>NC_091286.1:84818894-85171394 GCF_032444005.1 Ranitomeya imitator
TGCTCACCACACATCTAGATAAGTTCCTTAGGGGGTCTACTTTCCAAAATGGTGTCACTTGTGGGGGGTTTCCACTATTTAGGCACATCAGGAGCTCTCCAAACATGACATGGCATCCAATCTCAATTACAGCCAATTTTGCATTGAAAAGTCAAACAACGCTCCTTCCCTTTTGAGCTCTGTCATGCGCCCAAACAGTTGTTCCCCCCATATATGGGTTATCTGCATACTCAGGACAAATTGTACAATAACTTTTGGGGTTTCATTTCTTCTGTTACCCTTGAAAAAATAAAAAAATTGGATCTGAAGTAATTATTATGTGAAAAATAGTTAAATGTTCATTTTTTTTTTAAACATTCCAAAAATTACTGTGAAGCACCCAAAGGGTTAATAAACTTCTTAAATGAGGTTTGAGCACCTTGAGGGGTGCAGTTTTTTGAATGCTGTCACTTTTGGGTATTTTCTATCATGTAGACCCCTCAAAGTGACTTCAAATGTGATGTGGTCCCTAAAAAAAAATGGTGTTGTAAAAATGAGAAATCGCTGGTCACCTTTTAACCCTTATAACTCCCTAACAAAAAAAATTTTGGTTCCAAAATTGTGCTGATGTAGACATGTGGGAAATGTTACTTATTAAGTATTTTGTGTGACATATCTGTGTGATTTAATGGCATGAAAATTCAAATTTGGGAAATTGCAAAATTTTCTAAATTTTCACCAAATTTCCATTTTTTCACAAATAAATGCAAATCATATCAAAGAAATGTTACCACTATCATGAAGTACAATATGTTATGAGAAAACAATGTCAGAATCACTGGGATCCATGGAAGCTTTCCAGAGTTATATCCTCATAAATGGACAGTGATCAGAATTGTAAAAATTGGCCTGGTGATTAACATGCAAGCCACCCTTGGAGGTAAAGAGGTTAAAAAAGACCTAATCAGACTGAGAACAGAACTTAGAGACTTGTTGAGACAAGAATTTGGAAAATACCTACAAATCTCTAGGTTCAAATTCTACATTCAAGCAAACAAATGCTGCAAAAATGTGACAAACATGATTAAAAATCAAATAAACTCAGCATGCATACAAAAGACCACATAAAATGGATGATATAGGTAATATTTTCAGTTCATTTTATTCAGACCTTTATAATCTAAAATTAAAAGAAGATCAAGCTTTCTCAAAAGGGAAATTTGAACTAATTAATAATTATCTACAAAAAATAGAATTACCCAATCTAACAGACCAACAAACAGCAACTTCTGGATAGTCCAATTACAATGGATGAACTAGCATGTGCTATTAAATCAAGTCCCAAAAGGAAAAGTCCAGGGCCAGATGGCTACTCCACAGAGTACTATAAATTTTTTAGAGAACTCTCCCTGTACTTGTAAAAATACTTTAACAATATAACTAGAGCAAGCTCTTCTAAAACAGAAGCACTCTCCGCCCACATCACACTTGTCCCAAAGGATGGTAATGACCCGACTCTGTGCAGCAGCTACCAACCTATTTCTGGATTAATTGTGACATAAAACTCTATGCCTATAGAATTCAGACCTTATTACCTAACTTGATCAACCACGAGCAGGTGGGCTTTGTGAGAGGTATGGAGGTCAAAGATAACATCATCAAAACCCTGAACATTATTAGCTTTACAAAACTTAAAAACATGCTGACTGCCTTTTTGTCAACTGATGCTGAAAAGGCATTTGATCGCATTGATTGGGAATTCACAGGTTAAGCGCTGGCAAAATTTGGCTTCCCTACTTCCTTCATTGAAAAAATATTGGCTCTCTGTTCTAAACCCTCAGTTCGGCTGAAGATTAATAACAAGCTTTCTCCTAGCTTTTGGATAAAAAACAAGACGAGACGGGGTTGCCCTCTCTCACCCCTCTTGCTTGTTTTGGTCATGGACACTTTTCTACAAATAATAAGATGAAACCCCACAATCCAGGGTATAAAATGTGGTAAAAAATAAAATAAAATAACTGCATTTGCAGATGATGTCCTCTTCTACCTCACAGACCCATGGAAATATGTACGGAAAGAAATACATATATTTAGTCTTGTATCAAATTTTAAAATAGACATCTCTAAGAATTCCCATACATTTTGTAAAGGAATTCTAACTGAAATATAACACACATCAAGAGATAGATGTTAGGCCTATAAGTGGAATCTGCATTTTATTTATTATACTAACAAAGCACTACCCAGGGGTGGACATATCATTGATGCACAGAGGCCCAAGAGGTAAGGGGCCCATTTCTATCTTCAAAGCAGGTGATATTATGCAATAGTATGAATTATGGTGCCGCACAGGGCCCATATATTGTTCTTGCACAGGGGCCCTCTTCTGTCTGTGTCCATCAGTGGCACCACCATATACTGCAGCGCATTACAAATGTAAAATGCTGCAGAGAGATAGCCGGGACCGAGCTGCTGTCCCGATGTACTGTGGCACTTTACAGACAAGTGGTGTCCCAGTCCTAGTGTGCTGTCGGGTGTGGGATGCATCACACTCACTTATAGGCCGCAAGTCTCTGCTGCCTCCAGGCTTCCCTCCCTGCTATTACAGTTCTCTTTTTCTTATTAACAGCACTGTCACTTTATTTAGATACTTACCTGAACAATAGGCCCTCCTTCACCATGTTGTGTCTGTGATACCACACCACATATTGGTGCACCTAAGATCTGATTTAAATAGCTCTGTCATTGATATGGTTTTTTGACTTATGTATTGCCTTGTATACTATGAATTAATTATTAAAATGTTCTTAATCTTTTTTTGGATTATATGCTCCACATATTTCTGTTTACACCTCATCAGGAGCCACTGCCTGTAAAGCATGGAACACCAGGTTCTTTGCAACAGTCAACCTTTTCCTAAACATTCAAAGTTCATCAGGTGGGTACAGGTGGGATAAGGCAAAGCAATTCAGATTTCCTTCCTCATTAGCTCAACTCCTCTTCTATTCTGCCACACGTTCATTTTGGAATACCCCCAAGCCTGCTGACCGGTCACCTGCCCCTCATGTAACTCCATGTCCAAAGACCTTCTGATATCTGAAGGCCAGGCCCGCTCCATGGTACCTGTCCAGAGCCCTAGGCTCCAGACATTGTTGGAATGTCCACCAGGGAACTATATTTGGCACCTACTGCCTTGATCATTTGGCCCATGCTGTCCCTAACACCCCACCCCACCTCAACCTGAACTTTCCTCCATTCCTCACTGGCTGACACTGAACTCACTCTAAGCAGGAAGTGATCCCTTGTTATCAGTACTATGCCCTACCAATGGGCTAATCCTAACCTTACACATTTCCTATCTACATGCTAACCTGTTGTATATCCTATGCCGTATTAAGCTTATCCTTATTCTATATTCACATTATGCTCTAACAATAAAATCGCACAATGATATTCACAGAGTGCATCTGTTGTCTTCAGGAAAAGGAATGGGGTAAGACAGTCCACATCCATAGACAGACATTATCATCTTTGTCCCCACAGGAAATAGCAACCTTAATTTCCTATCTGTATGTCTTTAGAGTGTGGGAGGAAACTAGTGAACACGGAGGAAACCCATGCAGACATGGGGAGAACATACAAACTCCTTGCAGGTGTTGCCCTTGGTGGGATTTAAATCCTGGACCCAAGCGTTGCAAAGCAACAGTGCTAACCACTGAGCCACCGTACATATACTAACAATTTCTGTCACATCCAGTGGATAGTCTATAAAGAAATGCGAGGCGCAATAGGATTTTATCCAAGTAAAAGGTTTATAAAAGAGAAGTAGAATCGCTTACCTAGTAAGGCTGTGTTAGACACAACACCTAAAAAGCCTACAATCTAGATCCAGCAGAATATGTCAGAATTAAATATCGGGAATGGAAGTAATTCTGCGCTCTCTGAAGTCACAACAGGACAATATTAAGGTGAAATGTAGGTTTATTGTCAACGCATTTCAAACTCCATCGACTCATTCTTCAGGACAAGGACTTATGTATGGGTTGTCCTAAAGAAGGAGTCGGTGGACTCTGAAATATGTTTACAATAAACCTACATTTTACCTTAATATTGGACTATCATGACTCCAGAATGTGCAGAATTACTTCTATTCTCTATATTTAATCCAGTGCATAAATATATGAGCTCGGGATACTCCTTTAAGCAAGAGTTCACACATGGTAGATTTCATGTGGGTTTGAGGTGCAGATTCAACATTACATATTTGCAACAGTTTATAGTATAATATATGTGGGTGAGGTCATTTTTTGTTAGGAAAAAACTATGTGTAATGAAAGCCTAAATCAAATTTCCTTGGAAATAAAATATAGACATCTTCCCTTGCATGTGTCTTGGGAAACTTAGGTAAAATAATCAATGGGGTGGGGCCATCAAAGGGAAATATTTTTCTCAGCAGGCTAAAAATCACATGCTGAGGTCAGTTAGGGGCTTGGCTACTGTATTGTAATTTGGGATAGACCTTTGATAATAATTTGCCTCTCTGGTTTTGGAGCCTTTGGACAATGTCTATGAACACCAGACCCCAGCAGCTCCCTCGGATCAGCTGAGTGAGTAGTATCCCACTGCTGCCAACAGTTGTGAAGACACAAGGGTCAGTGGGTAATCTCGTCCGCTGTTCTGGCTGTCTTTAGAAAGACCAAATGGGCGGGTGCTCATCCATGTACTCCTTCTCCATGAGCAGAGCACTACTCAGACAACACAGGGTGGAAGTACCACACTACCGCATGACTTTATTGGATCACTAACAGTCCACAGCATATAGTATATTTCCATCACGGATACTAGATGGTGCAAGTGACAGAGTTTTGCCCTTCAACAGGCTCATCAGGGATTGGAACCTCCAAGATTTCAGGTCATACAGAGTCCACTACCCCAACCAGCAGCACTCTGCTTTTGGCAGGCACTCACTGAGAGGAGTTAGTGGTAAACTTAAGAAGCTGACAGAGTGGAGCTAGGTATGTGGTCAGATGACCAGATTGCCCCAACCTGGGCTCTCCAAATGAATTTGTGGGCTCAGGGCTGAGCAGTGGTACAGTTTTGTAATCCCTCAGCTCCCATTTCAGAGCATTATTCCACAGGATTGTCAGGGAACATAATCATGGCTGTTCCCTCATTGTTGCTTGGTAAATTAGACTACATAATTGTCCTCCAAATGATGCAGACTAGTGCATTGCAGGGGGTTGATGCAATCCATAATCAACAGGCATTCAACAAATTAGCACAGAAAAAAAGGGAAACAAACAGTCACGCATCAAACAATGGCTTACATCCCTTGACTTAATGAACAAAGAAATAATACATCTGGCATAAATAAGAATAGCTTACCCCCACACAAATCACCAGATTGAAGCTGAGTCATCACACTTAACACCAGAAGTGTCGCTATCATCTTAAAAATATCAGGGGAAAATGTCCCAAGCAATATGTCTTCTATACACCACTATCACTTAAAATAAAATTCTACATATACAATTATATTCATGTATATTAACATTTGCTGCTATATCAGTACTAGACAATACACACTGATCAAACTAAAACAAACTATTCAAAGGTCTTTTTTACCAATAACACACCTAAAGTAGGCCAAAATTTTACTGCCACACCATGAATACCACAATTACAGCTACACAATGAGTAAATAATTCTACAAAATAAAACACATAATACAAAGACCAATATTGCAAAAAATATCACTATAGACTGCTATATATTTTAACGTATATTCTACGTTTAGAGTGACTGAACTGTATAGTCAAACTGTTAGTAAATAAAACTATGAAAAAAACAATATTACCACCATACACTTAAGGCATACTAGTAGATACCAGTTATGCAGATGAATAAGTAATTACAGGATAGTTACATACTGTCATACCATTGCTGCCGCCTCCCCAGTCAGCGTCTCTTTCTCCACGCTCGCTCCCGGACTCTGCTTCTCGTGCGCGCACGCATACCAGGTTCAGTGCTGCACGTGTGCACTTCTGATCTTCTGTCTCCTCTATGGTCTTGGAGGACTAATACCCTGAGGTCGGTTCTCCTTATTGTCCTCTCTATGGTACTGGAGGTCTGTTACCTGGAAGTGCTACCCTGCCTGTAGGTATTTAAACTGCTTCCTGCCGTCCCTCTGTGCCTGGTTATCATTTGTTTCCTTCAGGTGTTCCTGGCCACTCTTAGTCTCTGTGAAGTTCGCTTTCCCTCTGACTTTGGGTTTATCCTGCCTGTCCTTTGTTCCTGCCATGTCCTGCCAGTCCTGTCTTCCTGCCGTGTCCTGCCAGTCCTGTGTTCCTGCTGAGTCCTGCCTATCCTGTGTTCCTTCTGTATCCTGCTAGCCTCTGCGTTTTCCTCAGTTCCTCTGCCAGTCCCTGTACTGCTGCAGTGTACCCATCAGTCCTGAGTCTCTGCAGTACTCTCTATAGGACTGCACTCGGGTGACATCTGAGTGCAGCCTGATTCTTACAGCATAACAGTATAACCAGGCCATGGACCCCGCTGGTGTCTCTCCACTCAAAAGGAGTTACTTTTTTTGTGGGAGAACCAGAGTAGAATCATGTCCTTTCTCAAGAACATGGAGTCTCGTCTCGCGATGTTACAGTCTACCGACCCTGGTAGCGCTACTCTGTTGGCGTCTCTTCAGCAAGAGTTAAGTCAACAATGGGACACTCACTCGATAATCGACTTCTCTCTCTTCAGACTGCCGCTTCTGCTCCTGTACAGGTGTCCGCTCCACAGCCCTCGCCCCGTCTTGCCAGGCCACCTCGGTATGGTGGGGATCCTAAATTATGTCGCGGGTTTCTCAACCAGTGTCAACTACACTTTGAATTATCCTCGCTACTGTACCCAACTGACCGTGCTAAGGTGACTTTTGTGGTGTCCCATTTAGAGGGCGAGGCTTTGGCGTGGGTGAACCCTCTTTGCGAGCGAGATGATCCTGTGGTTTCTCAACTTGCTCTCTTTTTAGACACCTTTCGCAAGGTGTTTGATGAACCTGGTCATCTGGTATCGACTACTGAGTCCCTTTTCAACCTTTGTCAGGGGACCCTTTCTGTAGCTCAATATGCCATCCGTTTCCGGACGCTGTCCTCTGATTTAGGTTGGAATAATGAGGCTTTGGTGGGAGCATTTTGGCGAGGTTTGTCTTCCCGCATTAAGGATGAGCTGGCAGGGCAGGATACTCCTTCTGCTTTAGATGACCTTATCTCTTTGGCAACTCGCATTGATTTGTGGTTCCAGGAGCGTTTTCATGAGGTTGTCAGAGAGAGGAGACCTCCTCGCTTTTCCACCGTTACACGTGGTACTTTTCTTTCCCAAACCACTGCAGCTTCTTCCTCTTCTTCCCCTGAGCCTATGCAGGTTGATCGCCTCAAGCCTGCCGAACAACGCCGAAAGGAAAGACTTGCACAGGGCTTATGCTTTTATTGTGGCAGCGCTTCTCATCTTCTGCGTTCTTGTCCCCAGAAGCTGGGAAACGCCTCCGCCTAGGTCAGGTAAGAGAGGCCTCCCTAGGTAGCCATGATACCTCTCCACCTTTGATTTTGCCTGTCATTTTACACATGGGTTCCAGTTGTTTCTCTCTTGAGGCTTATGTGGATTCTGGTGCGGCTGGGAATTTTGTTCAACTTGAGCTGGTCGAGAGGCTTGGGATTCCTGTCAGATCCTTGCAGGTTCCTAGGCAAATAGCTTCTGTCGACGGTCATCCTTTGCGGGAGGTTGTTTCTTCTGTCACAGAGGAGATTGAGATTCAAATTGGAGCTTTACATCGAGAAAAGTTGGCATTTTATGTTTTACCGTCTTTATCCCATGCATTTCTTTTAGGACTCCCCTGGCTAAGAAACCATGAACCTACTCTGAATTGGCGTACTGGGGACGTCCTATCCTGGGGACAGTTTTGTCAATACAGATGCCTGCTTCCCGTCAAGCCTGCTAGTCTCTCTCCCTCGGTCCCAGGGCTAGCGAATCTCTCCCCAGCTTATCACTCTTTTTCGGACGTTTTCAACAAAAAGAAAGCAGAAGTCATACCTCCGCATTGCCCATACGACTGTCCGATAGATCTTGTATCCAGCTCTACTCCTCCTAGAGGTCGTTTTTATCCTCTATCACCCTCCGAGACTTTAGCCATGTCTGAATACGTTCAAGAGAATCTGACCAGAGGCTTTATACGGAAGTCCTCCTCACCTGCAGGCGCTGGATTTTTCTTCGTCAAGAAGAAGGACGGTTCCCTTCGTCCCTGCATTGATTACCGTGGCCTCAATAACATCACCATTAAAAACAAGTATCCACTTCCTCTCATCCCAAAACTTTTTGATCGTCTGCGTGGAGCACGAATCTTCACTAAACTGGATCTCAGAGGAGCTTACAACTTGATCCGAATTCGTTCGGGTGATGAATGGAAGACTGTGTTTAACACCAGAGACGGTCATTATGAATATTTGGTGATGCCTTTCGGCTTATGTAATGCTCCTGCAGTTTTTCAAGAGTTGGTAAATGATGTTTTTCGGGACCTACTTTACACCTGTGTAGTGGTGTACTTGGACAACATCCTTGTGTTTTCACTGGATCTGCTTTCTCATAGGAGACATGTGCGGCAAGTTCTTCTCCATCTGAGGGAGAATCGTCTATATGCTAAACTTGAGAAGTGTGCCTTCGAACAGTCGTCCCTGCCATTCCTGGTCTTCATCATCTCTGATTCTGGTCTGTGTATGGATCCGGCTAAATTTTCTGCCGTAGTCAACTGGCCACGTCCGCTTGGGGTTAAGGCGATTCAGTGCTTTCTAGGATTCGCGAATTACTATCGGTAATTTATTCTGCATTTCTCCTCCTTGTCGGCTTCCATCTCCTCTTTGATAAAGAAGGGTGCCAATCCCCGTCTTTGGCCAGCAGAGGCTGAAAAGGCTTTCCACTCTCTCAAAGAAGCATTCGCCTCCACTCCTTTACTCCATCGCCCTGAAGCTAATAAACCCTTCTTCCTAGACGTTGACGCCTCTGCTGTCGGTGCAGGAGCTGTGCTTTCTCAGAAGTCTAGTTGTCTTGTGCCCTGTGGTTTCTTCTCCAAGAGTTTCTCATCTTCTGAAAGAAATTATTCCATTGGCGACAGAGAACTTTTGGCCATCAAATTGGCCTTAGAGGAGTGGAGATATCTGTTGGAGGGAGCCTTACATTCCTTTGTCATCTTTACGGATCATAAGAATTTGGCATACATCCGTTCACCACACCGACTTAATCCACGACAGGCCAGGTGGGCCTTGTTCTTTGCCCGATTTGACTTTGAACTTCGCTTCCTGCCTGGAGAGAAGAACTTCAAAGCTGACGCTCTATCCAGGTCCTTCTTGTCGGTGGACACTGAGGAGGAATCCTCGCACATCATTGACCCCGCTAGAATCATCACACTTGCTCCAGTATCTATGACCTCTTTACCTCCGGGTGAGACTTTCGTTTCTGAGAGGAACAGGAGACGTGTGTTACTCTGGGGACATGCTTCCAAGCTAGCGGGACATGTCGGTTTAAAAAAAACTCTTGATCTAATATCTCGTTATTACTGGTGGCCGACTCTTTCGAAGGATGTCCAAGCTTTTGTGGTCTCTTGCCCTTCCTGTGCCAAGAACAAAGTACCCAGGCGGCTTCCTTCTGGACTTCTTCTTCCTCTTCCAGTGCCTACTGCTCCGTGGCAACATATTGCGATGAATTTCTTAACTGATCTGCCTCGCTCCTGTGGTTGTACCGTCATCCTCGTGGTTGTGGACTGTTTCTCTAAAATGGCACATTTCATTGCTCTTCCTGGTCTGCCTTCGGCTCCTGAACTGGCAAAGAATTTTGTTCAACATATTTTTCGCATTCATGGTCTTCCACAGCACATTGTTTCTGACCGGGGAGTTCAGTTCACTGCTCGTTTCTGGAGATCTCTCTGCAAGTCACTGAACATTTTGCTTGATTTTTCTTCGGCCTATCATCCACAGTCTAACGGCCAAGTGGAGCGTACCAATCAGACCCTGGTTACTTATCTCCGGCATTTCTCCAATGCTCATCAAACTGATTGGTCTGACTTACTACCATGGGCCAAGTTTTCTTATAATAACCACACCAGTGAAGCTTCTACCAAATCTCCATTTTTTGTCGTCTACGGACAACACCCTGGTCTTCCTCTACCAGTTCCTCCTGTCTCTACTGTGCCGGCGGCAGATCTTCTGTCTAGAGAATTCTCCAGGGTTTGGCAGGAGACCAAGTCTGCTCTCGAACTAGCTCAGCATAGGATGAAGAGGCATGCTGATAAAAGGCGTCTCGATTCCCCTGTATTCCATCCTGGGGATAAGGTCTGGCTTTCTTCTATTCGCCTTAAAATCCCTTCACATAAACTGGGTCCCCATTATATTGGTCATTTCGAGGTGTTGGCATGTATTAACAACGACTCTTACAAACTTAAGTTACCTGCCTCTCTTCGTATCCCTAATTCCCTTCATGTATCTCTCCTTAAGCCTGTAGTTTTCAATCGGTTTCACACCTCTACTCTTTCTTCACCTTCGCCTGTTTCTGCAGACAATGTTTTTGAGGTTAAGGACATTTTGGCCATGAAAAAAATTAGAGGTAGAACTTTGTTTTTGGTCGACCATACCATTGCTGTCGCCTCCCCAGTCAGCGTCTCTTTCTCCACGCTCGCTCCCGGCCTCTGCTTCTCATGCGCGCACGCATACCAGGTTCAGTGCTGCGCGTGTGCACTTCTGATCTTCTATCTCCTCTATGGTCTTGGAGGACTAATACCCTGAGGTCGGTTCTCCTTATTGTCCTCTCTATGGTACTGGAGGTCTGTTACCTGGAAGTGCTACCCTGCCTGTAGGTATTTAAACTGCTTCCTGCCGTCCCTCTGTGGCTGGTTATCATTTGTTTCCTTCAGGTGTTCCTCGCCGCTCTTAGTCTCTGTGAAGTTCGCTTTCCCTCTGACTTTGGGTTTATCCTGTCTGTCCTTTGTTCCTGCCGTGTCCTGCCAGTCCTGTGTTCCTGCCGTGTCCTGCCAGTCCTGTGTTCCTGCCGTGTCCTGCCAGTCCTGTGTTCCTGCTGAGTCCTGCCTATCCTGTGTTCCTCCTGTATCCTGCTAGCCTCTGCGTTTTCCTCAGTTCCTCCGCCAGTCCCTGTACTGCTGCAGTGTACCCATCAGTCCTGAGTCTCTGCAGTACTCTCTATAGGACTGCACTCGGGTGACATCTGAGTGCAGCCTGATTCTTACAGCATAACACATACAATATAGTAATTTATAGATTATGCCCTTTCTGAATTAGGTTGTTTACTTTACTCACATTTACCAACTGGCTTAGAATGACATGATGACTGTTGCATCGATTGTAACACAAGACAATACAAATGAGAACAGAGGAGAAATGATCCAGCTTGAGGTGGAGGTGGCTCAAACTTTGTAAACCTTTATTGGACAACTTAAAAAATATATAAAGTCCTTCAAAAAATCTGCAGACACCTGGCACACCAGTGAGGCCGATCAACGTGTTTCAACTAAAAAGTCTTACTCATGATCTTTAGTTGAAACGCGTTCATCGGCCTGGTGTGCAAGGTGTTTGCTATGCAGATTTTTTGAAGAACTTTATATATTTTTTAAGTTGTCCAATAAAGCTTTACAAAGTTTGAGCTGCCTCCGCCTCAAGCTGGATCATTTCTCCTCTGTTCTCATTTGGCGTGGGTGCTCACCCCGGTCAGTGCTGGCCGTTGGCAGGTTTGGGGATTTCATCACAGAGCGGTAAGCTGACTTTTTCCTTTTACAAGACAATACAAGACACATTTTACTTCTGACATTTACATCATAGATATGGGATTAATCTGCAGGTTAATAGTTTTCTGAACCTACCTGGTGCCTGCACTTAGAGCCCCGCTGCCAGAAAGAAATGAACTTTTTTCTTGCTGTCCATTAGTGACAGCGATGCGGTTACAGCCGTCACTCTAGTTTCACAGAGCGGTGGCTGAAACCGTGGAGGCACCACCCCATAATTGAAACTCGAAGCCGTTCAGGTTCAGAACGCTAATAACTTCCAGGCTAACCCCATATCTGCAGGTTAATAGCATTTACCGAACCCTGTGGCCTACAAAACAGTACTAGGGCAAGGAGCTCGCGGATCTCTCCTCTAATATTTGATTAATTTATTTTGGGATCATGTTGATGCCAATGCAATTCTCATTGTCACTCACTGGAGATCAGGGTCTCCAAGCCACAATCCAGAAACAGAGGCACCAGATCTATGGCACTAGTGACACCACTGCCCAGTGCTCGCCTGGCTAACAAATATCCGCTATCCACACATCAGGGACCCGCAAACCATGGAATGGGGATCCCTGGTCCACGAAATAGAAGTGGGGTTTTTGTAACATGAGTCCTTAATTTTTGTAAGAGAGTGGTGGACTCACTTAAACCCTTCCACATGGAAATATACTGTAATTCTGAAAGAACTGTTAATTTGCTTATTTGTTTTGATCTGTTTGCTGTAGAAATGGGATGGTATAAAACGTATCTTACTCCAAAAGGCTACAGTGGAAGGGGCTTCAATCAGATTAGATTTCACCCTGCAAACTGTTTATATGTGCATGCATCTATTGCAAAGGGAAGTCAGGCCATACGTTTACATGGCCATTCCAATATTAAATGAAACCTGGCACTCAACTTGTACGTGAAAGCGGTTTTATTTACCAGCAACAAAAAAACATTTCGGTCGTTAATCTGACCTTCAGATCAGCGGTTACCGGTCACATGCCCGGTCTCTTCTCATAACAGGGAAAACATAGCCCTTCACTCACAGGAGCGTACACTCACTATAAACAACACTATCTATACGTAACTGATGAAGGTCAGATTAACGACCGGAATGTTTTTTCGTTGCTGGTAAATAAAACCGCTTTCACGTACATGAGTGCCAGGTTTCATTTCATATTACTAAGGTGTTGGAACCTACCTGGGCACCACACTCCACAAGCTGTGCACACGTTTATCTATTTAATTGCATGGCCGTTCCAGTCCTGTTACCCAAACATTAGCGTTTGAATTGGCATGCACATGCAAGCAGACGGCAGCACTGGACAAATACAGTCAGTGTGACAGAGGTTTGGGAAGTGCTTCCATGTCTCCAAAGTACTTCATGTCATTTTAACATAGATACATATTTGGCACTCGCATATCAACCCAATACATCACTAACAGCTAATACTAGGCAAAGCCTAGACTTTAATCAATGAATTCTCTTTCAGCAAATTGAATCTTTCTCTTTTTTAAAGTTTTCAACCCTCAACAAAGCGGACCTTAAGCCCTTTTAGTCATGTAAAGCAACAAAGTCAGACGGTACTCACCCTCCCTGGGTCCAGCGCAAAGTCTACAATGCTTTTCTGGTTTTTGTATTTTGGCTGCAGTGGTGGCATCAGAAGTACAACTGGCAAAAACTGCAACCCTCGACATATTGAAAATTGCTGTCAGGTAGTTTATTAACCCTTCAGGTGATTTTCAGGAATTAATGCAAAGTGGCATAACAGAAATGGAAAAGTGTAATTTTACCTGCTAAATGTACAGGCCGCTATAGCTGGAAGACTCTAAGGCCGCCATTTGGCCATGAATTGCCATGGCAAACATCAGGACCACACAATCATGATCTCAGGGTGCCGATGTGGATAAAGAGGGAGCCCTCACACTCTGTTAACCATTTATATTATGTAGTCAGTTTTGACAGCAGCATCTATGGGGTTAAACAGATATGGACAATGACAACACTGATCGTGACTGATGAATCCAGTTGTCAGCTATAGTGTACAGCCGACGGCTGCTGGATTGTCTCCTGTGCAGGGATGCTGTTCTCTTATATCTCAGGTCAGTAAAAAGATGTATTGGAGGTCATGAGGGGTTAAAATAATTAAATAACTCTTCTGAAATGTTCTACATCTTAACTAGACCAACCAGACCATTAGCCCGTTCTGTCTTGTGTGCTCACTTAAAAGGGTTATCCGGGACTAATTTATTCTTTTTACTCTGGGCCTAAGAACTTACAGGCAGGTAGTTGCTAACTACTTGCCTGTTATGCCGCTGATTTCTTACAGCTCAGAGCAGTCAATGACTGATCCTGCAGGAGATTCTGCATTTTCATCTGACGTCAAGTCAACAGAGCAGCAGCTTTTTTTCCGCTCTACTCTGTTGACCGGACGTGAATGCCAATGTCATGCAGCTTGACAGCATGCTGTGTGCTGCCTAAATGCAACTACCTGCCTGTTAGTTCTTAGACCCACAGTAAATAGTTTGTCCTGGATAATATCTTTTAAGGTTCCATGCACAGAATATACAATCTAATCAGATTATTAATTAAATCAATCAATCCTCGCAGACATACTTTGCAGTCTGTTTACCATGCTGGTAGCTCTTCTCTGAACTTACTCCGGTTTTTAAGATGTAGGAGAAGTAGAGGAGGATAATTAATTCACATGATCTAGATGCCATGCTTCTCTTAATACATCCTAGAACTGTGTTTGCCTTTTTTGGTGCTGCATCACACTGTTGACTCGTGCAGTCTGTGATCTATTAGTATACCTGAGTCTTTTTCACACCTGCTGTTGTTTATAAAAGTTTTGCATGGCCGCAGGGCCATGCACTAGTATCATGTGTGTTTGGCTGTTGCCAGTGGATACTCTACCACTCAGTTTATATGTGGTGTGAGTCTGTTTAGCTTTAGGGCTGTACACTCAGGCAGGCAGTGAGGGCAATTAGCCTTGGCTTAGCATCTGGTTCCTTCATATGTGCGGTTAGCACAGAAGAGTTCCAGAGCAAACACAACCCTAGTTAGGGTATTATTCTCTGTGTACAGCGTGACTCTGTGAGGCAACAGAGCTCGCTTTCATTTCACACGGGGTGAAGTTTAACCCACGTGTGAGCTCAGTGTCCATCCGCCATTACTTTGCAGCAGGTATCTCTCCGCGGTGGACCCTGGGCTGTGAACGCACTTCCTATTAATCTGTCTATTACCTGGTACGTTCCGCCAGCCCTAACAACATATTTGTGTATGCATGTGCTCTGTATACATGTGTGTATGTGCTTGGTGCATACAAGTGTGTGTGCTATGTGTGTGAATACATATGTGAGTGTAACATATAACGTGTGTATCACATATGGCATGTATGTATGTAGCATCCACATGTATAAACACTGGCAGTGCAGACGAGAGTTCATAGGTGCAAACATTTCAGCAATCATCCAACAAACGAGCAAAAAACAGCTCATTTATCGGGTGATTGGATATACTGCTGATAACATGATACTGTATGACAGTGATCCCCAACTCCGGTCCTCAAGAGCCACTGCACAGGTGATGGAATTATTGCCTGTGCAGGTGATGCAATTATCACCTGTGCAATACTAAGGAAATCCTGAAAACATGACCTGTTGGTGGCTGCTGTATGGGGACAGATTGATTTACTCTTTGTAAAGCGCCAACTACTTCAATATTGTAGATTGCGCTCATTTGCCGATCTGAAATCAGCGCACGTAAATGCAGCATAAATGTTTGCGTGTGATGGTGCGAAATGTTAGCATTTAGGACCCCAATTTAAACTTTTGCCCAGGACCTCCTCTTTGTCCTAAACTGGCCCTGTCTGTATCTTAGTAAATATTAAGAAATAGAGGTTCACTGGTTTGTGGTGACCCTGTGTTTGTCATATCTTATGCTGGATCCCTATGTGTATTCCCATGAATGCGGTTGATAAGATATTCTCTAAAATCATTGAACATTGTCTTCTATGACAGAAGTTTTGCCTTATGTTGTCATTTGATGTAGATTTTGGGACATCCAGATGATTCATGTCCCATATGTAAATCTATTCTTGCTGCTCACTCTTCAATAGCATTTATAACCAATTAACTGGTCACGCTAACATGAATATAAAAGTTAATTTCTTTGTTGATTATCTCATATCATCTGATGGCATGCCTGTATTATGAAGTAAAAATTTATCATCTGCTAGTCAAGGTAATGGAAGTTTAATGTGGAACAATGTCACAGTTTATGAAATAATAGATTTCGATTAACAGCACAATGTTATGTCAGAAAAGAACACATTAGGGCTCTAATAGAATTGTTGTCAGTGTTTTCCCGCTTTTATGTATTTTTTCAACCTTGTTGGTTCCATCATTTGATGACCTATAATTTGTTTGCTTTAATAGAAACTTTACAGAGTAAATATCTGTAGCCTTGATGCTGTGTTCATAGATACGCCAGTAAGGCTGAGGGTCTCTGTTCACATCTGCTCATCAAGCTGCTTTGTGTTTGTCCTATTTAGAAAACATTTTTTGAATATCTTTTGAAGTTCTCAAAACCATTAATGCTTCTGTATCAAAACAGCCAGAGTATGCAAAGTTGCCATATCTCAACTTGTCAGGATGAGGGGAGTTAGAAATAATGAACCTGACACGTTGCATAGATTTTTTACACGTATCTGTCATGTTAAAGACCACTTCTTAATGCATCTAAATTGGAAAGAAGCATATGCATAATGGTGATGGATTGTGTTGGCTACCTGGTTTTTGGTCACCATGTTGTAATTATTCATTTTCTTACTAATTATTTATTCCTTATGGCTTACTCTGCATAGTACATATTTGTATACTATACACGTTGCATAGAAATTGTATATTATCAGTTTTGTATCATACACAGCTGGTGTTAATCTCTATGTATACTCTCTACCTCTTGCCATTGACCCAGGTAACCTGTTTCATTGTTTTTATCCACCATCTATGTATTTTAGTAATTACAAAATCATGTACATCATTTGCAGATTATGAAATACAACTTTTATGAATTCTGACATATTTTGCTTCTGCATATTATTTATTTATTGGCATTTTTTAAATGAAAAATTAATAAACAAATTTTGATTATTATTATGCATTCACATGATAACAGACAACAAAGAAACTCTGTGTATTCTGATCATGACATCAAAATCATATTGATCAGTATTCTATTTCTTAATAATTAAGGATAGGCGAACCAGTCAACAAGCTTTTTTGGTGTGGCTAATTCAGGCTCCATCACAGCCATGCCAAGTTTTGGCATGGCTGTTAATGGCTGGTGCAATATGTAAAAAAAATAATAAAAAACAAGACTTGGGGTTTCCTTTATTTTTTATAACAAGTGCAGGTAAAACAGCTGTGTGGTTTATCTTAGCTAGTTATCACACAGGTAGGGTCCCCAACGCTGTTTTTTAAAAAATTATTTAAATAAATAATTTTAAAAAAACGGCAGGGGTCCCCTCTATTTTTGATGACCAGCCAAGGTAGAGCAGACAGCTAGGGGAAGGTATTCTCAGGCTGGGAAAGTCCATGATTATTTGGCCCTCCCCAACCTAAAAATGGCAGATCACAACTGCCCCAAAATAGGCGTATACATCAGATGCGACAATTCAGGTGCTTTGCCTGGCTCTTCCCGATTGCCTGGTGCGTTGGTAAACGGTAATATTTTTGGGGTTGACATAAGCTGTGTAATGTCTGCTGATACCAAGCCCATAGGCTAGTAAGACACCACCTCATTACTTACCCCTTAGTTAAAAGTAATAAACAAAAAAACAGAGAAAAGTCCTTTAATTGTACAATTGTATAAAACACTCCCCGACCCCCTTTTACCTATTTATTACTTTAAAAAAATAAAATAATCCAAAGGGGTACACCGTAAATCTATGTTTCATCCCATAAAGCTCCACAACTTTGCTACATCCGTATTTCTCACACTGTGAGAGGTGGCGTCAGTAAGGTTACTGTAGTTCGCCAGCTATGAACTGCAATAAACTTACTGATGTCAGCGCTCATCGCAGCAGCCAGTTTTACACACTGCTATCATTGTGTTCTGGCTGCCATGCTGAGCGGTCACATTTCTGATGTCACAGCTCAGCACTGCTTTCAGATGTCGGGGATTGACAGGGGATGGATTTACATCAGACCCCATTGGATTATATATTTTTTTACAAGTAAAAAATGGGTAAAATAGGGTCAGGGAGTGTTTTTTGTAAAATTAAAGGACTTCTCGGTGTGTATGTTTTTTTCTTTTTACTACGGGGTTGTTATAAATGCCTCTTCATTACTAACCCCTTGGCTTGATGTCAGCGGACATTACACAGCTCACATCAACCCAAAACATTACTCCACTTGCCAGTGTACCAGGGCAAGCAGGAATAGCCGAGGTTAAGTGCTAAAATTGGTGCATCTAATAGTTGCACAATTTCTGGGGCAGCTAAAGGCTGTTATTAGTCTAGGAAATGGCCAATATCCATGACCCCTTTCCAGTATATTAATATGAGCCCCCAGCTGTCTGCTTAGCCTTTGCTAGTTATTAAAAATAGCGGGGACCCCGCATAATTTTTTGGGGTCCCCTTTTTAACCCCTTCATGACCCAGCCTATTTTGACCTTAAAGACCTTGCCGTTTTTTGCAATTCTGACCAGTGTCCTTTTATGAGGTAATAACTCAGGAACGCTTCAATGGATCCTAGCGGTTCTGAGATTGTTTTTTCGTGACATATTGGGCTTCATGTTAGTGGTAAATTTAGGTCAATAAATTCTGCGTTTATTTGTAATAAAAACGGAAATTTGGCGAAAATTTCGCAATTTTCACATTTTGAATTTTTATTCTGTTAAACCAGAGAGATATGTGACACAAAATAGTTAATAAATAACATTTCCCACATGTTTACTTTACATCAGCACAATTTTGGAAACAAATTTTTTTTTTTGTTAGGAAGTTATAAGTGTTAAAATTTGACCAGCGAATTGTCATTTTTACAACGAAATTTACAAAACCATTTTTTTAGGGACCACCTCACATTTGAAGTCAGTTTGAGGGGTCTATATGGCTGAAAATACCCAAAAGTGACACCATTCTAAAAACTGCACCCCTCAAGGTACTCAAAACCACATTCAAGAAGTTTATTAACCCTTCAGGTGCTTCACAGCAGCAGAAGCAACATGGAAGGAAAAAATGAACATTTAACTTTTTAGTCACAAAAATTATATTTTAGCAACAATTTTTTTATTTTCCCAATGGTAAAAGGAGAAACTGAACCACGAAAGTTGTTGTCCAATTTGTCCTGAGTACGCTGATACCTCATATGTGGGGGTAAACCACTGTTTGGGTGCACGCCAGGGCTTGGAAGGGAAGGAGCGCCATTTGACTTTTTGAATCAAAAATTGGCTCCACTCTTTAGCGGACACCATGTCACGTTTGGAGAGCCCCCGTGTGCCTAAAAATTGGAGCTCCCCCACAAGTGACCCCATTTTGGAAACTAGACGCCCCAAGGAACTTATCTAGGTGCATAGTGAGCACTTTGAACCCCCAGGTGCTTCACAAATTGATCCGTAAAAATGAAAAAGTACTTTTTTTTCACAAAAAAAATTTTTAGCCTCAATTTTTTAATTTTTACATGGGCAACAGGATAAAATGGATCTTAAAATGTGTTGGGCAATTTCTCCTGAGTACGCCGATACCTCATATGTGGGGGTAAACCACTGTTTGGGCGCACGGCAGGGCTCGGAAGGGATGGCACGCCATTTAGCTTTTTAAATGGAAAATTAGCTCCAATCATTAGCGGACACCATGTCACGTTTGGAGAGCCCCTGTGTGCCTAAACATTGGAGATCCCCCAGAAATGACACCATTTTGGAAACTAGACCCCCAAAGGAACTAATCTAGATGTGTGGTGAGGACATTGAACCCCCAAGTGCTTCACAGAAGTTTATAACGCAGAGCCATGAAAAAAAAAAAAAATATTTTCTCAAAAATGATTTTTAGCCTGCAATTTTTTATTTTCCAAAGGGTAACAGGAGAAATTTGACCCCAAAAGTTGTTGTCCAGTTTCTCCTGAGTACGCTGATACCCCATATGTGGGGGTAAACCACTGTTTGGGCACATGCCGGGGCTCGGAAGTGAAGTAGTGACGTTTTGAAATGCAGACTTTGATGGAATGCTCTGTGAGCGTCACGTTGCGTTTGCAGAGCCCCTGATGTGGCTTAACAGTAGAAACCCCCCACAAGTGACCCCATTTTGGAAACTAGACCCCGAAAGGAACTTATCTAGATGTGTGGTGAGCACTTTGAACCCCCAAGTGCTTCATAGAAGTTTATAATGCAGAGCCGTGAAAATAATAAATACGTTTTCTTTCCTCAAAAATAATTATTTAGCCCAGAATTTTTTATTTTCCCAAGGGTTACAGGACAAATTGGATCCCAATATTTGTTGTCCAGTTTCTCCTGAGTACGCTGATACCCCATATGTGGGGGTAAACCACTGTTTGGGCACATGCCGGGGCTCGGAATTGAAGTAGTGACGTTTTGAAATGCAGACTTTGATGGAATGCTCTGCGGGCGTCACGTTGCGTTTGCAGAGCCCCTGATGTGCCTAAACAGTAGAAACCCCCCACAAGTGACCCCATTTTGGAAACTAGACCCCGAAAGGAACTTATCTAGATGTGTGGTGAGCACTTTGAACCCCAAAGTGCTTCATAGAAGTTTATAATGCAGAGCCGTGAAAATAATAAATACGTTTTCTTTCCTCAAAAATAATTATTTAGCCCAGAATTTTTTAATTTTCCCAAGGGTAACAGGAGAAATTGGACCCCAAAAGTTGTTGTCCAGTTTATCCTGAGTACGCTGATACCTCATGTGTGGGGGTAAACCACTGTTTGGGCACACGTCGGGGCTCAGAAGGGAAGTAGTGACTTTTGAAATGCAGACTTTGATGGAATGGTCTGCGGGCGTCACATTGCGTTTGCAGAGCCCCTGGTATGCCTAAACAGTAGAAACCCCCACAAGTGACCCCATTTTAGAAACTAGACCCCCCAAGGAACTTATCTAGATATGTGGTGAGCACTTTGAACCCCCAAGTGCTTCACAGACGTTTACAACGCAGAGCCGTGAAAATAAAAAATCATTTTTCTTTCCTCAAAAATGATGTTTTAGCAAGCATTTCTTTATTTTCACAAGGGTAACAGGAGAAACTGGACCCCAGTATTTGTTGCGCAGTTTATCCTGAGTATGCTGGTACCCCATTTGTGGGGGTAAACCACTGTTTGGGCACACGTCAGGGCTCGGAATTGAGGGAGCACCATTTGACTTTTTGAATACGAGATTGGCTGGAATCAATGGTGGCGCCATGTTGCGTTTGGAGACCCCCTGATGTGCCTAAACAGTGGAAACCCCTCAATTCTAACTCCAACACTAACCCCCCCACACCCCTAACCCTAATCCCAACTGTAGCCATAACCCTAATCACAACCCTGACCCCAACACACCCCTAACCCTAATCCCAACTGTAGCCATAACCCTAATCACAACCCTAAACACAACCCTAATTCCAACCCTAACCCTAAGGTTATGTGCCCACGTTGCGGATTCGTGTGAGATTTTTCAGCATCATTTTTGAAAAATCCGCGGGTAAAAGGCACTGCGTTTTACCTGCGGATTTTCCGCGGATTTCCAGTGTTTTTTGTGCGGATTTCACCTGCGGATTCCTATTGAGGAACAGGTGTAAAACGCTGCGGAATCCGCACAAAGAATTGACATGCTGCGGAAAATACAACGCAGCGTTTCCGCGCGGTATTTTCCGCACCATGGGCACAGCGGATTTGGTTTTCCATATGTTTACATGGTACTGTAAACCTGATGGAACACTGCTGCGAATCCGCAGCCAAATCCGCACCGTGTGCACACAGCCTAATTCTAAAGGTATGTGCACACGCTGCGGAAAACGCTGCGGATCCGCAGCAGTTTCCCATGAGTCTACAGTTCAATGTAAACCTACGGGAAACAAAAATCGCTGTACACATGCTGCGGAAAAACTGCACGGAAACGCAGCGGTTTACATTCCGCAGCATGTCACTTCTTTGTGCGGATTCCGCAGCGGTTTTACAACTGCTCCAATAGAAAATCGCAATTGTAAAACCGCAGTGAAATGCGCAGAAAAAAAACGCGGTAAATCCGCCATAAATCCGCAGCGGTTTTGCACTGCGGATTTATCAAATACGCAGCGGAAAAATCCGCAGAGGACCAGAATACGTGTGCACATACCGAAACCCTAACCCTACCCCTAACCCTACCCCTAACCCTACCCCTAACCCTACCCCTAACCCTACCCCTAACCCTAACCCTAGCCCTACCCCTACCCCTAACCCTAACCCTACCCCTACCCCTAACCCTACCCCTAACCCTACCCCTAACCCTAACCCTACCCCTAACCCTACCCCTAACCCTAACCCTAACCCTATTCTAACATTAGTGGAAAAAAAAATTTCTTTATTTTTTTATTGTCCCTACCTATGGGGGTGACAAAGGGGGGGGTCATTTATTATTTTTTTTATTTTGATCACTGAGATATAATTTATCTCAGTGATCAAAATGCACTGTGGAACGAATCTGCCGGCCGGCAGATTCGGCGGGCGCACTGCGCATGCGCCCGCCATTTTGGAAGATGGCGGCGCCCAGGGAGAAGACGGACGGAGCCCGGCAGGATCGGTAAGTATGATGGGGTGAGGGGGTGCACGGGGGGGATCGGAGCATGGGGGGGGAATCGGAGCGCGGCAGGCGTGGAGCGGAGCACGGGGGGCGTGGAACGGAGCACGGGGGGGCTGGAACGGAGCATGGGGGGGTGGAACGGAGCACCACGGGGGGGTGGGGATTGGAGTGCAGGGGGGGTGATTGGAGCACGGGGGGGTGATTGGAGCACGGGGGGAGCGGACAAGAGCACGGGGGGGAGCGGAGCAATGGACGGAGGGGAGCCGGAGCAGTGTACCGGCCAGATCGGGGGGCTGGGGGGGCGATCGGTGTGGTGGGGTGGGGGCACATTAGTATTTCCAGCCATGGCCGATGATATTTCAGCATCGGCCATGGCTGGATTGTAATATTTCACCCGTTATAATAGGTGAAATATTACAAATCGCTCTGATTGGCAGTTTCACTTTCAACAGCCAATCAGAGCGATCGTAGCCACGAGGGGGTGAAGCCACCCCCTCTGGGCTAAACTACCACTCCCCCTGTCCCTGCAGATCGGGTGAAATGGGAGTTAACCCTTTCACCCGATCTGCAGGGACGCGATCTTTCCATGACGCCACATAGGCGTCATGGGTCGGATTGGCACCGACTTTCATGACGCCTATGTGGCGTCATGGGTCGGGAAGGGGTTAATAACCAGTAAAGACTATGCAGACAGTTGTGAGGCTGAGAACATCCATATATATTGGCCCCTTTCCAAAATAATAACACCAGCTCACAGCTGTCTGCTTTCTCTTGGTTGGTTATTAAAAATACAGGGGACTCCATGCCATTTTTTCATTTATTTATCTATTTCTTAGTATTTTTCATTTATTTATTTATTAGTAATAAATAAATGTAAAACAATGGTGTGCACCACCCCCTATGTTTAATAACCAGCTAGGGGAAAGCAGAAAGATGTGGGCTTATATTAATAGGCTGGGTATGCCCATGGTAATTGGGCCATTCCCAACCTACAAATATCAGCCTGCGGCTGTCCCATAACTGGCACATCGGATTTAATGCACCAATTCTGGTGCTTAGCCTCAGCTCTTCCTGACTGCCCTGGTAAGGTGGCAATAGGGTTATTTGTTTTTGGGGTAAGTAATAGAGAGGTGTCAGTCAGACACCTCCATTACTAACCAAGAAGTAATAATAAACACACAGGGTAATAAAATTATTTGAATAAAGACTCCCTCACACCCCATACACCCATTTATTAATGAAATTATCTCACAAAGTAATCCCAATTCCATGTCCATCTTCTTTTTTGTCTCCGGTACCTGTGGATAGCAGTAAATCTACCTGTACAGGCGTCGGGAGGTGAATATTTTCATCAGTGTCACCTGCTCTTGCTGCTATCAGTGAGAGCAGGCCACGCTGATGACAATAGTAGTCATCAGCCGATGCCTGACCGATGATAACTTTTTCACCGCTGATCACAGCCGCTGGCCCACATGCTGTCATCTGTGTCATATCCAACAGCTGTGAAAGGTGGGGATTTCAGTAAGGTTGCCGCCAGTCAGTATTGGTGTTTCCCACCCTGTTACACAGATGACAGTGTGGGAATCACGAGATGTTCAGGACCCTCATTCATTAATGAGGTTCGGGTTCAGGATCAAGTTCAGGTAGCATTCTGGTTCTGAACTGAACTTTTTTTTGAAGTTCGTCTGAACCCAACGGACCCGAACATCCATGGGTCTACCCATTTCTATTAATATACATTTATATGTTGATGTTATTCCGTGAAAAAGAGAAGGAAGCAAACTAGAAATAGTTGATGATTACATTTTTAAAATATAAAGTTCAATGAGAAATAAATATACCATATTATGTTTCTTAACCCAATGCTTAGAGTAAAAGTTCCATAATAATTTACAAACACTCATGATTTCTGCATATTTTTATGCTCTGTGTGATCTCGTAGTAGAACACCTTGAATAAATTTATATGATATTTTCTAAGTATACATTCTGGGTTCTTGAGCTTTGTGCAGTTCATGTCTAAGGATTAGTAAAACGGAAAGGTAAAATGTTCTGTTTCTAGACGCAAATAACTGCACCGTAAGTTGTTCCAGGCTTGCCCTTGCCATGCACTCTTTGCAGAACACATTAATGCTTTCACAGCCATTCAAAAACATTTTAATTCTTTTTTTTTCCCTTTTTTTTAACCCTGCTTCTATAAATTGAGATGTTTCATTGTGGCATCTTAATGTTTTATAAAGTGTGTGAACAGTTAGAACAGGTTTTGCCCGGGTCTGCAATATTCACAGAAATAAATGTTTTTTCAAAATAATATTGCTTTATTTTCTCCATTATTACAAGTTTTCGTAATGGCTTCTTAAGCTCTAGAGAGGCAAAATATATTAACTGTCATACATATTTTCTATTTATTTTCACAATGAGAAACAAAGATGTTCTATTGTGGCTAGCACTGAAATGTAGAAGGTCAAAGTCTGTCTGTTAATTGAAAAAACACTTGCCGGTTGGAAACTGGTTGAAGCTTTTATAACACACTCCTGTGGATATTTTCTAAAGCGGATCTTACATTGCCTGCAATTCGAGGAATATGATGGAAATAATAGATCAAATATATAGTCATACTATTAGGGGATAGTAAAAAGGAAAGCCCCAAATGTTAGAGGCTTGATCAGCATTTGGTCAATGTCTGGTTGGAGGTGATATTTGTGAAAGTACACAGAAGGTAATTCACAAGGGAAACGTCATTGGCAGACCTCATAAGTATACATCATTTTGAATATAAACAGAAAAATAAGTACAAAAAATAATTTAATGCAATAAGAGATATTATAAAAAAGACATAGCGACATAGCAGCAAGTCTGATTATCTCTATATATATCACGCCAGCTACATTGCAATATTATATTAATAAGTATATATTATTCCATAATTCCATATATTATTCCATAATTTCCCACGGGATCAATAAAGTGTATCGTATCGTATCGTATATTATATACTAGGTTAAAAATAATCTGTAAAAACAATTTACAGTATTTTTCGAACTGTAAAATGCATCGGACCATAAGACACACCTAGGTTTTAGAGGAGGAAATTAGGAAAAAAATTTGGGCAAAAAATGTAGTCAATTCTATACTTAATATCCACTATCCTGGTATATATGGTCCCCTCATCCCCATCCTGATACACATCACCGCCTCTTTCCTTTCCTGGTATGCATGGCCCCCCTCATTCCTATCCTGGTAAGAATGGTCCCCCTCATCCCTATCCTGGTCTGCATGGCCCCCTTATCTGGTATGCATGGCCCTCATCCCAATCCCGGTATGCTTGCTTTCCCATCCCTAGCCTGGTATGAATGTCCCCCTTATCTCTAGCCTGGTAGGCATGGCTCCCTCATCCCTATCCTGGTAGGAATGGTCCGCCTCATCCTTATGCTGGCAGGAATGATCAACTCGGCAGCTGCAGGAAGGCACAGGCTGACACTGTGCTCGCTATTAAAGAGCAATAATAATAATAATGATAATAATAATAATAATCTTTATTTATATAGCACCAACAAATTTCGCAGCACTTTACTTACTGCTCTCCAAGCACACAGTCCGGCATGCAGAACAGTGGGTATTCTGGCAGCTGCCCTTCAGCTTGCAAGCAGTACATGACATCCCTGCCATGCGCTACTTAGAAGCAAAAAGCAGCTGCTGGCATCATAACAAGATGCTGCAAGGGAGCGCTGGGAAGGTAAGTGTAATGCTTCTTTTTTAATGTTTTCTGATGGGGCCATGCATACCAAGATGGGGGATGGGGCCCATGCATACCAGGACGAGGATGGGGGCTAATCATACCAGGATGCCATTAAAGAGAAATGACTATTCATTGCCCCCCACGCCCATGGGCATGGAATGCAGTGAATATTCATTTATCTTTAGCAGTGGGCACAGGATTTAACAACAGCAGCCGGCTCCTGCCTCTGTGACCCTCTGATCCGCCAATGCCGCTTCCCCACCTCCCCACCACAGCCAGAGCCGGTACGTCCATACTATAAGACCCCCCCCCATTTTCCTCCACATTTTTGGAGGAAAAAAATGCGTCTTATAGTCCAAAAAAAAAAAAAAAAATTCAATCTAGACTATGTAAGGTTATAATAAACTTCTTTGAAGTTGTGTAATCTTCTATCTTCAGGAGAATTCGGCTCCCCAGCCACTAAGCTTCCTGCTTCCTGACGGCAGTGTGCTCCTGAAGATCAAGGTCATGTTCCCACCATGAGTTTCTGGTGCATTTTTGATAGTAGATAGTTTTGCTGTGTTAGAAGCGCAGCGTCTTACAGTTCCAGCTGAGTGGTTGTGATGTATAGAGATCACCTGCTCACTGTGCTTTTTTTTTTACTCAGTGTAAACTGAGCTGCAGATTTAAAATCCGCAACATGTCAATTTCTCTTGACTGTACGCTGAGTTTTTGGTGCGGATTTTCCCCATAGACTTGCATTAGATGTGAAAATCCACATGTAAAAAAATGCACATGCATTTTTATTGAGTTTTCACTGTGGAAATGCATCAAAAACACATGTAATGCTCAACTAAGTATGTCAATAACATTTTATCAAATCCAAATATCAAGAAGTTTCAAAACAAGGCAGCTTTTTATAAAGCATAATACGCAAAAAAGAGACAAAAAATGCATTAAATACGAGATAGAAATGTTAAAAAACGCAATGAAAAATGCAGGTAACCTAATTTAAATAATAGGTGCAGAAATGGTGCAGAAATTCTGCAATATCAAATATGCACTGAAAGCTCATTATGGGAACCTAGCCTGAAAGGTCATAACAGTGACATTATTGCACGGTAGTCTGAACTGTGTGCTTTCCCATGCTTTTCCACTTATAGAATCGGATGAGCACTGGGGCACTGAAGATTGAACTTTGACGGACACAACTTCAGAGCCTCCAAGTGCTGAACTCCTTGCCCAGGTAACTGGTTGCTCTCATAGGCTATAGAGGTGGCCGGTAACCTAAGCAAACAAGCAGTAAACTACTCGACTTAAAAAATCATCAATCTTGAGAATAGAGAGGGTTAGTAATAAACAATACATTTCAAAGTTGCTCGCTTTTCCAATCACTTTGCATATTTACCCATCTAAAAAGTTGAGACAACCCCTTTAAGGGTGCAGTCAGATGGCCGTATAACTTGGACAATGATCGCATTGCAATGCACGGACTGGCTGGTGGCTTTACTGACCCAAGAGTGACAGCATGTATTTCGGGTCCATGTTACAGGCCATCTGACTGCGCCCTAAATGTATGAGCGAGGTAAGCAGGCGATCAAAAGACAAAATCAATATTATCTCCTCCTCATCTAGCTTTTATTTTTGCTGTCATGCCTAAAAGCAGTATGGAAGGGTCACTTCCGTCTGTTTGTCTGTTTGTCTATCTGTCTCAGAAATCCCATGTCGCTGATTGGTCGCGGCCCGCAGGCACAGTCCGGCCGCAAATTGGCCCCTCCCCACTCCTCTGCAGTCAGTGCCCCCTCCATACTCCTCTGCAGTCAGCGCCCACATAGCGTTAAATGGATTGACTTACACAGCAGCATAATGAGGTGTAAGGTAGTCCGTTAACGCTGCCATTAACCCTCTGTGTGACCAACTTTTTACTATTGGCATCATCAACAGAGGAACATTTAATAATTGCATTTCCTTTTTTTTTGCTATGTCTAGAAAAAATAGAGGTGGACAAAACCTATCAATTTACTTTTTTACAATTATCGCTATTAAGGACAAGTGCAGATGATCATTTTTCTCTTTCCATGCGAGAAAATCTGTCCGATTATTCTAATCAGACTGTGATGAGAGTTTAATCAGAGTTAAATCGTCAGAGTGAGATTCAATTTTCTCAGAAATAGAGAGAAAAAAAGCCTTTTGCCACCTTTTCCGGCCGGTTAGTCCGTTAAAATCGGCAGTCCAACATTTTTCATTTACCAATAGACATCAATGTGTGGGTGTCATCCGATTCTTGCATTCTCGGAGCCAAGAAAAAAATTGTACATGTACACAGCCCTATAGAATAACATGTATACAAGTCCCATCCTTCAAAACTATGCAATGAAGCATCAGACAGAAGTGAAAAAAATAGAAAAGTTGTTAGATAGTGTAGTTAGGGAAGATAAGGAATTATTAATGCAAGTATAATAGAAAATTGTGTAGATTATGGCACTAACTAGATTTAGATTTTAGAAGAAAATGACTTTGTCTTCAAACCACCCCTTTAAAGTAGTCTCCCATTACATTTTTTCCCTTAAACGTGTGTATGTGCATTTTGTGTACTTTCACTGTATTAATACATACTTATCGACATCTTCTCCGATATCCAGTGCCGTTCTCCTCTTCTCGCTCTTCAGACTCTCTGGATCATGCCACGCTATGTAATATGGAAGTGGCTTTTACAACATAAGTCTATGGAGTGTCAGAATGAAGCTTCATGGACTTACAGTGTAAAAAAGACTTCCAGGTCACAGAGCGTGCAGCAGGAGGCGGAGAGTCTGAATCATGACAGAACACATGACATCTGCATGAGCACACACAGAATACACACATTACACACATGACTTGCACTTATACACACCGTGCACAGGTGACATCCTGTACTGTATACCCACATATACTGACTCTTATCTTCATCATAGAGGAGAGAAAATGGGGAGGTGCGAGTAGTTATGAATCAGCAGCCTGAGTAGCCCTCCTGTCAGCCCTGCATACCGACTCTGTCCTGACTGCTGAGCTGATGGGAACATTACAGGAGTGTGGGAGCACTTGTGTGTGAATAGCAGCCACAGAGGGGAAAGTGCTGGAATGTTTCTCCCCTTCCCCTCCTGTACTGTTTTCCCCTCAATAGTTTCTCCTATCTCCCCTCTCCCAGTAGTTTAACCCATCTCCTCTCACCTCAGTAGTTTTTCTCATGTCCCCTCTCCCCAGTAGATTTTCCCATCACCGCTCACCTCAGTAGTTTCTCCCATCTCCTCAGTAGATTCTCCCATGTCCCATCTACTCAATAGTTTCTCCCATCTCCCCTCTCCTCGTAGTTTCTACCTTCTCCCCTCTCTTCAGTAGATTCTCCCATATCATCTCTCCTCAGTAGTTTTTCCCATCTTCCCACTGCTAAGTGGTTTCTCTAATCTACCCACTCTCCTCAGTAGTTTCTACCATGTCCCCTCTATTCAGTAGTTTCTCCCATTTCCCCTCTCCTCAGTAGTTTCTCCCATCACCCCTCTCCTCAGTAGTTTCTCCCATGTTCCCTCTGCTTAGTGGTTTCTCTAATCTACCCCCTCTCCTCAGTAGTGTGGCACCCCTAGGGGTATTTGCCACAAAAATAGTTACTGACAGTAAATACAAATACTAAATTAGCAAGACTGCACTACCACCTCCGGCCAGAAGGGGGAGCTCCAGAGACTCCCCTTGATCCATTCTGGTCTGAGAGAAGAACTGGCAGTTGGGCTAAGGAGCTGAAAGTGAGAGGTCATACAGCTGAATTTCTAACAGCCCTATGACGGTTTCCAGGCCCAAATCACCGGCCTGAGGAGAAAAGGGACAGAGAAAAAGGACATTGTGAGAACCGGGTAGCATTAATCACTACCCAGAACAGGCGCAAAGACGGATACCGGATCCGTGGCTGTATTCATTATATATAATACAGCAACCGGAAAAACGTGAGGTGATATCAGCTTCACTAGGGCCGGACGCAGCCACAGACACAGAGTTCAGCGGTACTCCTGGAGGGGGTAAGCCGATAAAAGGACTCGGGTTGCCCGCCGAACCAGGACCCGGAGGGGACAGATTGGGCCGGCAGCCAGTTCACATACAGCAGCAGGGCCATACAGAAACTGCGTACAATAAGAGGCGAAGACCCCAGCAAGGTCAAAGTAACTCAGAGTTCCCATACAGACTCCGGTGACAGGACTGGTTGTAAATCCCTTTATGTTGAAGTAAATTGGTTAAATGTTTCAGTGCCTCAGTCTTTCATTTGGACAATAGCCATCTATCTAGGATCGGGATCATCACCGCTGGGAGAACCTGCTGCTGATCAAGTAAGTGTCTGTTCCCTCACGATACCCTTACACTGTGCATTGCCTGAGGCCACAGCACCGGGTCAAGCCACCCGTGACATACCCCTCAAGAGACAGACCCCATTGGTCCGGTGCTGGGTACCCCGGTCTCCTGGGCGTCACAATTGGCGTCACGAACAGGATCTAGCCAGCCCGTATACCGGGTATTGTGTGCCGTGATTGGAGCCCAAAACTGTGAAAACTGGGATGAAAAATCTTGAAAATTGACTTTATTAAAGAAAAATCCATTCCCCATTGAAAACTATTGAAAGTGACTTTTCCCCATTGGTTATAATGGAGTAAAGATGGCCGCCATCCCCTGAGGTAATCACTTCATAACCGTTAGGCACGAGACTGTTAATTGAGCTACGCCATCACCTGAGCCCCAGTCTAACTGAAAAACTTCAGAATCCGCCATTACAGAGCGCGGTGGGTGGGAGCAGCAGGGGGCGTGTCATTGTGGGCGGCACCAAGCTGAGCGCTCTGACATCAGAGCAAGGGGAAAATCGATCCTGCTGCACAGCGGAACGAATCTACACTATCCCGACGGAAGCGGAGGACCGGAAGGGTCCGGATTAACTAAGGGGGCACAGTATTTCGCAGCACGGAGACGCCGCAGCACTCGGCAACGCTAATGCAGCTGAAAGACAGAGTGTCAATAGAGAGTCCGGCAGCGCAGCGGTGCAAGGAGTGGCGCCCATCATGCCGGTGCTGATGCCATATACCCCGGGTGGCCCATGGCTTCCAATGTATGAAGGTGAGCCTAATACCCTTGACGATTTCAGAGAAAAGATGCTGGCCCATTTTGACATGTTCCCTGTGGGTGAAGTTCAGCGTGTTAGTCTCCTGATGATGCAGTTAAGTGGCCATGCTAAGCGAGAAGTCACAGCATGGGCAGCTGATCTAAAAGGCACTGTTGAACGCATATTTGCTGGATTAAAAGCTACATTTGAAACCACGGCCAGCAGCAAAGCTAAAATACGATTCTTTAGTTGCAAACAAAAAGCTAATGAGGGCGTGAGAGACTTTGCCTTAAACCTGCAGGAAGCCCTTAAATCACTTACACTGGCTGAACCCATTTTTAACACCGGAGCGGATAAACTGCTAAGAGATCAATTTATTGAGGGACTCTACACCCCTTCTCACCGGGGGCATGTGAGCATGCTTGTTTTTAAGAACCCTGAATTGACATTTGCCCAATTAAAGGAGAGCGCTATACGTCTCCAGCTGGCAGAGGCACCTCGGGATCAGGATCCTGCGCAACCCATGGCAGAGGCACCTCAACAACAGGGAGTGCCAGTGACATCAGCTATGTCTGGGGCCATTGCTAAGCCCCTGGGGCCCAGTACTAATGAGGCTCTTCAACAAAAGCTTGACTCTTTAGCTGATGTTGTTGCTTCAATGGCTAAAACCATGCAGGAGATGAGAGGACACAAGATGGAGTTGGCAAACTGTAGAGAGGATGTTCCATGGATGAGACCCCGGAGATACCCGACATGGAGAGGACGACCCCGCGACCGCTACCAACCGGATGGACAGCCCATTTGCCGCCGTTGCCAGCAGCCGGGCCACTTTGCACGAGATTGTGATTTAAACGGGAATCCCCTGGGAATGCGGGCCGCTTCGCAGGAATGAACTTTCAAGGCCCAACACCCTGGCACGACAGGTACATCGGAGGACGACCCATTATCCCTATCGTGCTGGACGGAATTCCCCTCAACGCTTTGCTGGACACAGGTTCCCAGATTTCATCTATACCGTATATCCTTTATAAGAGGTACTGGGCTGATGCAGATATTGATAAAGGGCCCTCTGATGTTGAACTAGATACAGTGGGGCAAAAAAGTATTTAGTCAGTCAGCAATAGTGCAAGTTCCACCACTTAAAAAGATGAGAGGTGTCTGTAATTTACACCATAGGTAGACCTCAACTATGGGAGACAAACTGAGAAAAAAAAAATCCAGAAAATCACATTGTCTGTTTTTTTAACTTTTTATTTGCATATTATGGTGAAAAATAAGTATTTGGTCAGAAACAAAATTTCATCTCAATACTTTGTAATATATCCTTTGTTGGCAATGACAGAGGTCAAACGTTTTCTGTAAGTCTTCACAAGGTTGCCACACACTGTTGTTGGTATGTTGGCCCATTCCTCCATGCAGATCTCCTCTAGAGCAGTGATGTTTTTGGCTTTTCGCTTGGCAACACGGACTTTCAACTCCCTCCAAAGGTTTTCTATAGGGTTGAGATCTGGAGACTGGCTAGGCCACTCCAGGACCTTGAAATGCTTCTTACAAAGCCACTCCTTCGTTGCCCTGGCGGTGTGCTTTGGATCATTGTCATGTTGAAAGACCCAGCCACGTTTCATCTTCAATGCCCTTGCTGATGGAAGGAGGTTTGCACTCAAAATCTCACGATACATGACCCCATTCATTCTTTCATGTACCCGGATCAGTCGTCCTGGCCCCTTTGCAGAAAAACAGCCCCAAAGCATGATGTTTCCACCACCATGCTTTACAGTAGGTATGGTGTTTGATGGATGCAACTCAGTATTCTTTTTTCCTCCAAACACGACAAGTTGTGTTTCTACCAAACAGTTCCAGTTTGGTTTCATCAGACCATAGGACATTCTCCCAAAACTCCTCTGGATCATCCAAATGCTCTCTAGCAAACTTCAGATGGGCCCGGACATGTACTGGCTTAAGCAGTGGGACACGTCTGGCACTGCAGGATCTGAGTCCATGGTGGCGTAGTGTGTTACTTATGGTAGGCCTTGTTACATTGGTCCCAGCTCTCTGCAGTTCATTCACTAGGTCCCCCCGCGTGGTTCTGGGATTTTTGCTCACCGTTCTTGTGATCATTCTGACCCCACGAGGTGGGATTTTGCGTGGAGCCCCAGATCGAGGGAGATTATCAGTGGTCTTGTATGTCTTCCATTTTCTAATTATTGCTCCCACTGTTGATTTCTTCACTCCAAGCTGGTTGGCTATTGCAGATTCAGTCTTCCCAGCCTGGTGCAGGGCTACAATTTTGTTTCTGGTGTCCTTTGACAGCTCTTTGGTCTTCACCATAGTGGAGTTTGGAGTCAGACTGTTTGAGGGTGTGCACAGGTGTCTTTTTATACTGATAACAAGTTTAAACAGGTGCCATTACTACAGGTAATGAGTGGAGGAAAGAGGAGACTCTTAAAGAAGAAGTTACAGGTCTGTGAGAGCCAGAAATCTTGATTGTTTGTTTCTGACCAAATACTTATTTTCCACCATAATATGCAAATAAAATGTTAAAAAAAACAGACAATGTGATTTTCTGGATTTTTTTTTCTCAGTTTGTCTCCCATAGTTGAGGTCTACCTATGATGTAAATTACAGACGCCTCTCATCTTTTTAAGTGGTGGAACTTGCACTATTGCTGACTGACTAAATACTTTTTTGCCCCACTGTATATGGGCCAGTAATGGTAAGTTGGTACCGAAACTAGGATTCAGGGAGATGACCATAAAGATTGGTAAAGTAGAACTGAAGAAACAGGGTATAATTGTTGTTGATGTTGACCGGCGGAACTGTGAACCAACTGTATTGATAGGAATGAATGTGTTAGAGAACTGCTTTTCCGAAGTCATTTCTGTCTTACAGCAAATTGCTGAAACTGCCCAATCCTGCCAGCAGAGAGTTCTCCGGAGGGAAATAAAAGTATTGATGTTAAGGCAACAGGTAGAAGTTGCAGGTGGAGAAATCGGCAGTGTGAGGGTAAGTGATCCAACGTCTATTGTAATCCCACCAAAAACAGAAATGCTGGTATGGTGTAGAGCAGCCATTGGTACTAAGGGACGAGATTATCAAGCCTTAATAGAACCAGTGTACACCGACAGCAGGCCCACTATACTCACAGCACGAGGGATAGTCGAGGTACACCGGGGACGAGTGCCGGTACGACTTTTGAACTGTGGAGAGGAAGAGGTCACTTTGCCAAGGTATGCTACAATGGCAAAGCTATATACTGTTGACAACAATGCCATCACAACCATTGAGCCCTTAGAACCAACCTGTCAGGTGGAAGGCAATGGCTCAGATGGAGAAATGGAGGATTGGTGCCAACAGCTACACGTGGGCATAAATTCAACACCTACCCATCAAAAACAAGGGGTGTATAGGCTAGTGAAGGAATATGAACAAGTCTTCAGTAAACACCCATTGGACTTCGGACGGATAGAAGGGGTAGAACACACAATCCCCACAGGTGACCATCTCCCAATAAAAGAAAGATATAGACCCATACCGCCCGCTCACTATCAATGTGCAAAAGATATGCTGAGGGAAATGAAACAGGCCGGGGTAATAAGAGACAGCTGTAGCCCCTGGGCGGCCCCTCTAGTGATTGTCAAAAAAAAGGACGGAACCATGAGAATGTGCGTAGACTACCGGAAGATTAATAACATCACCCATAAAGACGCCTACCCCTTGCCTAGGATAGAAGAGTCCTTAACTGCTTTGAAATCTGCTAATTATTTTTCCACCTTAGACTTAACAAGCGGGTATTGGCAAGTCCTTGTGGCTGAGAGAGATAAGGAAAAGACGGCATTCACCACACCAATGGGTCTATGTGAATTTAATCGCATGCCGTTCGGACTCTGCAACGCATCCGGTACCTTCCAGCGGCTGATGGAATGCTGCCTCGGACACAAGAACTTCGAGACCGTCCTCCTGTACCTAGATGATGTGATCGTCTACTCAAAGACTTACGAACAACACTTAATAGACCTGGCAGAAGTGTTCGAAGCCTTATCCAGGTATGGCATGAAAGTCAAGCCATCCAAATGTCACCTTCTCAAGCCAAAGGTACAGTACCTGGGACACATCGTGAGTTCGGAGGGAGTAGCACCAGATCCCGAGAAAATAAGCGCCATAAGGGATTGGCCAAGACCTACCAGCGCAAAAGAAGTGAGACAATTCCTGGGATTGGTGGGTTACTATCGCAGATTTATAAAAGGATTTACCAAGTTGGCAGCACCCTTGCAAGACACCTTGGTAGGGCAGACGAAGAAACCTTCAAACCGAAACCCTCCTTTTCAGTGGAACGACGAAAGGGAAGACTCCTTTGAACAACTAAAGAAGGCACTAACCGGAGAAGAGGTTCTGGCATACCCAGATTACCATAAACCTTTCATCCTCTACACCGATGCCAGTAATGTGGGACTAGGAGCGGTGCTGTCACAAAAGCAAGAAGGTCGGGAGAAAGTCATCGCCTTTGCAAGTAGAAAGCTCCGGCCTACTGAAAGAAATTCAGAAAATTACAGCTCCTTCAAATTGGAACTACTGGCAGTAGTTTGGGCTGTGACGGAGCGTTTCAAACACTATCTGGCCGCTGCAGAATTTATTGTCTATACTGACAACAATCCGTTGACCCACCTGGACACAGCCAAATTAGGTGCGTTAGAACAGCGATGGATAGCCCGGTTATCTAATTACAACTTCATAATCAAGTATCGAGCAGGTCGCAAGAATGGAAATGCCGATGCCCTATCCCGGATGCCACACTTGAGAGATGTAGAAGAGGAAGTGGGGGAGCTTGAAGAAATTGAACTACCAGCCTTCCATCGTCCCAAGGCAAAACATCATCAGTCAAGTACCTATCAGAAACAACAAGAGGTGAATTTTAATCCGTTAGCACACCATAGATGGGCTGACACCCAAGACAGCAATTCGGCTGTGAAGTTGGTGAAGGAACTGTTGACTGAGCAAAGTGCATATCCCTATGAGGATGCCCCAGAAGAGACGCATCAACTCTGGAAAGAGAGAGGCAAAATGTTCCTGTATCAAGGGAAGCTCTGTAGAAGATACACCAATCCGAAAACACATGAATTGGTTTGGCAGATTATTGTGCCTAAACAAGATGTGAAGATGGTCCTCGAAGCTTACCATAATGGTGCTGGTCACTTCGGTTGGAAAAAGTTAGAAGTACTTCTAAGAGAAAGATTTTATTGGGTCGGGATGAGAAAATCAATCGAACAGTGGTGCAGAAATTGTGGCCCGTGTAACCTCAGAAGAAACGATCAAAAGAACCAAAGAGCACCACTGCAGCCCATAATCACCAAACAACCACTTGAACTTGTAGCCATGGACCACGTGAAGTTGACACCAAGCCAGTCTGGCTATGTCTATGCCTTGACCATCGTGGACCATTATTCACGTTTCTTGGTAGTAGTACCCGTAAAAGATCTGACAGCAAAAACAGCAGCCAAAGCGTTCCAAACGTACTTTTGTAGACCCCATGGATATCCGGAACAGGTTCTCACCGACCAAGGTACAGCCTTTGAATCAGAGATCTTCAGAGAATTCTGTAATATGTATGGTTGCAAAAAGATCCGGACGACGGCCTATCATCCACAAACAAACGGCTTATGCGAGAAGATGAACCATATTGTAATAGACCTACTAAAGACTTTACCTGAGACAGAAAGGAATCAATGGCCAGAGAAATTGCCTGACTTGGTGGATCTGTATAATCATGTCCCGGTGAGCTCCACCAACTGCACCCCAGCTTACCTTATGCGTGCAAGACCCGGCCAATTACCAATCGATCTAGAAATGGGAATTCTGAAACCAGACGCAGAAGTTCAAGACTCCAATTGGGATATCATACGGCAAAAGCAGTATCGCCAAGTGCAAGAGAGTGTGGAAAGAAGCCTTCAGCAAACTAGAGAAAGACAAGAGCGAACTTTCAACCAGAATGCTCTAGCGACCCCATTAAGACCGGGTGACCAAGTGCTCAAGAGAAATCGTCGAACCAATAAACTGGACAATCAGTGGGAAGCCGTACCCTACACAGTTTTACCAACAAGAGTGGATAATCCTAAAATGTGTCTCATTAGCAAAAACGGAGGCTTAACATCTGTACTAGTGTCAAGAGACAATCTTAAATTATGTCCGGAAGCATTGAAAGAGCCAGACGTTGTCCAGCCAGAACCAGAAGTTATTCAACCCATACAGGTTCAACCAGTAAAGGAAAAAGAAGAGGAAGTGTATCACACCTGTATAGGAGACTTTCCCAAAACCCTACTAACATACCATGGTGCAGTAGTGGTTCCCATGGTGGCCTTTTACCCAACACCGAACCCAATACCAGAAGTCCCAAGACAGGAAGAGGCTGACCCCGTACTACAGGAGGTTCCAGGCCAGGAAGAACAGATTCCTGGTCAGAGTAATCCCATTCACGGTGGACTTGCCAACTCCATAGTCGTGGAATTATCTTTAGCAGAGCGGGCAGATACTACATCCGCAGTAGACAGTAGTACACCACATGAAGAGACACCGCTATTACGTAGATCACAGCGTAGTACCCAGGGTCAATTACCGGCCAGGTATGCAGATTACCAACTATAAAGCTCATAATGTGAATTGTATATATGTTATGCCGTATATAGTTAAACAGAAAATGTAGTATAGTCATTGCTATCAGTCTGCAACGTTTAAGCCCAGTGCCTACAGAGACTTGTCTGTATGAACTTATTGCATATTCTTGAACTTTTTATCAGCCCGGAGGCACTAAATCAAAGCTCCGGAAAGACTGCTTTTTGAACTTTGCTTTTTGCTCTTTTTGAACTTTCTTTAGACTTTATATTGATAACTCCGTTGGAAAAATGGAACTAAATTCCTGGACACTAAGTACAGTGCCGTTCCTAATACCTTCAAGGATAGGACTGTATTAATGGACGCTATTTGAAGTGACTTTTTACAGAACTCTATTTTTGTTTCCTTGAGTGGTTTTTGTAACTTTTCATTTTTAAGACTCTGTACATATTAATTGTTATTTCAAAATGTTATCGTCCCACAGTCCCGGAGTACTGTTCTTAACTAAGGGGGAATGTGGAACCCCTAGGGGTATTTGCCACAAAAATAGTTACTGACAGTAAATACAAATACTAAATTAGCAAGACTGCACTACCACCTCCGGCCAGAAGGGGGAGCTCCAGAGACTCCCCTTGATCCATTCTGGTCTGAGAGAAGAAATGGCAGTTGGGCTAAGGAGCTGAAAGTGAGAGGTCATACAGCTGAATTTCTAACAGCCCTATGACGGTTTCCAGGCCCAAATCACCGGCCTGAGGAGAAAAGGGACAGAGAAAAAGGACATTGTGAGAACCGGGTAGCATTAATCACTACCCAGAACAGGCGCAAAGACGGATACCGGATCCGTGGCTGTATTCATTATATATAATACAGCAACCGGAAAAACGTGAGGTGATATCAGCTTCACTAGGGCCGGACGCAGCCACAGACACAGAGTTCAGCGGTACTCCTGGAGGGGGTAAGCCGATAAAAGGACTCGGGTTGCCCGCCGAACCAGGACCCGGAGGGGACAGATTGGGCCGGCAGCCAGTTCACATACAGCAGCAGGGCCATACAGAAACTGCGTACAATAAGAGGCGAAGACCCCAGCAAGGTCAAAGTAACTCAGAGTTCCCATACAGACTCCGGTGACAGGACTGGTTGTAAATCCCTTTATGTTGAAGTAAATTGGTTAAATGTTTCAGTGCCTCAGTCTTTCATTTGGACAATAGCCATCTATCTAGGATCGGGATCATCACCGCTGGGAGAACCTGCTGCTGATCAAGTAAGTGTCTGTTCCCTCACGATACCCTTACACTGTGCATTGCCTGAGGCCACAGCACCGGGTCAAGCCACCCGTGACATACCCCTCAAGAGACAGACCCCATTGGTCCGGTACTGGGTACCCCGGTCTCTTGGGCGTCACAATAGTTTCTACCATGCCCCCTCTACTCAGTAGTTTCTACCATGTCCCCTCTACTCAGTAGTTTCCCCATTTCCCCTGTCCTCAGTAGTTTCCCCATCTTCCCTCTCCTCAGTAGTTTCCCCCATCTCCCCTCTCCTCAGTAGTTTCACCCATTTCCCCTCTCCTCAGTAGTTTCACCCATTTCCCCTCTCCTCAGTAGTTTCTCCCATTTCCCCTCTCCTCAGTAGTTTCACCCATTGCCCCTCTCCTCAGTAGTTTCTCCCATCTCCCCTCTCCTCAGTAGTTTCTCCCATTTCCCCTCTCCTCAGTAGTTTCTCCCATCTCCCCTCTCCTCAGTAGTTTCTCCCATTTCCCCTCTCCTCAGTAGTTTCACCCATTTCCGCTCTCCTCAGTAGTTTCACCCATTTCCGCTCTCCTCAGTAGTTTCACCCATTGCCCCTCTCCTCAGTAGTTTCTCCCATCTCCCCTCTCCTCAGTAGTTTCTCCCATTTCCCCTCTCCTCAGAAGTTTCTCCCATCTCCCCTCTCCTCAGTAGTTTCACCCATTGCCCCTCTCCTCAGTAGTTTCACCCATTGCCCCTCTCCTCAGTAGTTTCTCCCATCTCCCCTCTCCTCAGTAGTTTCACCCATTGCCCCTCTCCTCAGTAGTTTCACCCATTGCCCCTCTCCTCAGTAGTTTCTCCCATCTCCCCTCTCCTCAGTAGTTTCACCCATTGCCCCTCTCCTCAGTAGTTTCTCCAATCTCCCCTCTCCTCAGTAGTTTCTCCCATTTCCCCTCTCCTCAGTAGTTTCCCCCATCTCCCCTCTCCTCAGTATTTTCCCCCATCTCCCCTCTCCTCAGCACTGTCTTCTCCCTACATATCTGATCCCACCCACCTCTTACCATTCTGCCTTGTTCACTGTACAATCACACTGCACAGACAGGGAAACTTTTCCTGTGTGGAAGTGGAGGATCAGGGATCGGTGAGGAGGACCCGCACAGCTAATCACAGATACGCTCGATGCAGGGCTGTGTAGGGCAAATCTTTCATGTGTGTGTATTTTTCACAAATACATTTTTCAAGAAATAATAATAATAAAAAACAGAGCTAAACAGAGATATTAATTCAAGTTAGAAGGATTCAGAAAGTAGACATCAGTCTAAGGCTGCCGTCACGCTATCAGTATGTGGTCAGTATTTTACATCAGTATGTGTAAGCCAAAACCAGGAGTGGGTGATAAATACAGAAGTGGTGCATAGGTTTCTATTATATTTTTCCTCTAATTGTCCCACTCCTGGTTTTGGCTTACAAATACTGAGGTAAAATACTGACCAAATACTGCTAGTGTGACGGCAGCCTAAGTGTTATATCAAAGTAATATTTTATTGTAAATATAAATGCTTTACTCTTTAGGAAATAATGTCTTTTCCTTATAATAATACCTAAAAATTAAGGCTTTCAATCCATTAAACGCACAAGCTAATCTGTTTTCATCAACCTTCTTATGTTACAAGCATAACAGTAATAAGCTCAAAGGTAAAGTATGAAGAGCGAGTGATGGTGAAGCTAATCTAGAGATACAATGTCACAGAGACATCACACCTTGTCTCCTCTTCCTTGTCCTGAAGACCTCCTTCTCTTTCCTTAGACTAGGTTTTCTAATTAGATTTGACATTGACATTTAGTGAACTATAACTGCATTTCTCGCTGCATTTTTCCAAGAATATAGTTCTACTTTATAGTATTATTCTTTTTTATTTTAAATCCATCTCTTTGTGAAATACTTTAACCATTTTATAGCCTGACGAAAGCCGATAAGCTGCAATACATGTAGTAAAAAATAGAAATAAGAAAATATGACATGCAAAAATGGAAAATTACATGGAAATTATTAAATAAAATGAAAAATTCATTGATAAGCAAACCAAAAATGAACATGAATAGTGTATTATATATGTTAGCAATACTATTGTTGGTCCTATTTAAAGGGAACCTGTCACCCTCCCCTCCCCCTGCTTTTTTAACTAAAAGAGCCATCTTGTGCAGCACTAATGCTGCATTCTGTCAAGGTGGTTCTTTTAGTTGGGGTTCCTTCAAACGCTGAACTGTTAGTTTTTATAATTTGCCCTTCATACCTGTAGTCTGCCCGGGGAGCATGTCTTTTCCCCCCCGGACACAAACGCCTCCCGGCAGTCCCTCAGCCCCTCCGTGCGCCGGGCGCCGTCTCCTCTGCAGTCCTTAATGTCCCTGGCGCCAGCACTGTAAGGTTTTTTGGGGGGGGGCATGAGCATTTTGCCCTGCCCTTCGACTTTCATCACATGATGGGAATTTACAGCGCAGGCGCCGGGGAAGTTAATGAAGGAAGTGAAGGCGGCACCCATTGCGTGGAGGGCCTGAGTGATCTCCTAGGGCTTGTGTGACATTATGTTACACAAGCCCTGCAGCCAACCCGCAGCTATTTCACTCTCAATATTCCCAAATAAAAAACAGTCTCATCATGTATGAGAGATTTATTTTAAATGTATGCAGATTCAGGTTTTCAAAGATACCAAGCAGTTAAAAGTAGTGAGCAGATCATTCTTCGTCTATGTACACAAGGACATTTTAGAGGAGTTTTTGGAGCAGAAGCTGGCACGCAGAGTCCTTTTACAAAGTTTTCAGAGCAGTTTCCACTCCAAGAAAACTGTGTGCACATAACCAGAATCTTCTCTGAAATATCAGCAAAAAGACTTAATGTGCACAAAGCTTTTGTGTGTTTGCACACTGAGTTTTTTTGCTGAATTTTTGGAAACTGGTTATGTGCACACGTTTTTTCAAGAGGAAACTCTCCAAATCTCAAAACTGTTCAAAAGCCTTGAGCTCCTGCTTTGAAAACTCAGCAAAATGACTCTGTGTGCACATACTTTTTGAGGAGTATTAAGATTTTGAGGAGTATTTGGAGACTTTCCACTAGTTTCTGCTCTAAGAACTCAGCAAAAAGAATGTCGGTTAGAAAAAAAGCCCTTGGCCTATATGCACACAGAGTCTTTTTGTTCAGCTTTTGGAGCAGAGATTCCTAGTTTTTGAGCAATTTTGAGATTATGAGGATACTTTGGAGAATTTCTACTCAATTTTTCAAAAAGTTTTTGAAGCAGAAACTGAACACAAACTGAGCAGAAACTATTCAAATCCTTGTCCAAATCTCAAAACCTTTCTAAAATTTGGAGTTTTAACTTAGTTTCTACTCAGCAAAAAGACTCCATATGCACATAGCCACTTTCTGCACCAAAAACAACTGGAAAAACTCCATGTGTACATAGCCTATTGTTAGGTACAAAGTTTTTAAGGTGATTTTGGAGGAATTGCACAGAAACTCTCCACATACTACTAAAAATCACAAAACTCTGGAAAACCTAGAGGTTTTGTATAGTTGCTGCTCCAAAAATTCAGAAAAAAATTACGTGCACAAATTAGGCTATGTGCACAACAAGTCTTTTTACTGAGTTGTTGGAGAAGAAACTGAGTGGAAACTCAAAGCTTTTGAGGAGTTTTGGGATTTGGAGGAGGATTTTGATATTGTCTTCTCAGTTTCTGCTCCAAAAACGACTAAAAAAAAACTCCATGTGCACATTCCTTTAAGGCACTTCTTTCTCTAAAGACAGTCTATTTGTTACAAGACAAGAAACCCCTGCATCTTTTCATGTATTTTGCCAGAGTTTTTCCTGAAACACTGTTAGCTGTTTCCTCATTGGTGAATGGAATAAAACAGTGATTGAAAGCCAAAAGCATACCAAAGTTGCTGGAAAAAACATGCTGTCCAGAAATGTTGCTAAAGCATTAAGCAAAAGCATTCAGGAAATGACAAACCCACAAAATTCTAATAAAGATGCTTTAGGAAGAAAAGCCAGCATTTCCTAAAACAACTAACTCTTAGGCCGGTTTCACACGTCCGTTTATTTCCGGTACCAGAAAAAACAGTACCGGAGATATCCGTGTCTGTGTGTCCGTTTGTTTTGAATGTAATACTTGCGGCACACTTGTGGCAACAGTGTGCAGCATCAGTACTAGGGTTGAGCGAAACGGGTCGAACATTTTCAAAAGTCGCCGACTTTTGGCTAAGTCGGGGTTTCATGAAACCCGATCCGACCCCTGTGCAGGGTCGGCCATGCGGTACGCGACTTTCGCGCCAAAGTCGCGTTTCAATGACGCGAAAAGCGCCATTTCTCAGCCAATGAAGGTAAACGCAGAGTGTGGGCAGCGTGATGACATAGGTCCTGGTCCCCACCATCTTAGAGAAGGGCATTGCAGTGATTGGCTTGCTGTCTGCGACGTCACAGGGGCTATAAAGAGGCGTTCCCGCCGACCGCCATCTTACTGCTGCTGATCTGAGCTTAGGGAGAGGTTGCTGCCGCTTTGTCAGAAGCAGGGATAGCGTTAGGCAGGGTCCATTAACCACAAAACCGCTTGTGCTGCAGCGATTTGCACTGTCCAACACCACCCTCGGTGTGCAGGGACAGTGGAAGTTTTTTTTTTTTTTTTTTTCCCCTCAGCGCTGTAGCTCATTGGGCTGCCCTAGAAGGCTCCCTGATAGCTGCATTGCTGTGTGTACGCCGCTGTGCAAACCAACTGCTTTTTTCAAAGCACAAATCCTCTTGTTCCTTCCTTTCTGCACAGCTATCTTTTTTGTTTGTCCACACTTTTTATTTCATTTGTGCATCAGTCCACTCCTTATTGCTGCCTGCCATACCTGGCTGAGATTACTGCAGGCAGGGAGATAGTAGCTGCCTGCCATACCTGGCTGAGATTACTGCAGGCAGGGAGATAGTAGCTGCCTGCCATACCTGGCTGAGATTACTGCAGGCAGGGAGATAGTAGCTACCTGCCATACCTGGCTGAGATTACTGCAGGCAGGGAGATAGTAATTGTAGGACATTCCCTGTTTTTTTTTTTTTTTTTGGTGGGAGATTAAGATTGGCAATTTGGCATTTCTGCTAGAGTGCCATCCCTGTGTGTGCCATCTCTCTCACATAGTGGGCCATAGAAAGCCTTTTCATTTTTCTGTATTTTTTTTTGTGGGGTGTATAAATTCTCCCTGATAAAAATACAGTGGGAGATTAATATTGGCCTTTGGGCTTGTGTGCCAGTCCTGAGTGTGCCATCTCTCTCACAAATAGTGGGCCATAGAAAGCCTATTTTATTTTTTTTTGGGTTTTATAAATTCTCCCTGAAAAAAAGGGAGATTAATATTGGCCTCTGGGCTTGTGTGCCAGTCCTGAGCGTGCCATCTGTGCCAGCCCTGAGCGTGCCATCTCTCTCACAAATAGTGGGCCATAGAAAGCCTATTTATTTTTTTTTTTGGTTTTATAAATTCTCCCTGAAAAAAAGGGAGATTAATATTGGCCTCTGGGCTTGTGTGCCAGTCCTGAGCGTGCCATCTGTGCCAGCCCTGAGCGTGCCATCTCTCTCACAAATAGTGGGCCATAGAAAGCCTATTTAATTTTTTTTTTTGTTTTATAAATTTTCCCTGAAAAAAGGGAGATTAATATTGGCCTCTGGGCTTGTGTGCCAGTTGTGAGCGTGCCATCTGTGTCAGTCCTGAGCGTGCCATCTCTCTCACAAATAGTGGGCCATAGAAAGCCTATTTAATTTTTTTTTTGGTTTTATAAATTTTCCCTGAAAAAAGGGAGATTAATATTGGCCTCTGGGCTTGTGTGCCAGTTGTGAGCGTGCCATCTGTGCCAGTCCTGAGCGTGCCATCTCTCTCACAAATAGTGGGCCATAGAAAGCCTATTTAAATATTTTTTTGGTTTTATAAATTCTCCCAGAAAAAAAGGGAGATTAATATTGGCCTCTGGGCTTCTGTGCCAGTCCTGAGCGTGCCATCTGTGCCAGTCCTGAGCGTCCCATCTCTCTCACAAATAGTGGGCCATAGAAAGCCTATTTTTTTTTTTTTTTGGGTTTTAGAAATTCTCCCTGGAAAAAAAAAGGGAGATTAATATTGCCCTTTGGGCTTGTGTGCCAGTACTAAGCGTTCCATCTCTCTCTCTCTCTCAGTCAGTGGGCCATAGAACGCCTATTTTTGGTTTTATTTGTTTTCTAAATTCTCCCTGAAAAAATCATTTTATTTTATTTGGTTTCTAAATTCTTCCTGATAAAATCATATTTTTTTTATTATTTTTTTTTCTAAAGTCTCCCTGAAAAAAAAAAAAAAAAACAGTGGGAGATTAATATTGGCCTTTCTGCTTGTGTGCCAGTCTTGACTCCTGGGTGCGTCATCTCTCAGTCAGTGGGCCATAGAACGCCTATTTTTGGTTTTATTTGTTTTCTAAATTCTCCCTGAAAAAATCATTTTATTTTATTTGGTTTCTAAATTCTTCCTGATAAAATCATATTTTTTTTATTATTTTTTTTTCTAAAGTCTCCCTGAAAAAAAAAAAAAAAAAACAACCAAAAAAAACAGTGGGAGATTAATATTGGCCTTTCTGCTTGTGTGCCAGTCTTGACTCCTGGGTGTGCCATCTCTCTCTCTCTCTCTCTCTCTCTCTCTCTCTCCAATTGTGGTCCATAGAAAGCCTATATTTTTTTTCCTTGATTTGGGTTCTAAAATCTACCAGAGAAAATAACTACATCAATCATTGGTAGAAAAATATTGGCCTCTGGGTTTGTGTGCCACTCCTGACTCCTGTGTGCGTCATCTCTCAGTCAGTGGGCCATAGAACGCCTATTTTTGTTTTTATTTGTTTTATAAATTCTCCCAGAAAAAATCATTTTATTTTATTTGGTTTCTAAATTCTTCCTGATAAAATCATATTTTTTTTATTATTTTTTTTTCTAAAGTCTCCCTGAAAAAAAAAAAAAACAAACAAACAAAAAAAACAGTGGGAGATTAATATTGGCCTTTCTGCTTGTGTGCCAGTCTTGACTCCTGGGTGTGCCATCTCTCTCTCTCTCTCTCTCTCTCTCCAATTGTGGTCCATAGAAAGCCTACATTTTTTTTCCTTGATTTGGGTTCCAAAATCTACCAGAGAAAATAACTCCATCAATCATTGGTAGAAAAATATTGGCCTCTGGGCTTGTGTGCCACTCCTGATTCCTGTGTGCGTCATCTCTCACTCAGTGGCCCATAGAAAGCATATAGTTTGTTACATTTGTTTTCTAAATTCTCCCTGCAAAAATCTATTTTTTTTTTTTTGGGGGGTTTCTAAAGTGTTCCTGAAAAAAATAAAAATAAAAAAAAAATAATAGTGTGACATTAATATTAACATTTGTGCTTCAGTGACAGTCCTGCGTGTGGGGCATCTCTCTAATTTGCAGCCACCAAAAAAAGAGTGTGTAACATTGGGCCTGATTTTCGCTGTGGTCTCACCAACCTGTAAAGGGGTAGCTAAATCATACTGAAGTTATAGCTCACCGTGTAAGTTGTGTGACTGCAACAAATAACGTTAGTTTGGTTACGTTTTTAAAACAATGAGGAAGTCTAGTGGAAGAGGTCGTGGCCGGGGGCGTTCATTGTCAGCTGGTAATGAGGGTAGTGTTAGTGGTGGAGCATCAGGTGGTCGTGGGGAAAAAAATATTGCACCTAAGTCTGGAGCTGTGGAGCCAGGTTCGTCGTCCGGCTACACAAGGCCTCGAACGCTCCCTTTTCTGGGATTAGGAAAACCGCTTTTAAAGCCGGAGCAGCAAGAGCAAGTTTTGGCTTATCTTGCTGACTCAGCCTCTAGCTCTTTTGCCTCATCTCGTGAAACTGGTAAAAGTAAAAGCAGCGCGTCGTTAGTGGATGTTCACGGTCAGGGACAAGTCACTTCCTTGTCCTCTTCAGCAAAAACAACAACAGAGAAGAATGCAGCAGGCGACACAACGGGTTACTCCATGGAGCTCTTTACACATACCGTCCCTGGCTTAGAAAGTGAAGCAGTTAACAGTCCATGCCCATTACAAATTGAATCTGACATGGAGTGCACTGACGCACAGCCACAGCCAGACTACTATGCTGGTCCTTTGACTCAGACCACAACATTGCCCTCGCAGGGTGCTGATCAAGAATCAGACCCTGATGAGACTATGTTGCCCCATCACGAACGCTATACCACCGAACGACACGGTGACACAGACGAAGTTGCGCAGGAGGTACAAGAAGAGTTATTAGATGACCCAGTTCTTGACCCCGATTGGCAGCCATTGGGGGAACAGGGTGCAGGCGGCAGCAGTTCTGAAGCAGAGGAGGAGGAGGGGCCGCAGCAGGCATCAACATCGCCACAGGTTCCATCTGCCGGGCCCGTATCTTGCCCAAAACGCGTGGCAAAGCCAAAACCTGGTGGAGGACAGCGTGGCCATCCGGTTAAAGCTCAGTCTGCAATGCCTGAAAAGGTATCCGATGCTAGAAAGAGTGCAGTCTGGCATTTTTTTAAACAACATCCAATTGATCAGCGCAAAGTCATCTGTCAAAAATGTTCTACTTCCTTAAGCAGAGGTCAGAATCTGAAAAGTCTCAATACTAGTTGCATGCATAGACATTTAACCACCATGCATTTGAAAGCTTGTACTAACTACCAAACGTCCCTTAAGGTTGTTGCACCCTCGGCCAATGAAGCTAGTCATCAACGCAACATCCCTTCCGGCAGTGTAGGACCACCATTTAGCGCACCACCTGCTGTATCTGTGCAGGTATCTTTGCCAGGCCAAAGCAGTCAGGGTCAGGGAATCACCAGTTTCGTAGTAGGAAACACTGCATCTAGGGCACCGGCGGCAACAATACCATCTCCCACCGTCTCTCAGTCTGCCATGTCCACCGGCACCCCCGCTAGTTCCACGATCTCCCGCTCTCCAGTCCAGCTCACCCTACATGAGACTATGGTTAGAAAAAGGAAATACTTAGCCTCGCATCCGCGTACACAGGGTTTGAACGCCCACATAGCTAGACTAATCTCGTTAGAGATGATGCCCTACCGGTTAGTTGAAAGCGAAGCTTTCAAAGACCTGATGGACTACGCTGTACCACGCTACGAGCTACCCAGTCGACACTTTTTTTCCAGAAAAGCCATCCCAGCCCTCCACCAGCATGTTAAAGAGCGCATCGTCCATGCACTCAGGCAATCTGTGAGCACAAAGGTGCACCTGACAACAGATGCATGGACCAGTAGGCATGGCCAGGGACGTTACGTGTCCATCACGGCACACTGGGTAAATGTGGTGGATTCAGGGTCCACAGGGGACAGCAAGTTTGGGACAGTTCTGCCTAGCCCACGGTCTAGTAAACAGTTGTCTGTAGCCGTTCGCACCCCCTCCTCCTCCTCCTCCTCCTCCTCGTCCTCCTGCAGAAGCAAGAGCTCGTCCACAGACCGCAGTCGCACAAACACTCCATCCGCACCTGCCACTGTTGCACACCAGGTCTCCCATTATGGGGCAGCTACTGGCATACGTCAGCAGGCTGTATTGGCTATGAAGTGTTTGGGCGACAATAGACACACCGCGGAAGTTCTGTCCGAGTTCTTGCAGCAAGAAACGCAGTCGTGGCTGGGCACTGTAGATCTTGAGGCAGGCAAGGTAGTGAGTGATAACGGAAGGAATTTCATGGCTGCCATCTCCCTTTCCCAACTGAAACACATTCCTTGCCTGGCTCACACCTTAAACCTGGTGGTGCAGTGCTTCCTGAAAAGTTATCCGGGGTTATCCGACCTGCTCCTCAAAGTGCGTGGACTTTGCGCACATATCCGCCGTTCGCCTGTACACTCCAGCCGTATGCAGACCTATCAGCGTTCTTTGAACCTTCCCCAGCATCGCCTAATCATAGACGTTGCAACAAGGTGGAACTCAACACTGCACATGCTTCAGAGACTGTGCGAACAGAGGCGGGCTGTTATGTTTTTGTGGGAGGATACACATACACGGGCAGGCAGTAGGATGGCAGACATGGAGTTGTCAGGTGTGCAGTGGTCGAAGATTCAAGACATGTGTCAAGTCCTTCAGTGTTTTGAGGAATGCACACGGCTGGTTAGTGCAGACAACGCCATAATAAGCATGAGCATCCCCCTAATGCGTCTGCTGATGCAAAGTTTGACGCACATAAAGGATCAGGCGTCTGCACCAGAGGAAGAGGAAAGCCTTGATGACAGTCAGCGATTGTCTGGTCAGGGCAGTGTACATGACGAGGTACCGGGCGAAGAGGAGGTGGAGGATGAGGAGGATGATGGGGATGAGTATATTTTTAATGAGGAAGCTTTCCCGGGGGCACGGGAAATTGGTGGCGTGGCAAGGCCGGGTTCTGGTTTTTTGAGGGACACAAGTGACGTAGATTTGCCTGCAACTGCCCCTCAACCAAGCACAACCGCAGATTTGACAACGGGAACTTTGGCCCACATGGCGGATTATGCCTTGCGTATCCTCAAAAGGGACACACGCATTACAAAAATGATGAACGATGACGATTACTGGTTGGCCTGCCTCCTTGATCCTCGCTATAAAGGCAAATTGCAAAATATTATGCCACATGAGAACTTGGAACTAATATTAGCAACAAAACAATCAACTCTTGTTGACCGTTTGCTTCTGGCATTCCCTGCACACAGCGCCCGTGATCGTTCTCACACGAGCTCCAGGGGCCAGCAGACCAGAGGTGTTAGAGGGGCAGAAATCAGAAGTGGCGTTGGCCAGAGGGGTTTTCTGACCAGGTTGTGGAGTGATTTTTCTATGACCGCAGACAGGACAGGTACTGCAGCATCAATTCAAAGTGACAGGAGACAACATTTGTCCAGTATGGTTACAAACTATTTTTCATCCCTTATCGACGTTCTCCCTCAACCGTCATTCCCATTTGATTACTGGGCATCCAAATTAGACACCTGGCCAGAATTGGCAGAATATGCATTGCAGGAGCTTGCTTGCCCGGCAGCTAGTGTCCTATCAGAAAGAGTATTCAGTGCTGCAGGTTCAATACTAACAGAAAAAAGGACTCGTCTGGCTACCCAAAATGTAGATGATCTAACCTTCATTAAAATGAACCACAACTGGATTTCAAAATCTTTTGCCCCACCCTGCCCGGCTGACACCTAGCTTTCCTATGAAAAGGTCTTGCCTGTGGACTATTCTGAATGACTTTTCCAATCTCGTAATTTTCTTCACCTGATTGTCCAGCATACGACATGTTTCCACCTCACGAAATGGCCAAACTCCCCACACGGGGCCGTGCTATCGCCACTTTGCGCTTGGACCCTTGAGAGTGCTGTTTGTCTGAAGAGGTGGGTGTGGCCGCTTTTGGTCGACGGCACTGCCACTGGGTCCCTCATAGTACAATAAAGTGTCTCTGGCGGTGGTGGTGCGCACCCAACGTCAGACACACCGTTGTAATATGAGGGGCCCTGTGCCTGTACCGCCGGCCACAAGACAGTTCCCCCCCCAGCTCAAACAGTGCTCTACCACTAGCAAAATTATCTCTCACAGCTTCACCAATGTGTAGTCTAGGCGCTGACATCCTTCAATGCCTGGCACTGACAATACCATTGTTTTGACATTTTTGTTATGTTAGGCCTTCGAAGCCTGTCTGCGGTCCCTTCTTTCTACAACTACTACACTGACCAGGCCACTGCTGGCCGTGTTACCCTGGAACCAATTTAAAAGTGCCTACAGTCAGCCCAATTTTGTTATGTTAGGCCTTCGAAGCCTGTCTGCGGTCACTCCTTCCACTAGACTTCCACTGACCAGACCACTGCTGCCCGTGTACCCCTGCAACCAATTTAAAAGTGCCTACAGCCAGCCCAAGTTTGTTATGTTAGGCCTTGGAAGCCTGTCTGCGGTCACTCCTTCCACTAGACTTCCACTGACCAGACCACTGCTGCCCGTGTACCCCTGGAACCAATTTAAAAGTGCCTACAGCCAGCCCAAGTTTGTTATGTTAGGCCTTGGAAGCCTGTCTGCGGTCACTCCTTCCACTAGACTTCCACTGACCAGACCACTGCTGCCCGTGTACCCCTGGAACCAATTTAAAAGTGCCTACAGCCAGCCCAAGTTTGTTATGTTAGGCCTTCGAAGCCTGTCTGCGGTCACTCCTTCCACTAGACTTCCACAGACCAGACCACTGCTGCCCGTGTACCCCTGGAACCAATTTAAAAGTGCCTACAGCCAGCCCAAGTTTGTTATGTTAGGCCTTGGAAGCCTGTCTGCGGTCACTCCTTCCACTAGACTTCCACTGACCAGACCACTGCTGCCCGTGTACCCCTGGAACCAATTTAAAAGTGCCTACAGCCAGCCCAAGTTTGTTATGTTAGGCCTTGGAAGCCTGTCTGCGGTCACTCCTTCCACTAGACTTCCACTGACCATACACTGCTGCCCATGTACCCCTGGAACAAATTTAAAAGTGCCTACAGCCAGCCCAAGTTTGTTATGTTAGGCCTTCGAAGCCTGTCTGCGTCCCGTTCTTTCAACTACAACTACACTGACCAGGCCACTGATGGCCGTGTTCCCCTGGAACCAATTTTAACTTGCCTACAGCCAGCCCAATGTTAGGCCTTTGATGCCTGTCTGCGGTCACTCCTTCCACTAGGCCTCCACTGACCTGTCTATTGCTGCCCGTGTACCCCTTGAACCAACATCATTAAATATAAAAAAAATTAATTTGATTATAAAAAATAAGATCGTGTTGAGATCTCAAATGCAGACATTTTAACAATCAAAACAAACACACAACAAATATCTGGAACTGTACTACAAAGGTCCAACAGCTACAATTTCTTTCTCCTGCAAGAAGTTAACTGAAAGTTTTTTGGAGTTGTTAACACAGATATGGCATCCACCGAGTGTTGTCCTGTCGCGTCTCCTTTAAATTATTTCCAATAAGATGTTAAACTATTAATTTATTAAAATCAATAATTAAAAAAATAATTGAGTAAGTCAAAAGCACATTGCAAATAAACATTAATTACAAATCAAGAAGCATGGCGCGTCCGAGGGTGAGTAGATACCGAATAAGAATATAATCACCCTCGGACGCGCAATGCTTATTTACAACAGCCTTCCTTCCTAAGAATCAGCCCTTCCGTGGTGTAGAGAGAGGTTGTGTTACACTCCAAGGTGTTCCCCAGGTTGCCTTTCCTGAGCTTCGATCTTCCGGCTCTCGTTTAGTAGCTGTTGGAAACTACGCTGCATTAGGCCTACTAATTGTGTATGGGTGAAACAGTGGCGCATCTGCGGTCCCTCCTTCCACTAGGCCTCCACTGACCTGTCTACTGCGGCCCGTGTACCCCTTGAACCAACATCATTAAATATAAAAAAAATTAATTTGATTATAAAAAATAAGATCGTGTTGAGATCTCAAATGCAGACATTTTAACAATCAAAACAAACACACAACAAATATCTGGAACTGTACTACAAAGGTCCAACAGCTACAATTTCTTTCTCCTGCAAGAAGTTAACTGAAAGTTTTTTGGAGTTGTTAACACAGATATGGCATCCACCGAGTGTTGTCCTGTCGCGTCTCCTTTAAATTATTTCCAATAAGATGTTAAACTATTAATTTAATAAAATCAATAATTAAAAAAATAATTGAGTAAGTCAAAAGCACATTGCAAATAAACATTAATTACAAATCAAGAAGCATGGCGCGTCCGAGGGTGAGTAGATACCGAATAAGAATATAATCACCCTCGGACGCGCAATGCTTATTTACAACAGCCTTCCTTCCTAAGAATCAGCCCTTCCGTGGTGTAGAGAGAGGTTGTGTTACACTCCAAGGTGTTCCCCAGGTTGCCTTTCCTGAGCTTCGATCTTCCGGCTCTCGTTTAGTAGCTGTTGGAAACTACGCTGCATTAGGCCTACTAATTGTGTATGGGTGAAACAGTGGCGCATCTGCGGTCCCTCCTTCCACTAGGCCTCCACTGACCTGTCTACTGCGGCCCGTGTACCCCTTGAACCAACCTAATAAAATATTTAAAAAATTAATTTGATTATAAAAAATAAGATCGTGTTGAGATCTCAAATGCAGACATTTTAACAATCAAAACAAACACACAACAAATATCTGGAACTGTACTACAAAGGTCCAACAGCTACAATTTCTTTCTCCTGCAAGAAGTTAACTGAAAGTTTTTTGGAGTTGTTAACACAGATATGGCATCCACCGAGTGTTGTCCTGTCGCGTCTCCTTTAAATTATTTCCAATAAGATGTTAAACTATTAATTTAATAAAATCAATAATTAAAAAAATAATTGAGTAAGTCAAAAGCACATTGCAAATAAACATTAATTACAAATCAAGAAGCATGGCGCGTCCGAGGGTGAGTAGATACCGAATAAGAATATAATCACCCTCGGACGCGCAATGCTTATTTACAACAGCCTTCCTTCCTAAGAATCAGCCCTTTCGTGGTGTAGAGAGAGGTTGTGTTACACTCCAAGGTGTTCCCCGGGTTGCCTTTCATGAGCTTCGATCTTCCGGCTCTCGTTTAGTAGTTGGTGGAAAAGTACACAGCATTAGGCCTACAAAATGGGTATGGGGTGGAGAGAGATGGTGTGTTACACTCCAAGGTGTTCCCCAGGTTGCCTTTCCTGAGCTTCGATCTTCATGCTCTCGTTTAGTAGGTGTCGGAAAGTAGGCTGCATTAGGCCTACAAATTGGGTATGGGGTGGAGAGAGATGGTGTGTTACACTCCAAGGTGTTCCCCAGGTTTCCTTGCCATTGCTTCGGTCTTCCGACTCTCGTTTAGTAGTTGTAGAAAAGTACACAGCATTAGGCCTACAAAATGGGTATGGGGTGGAGAGAGATGGTGTGTTACACTCCAAGGTGTTCCCCAGGTTGCCTTTCCTGAGCTTCGATCTTCATGCTCTCGTTTAGTAGGTGTCGGAAAGTAGGCTGCATTAGGCCTACAAATTGGGTATGGGGTGGAGAGAGATGGTGTGTTACACTCCAAGGTGTTCCCCAGGTTTCCTTGCCATTGCTTCGGTCTTCCGACTCTCGTTTAGTAGTTGTAGAAAAGTACACAGCATTAGGCCTACAAAATGGGTATGGGGTGGAGAGAGATGGTGTGTTACACTCCAAGGTGTTCCCCAGGTTGCCTTTCCTGAGCTTCTATCTTCAGGCTCTCATTAAATTGTGGTTAAATGGAACAACTGCATTTGGCGTACTAGTTGGTTTGGGGCCTACTATCGGTGTCTGCCACTCCTTGCTGTTCTCCTGGTTTCCTGTCCTGAAATACCATTTTCAGCCTCTCGTTAAGTAGTTGTTAATGTTAGACTGCATTTGGCCTACTAGTTGGGTTGGGGCCTACTATCGGTGTCTGCCACTCCTTGCTGTTCTCCTCCACTGAACAAAGCTGTGCCGCCTGTTTACTACGGTTGCCAATTTTGAACTGCATTTCGACTACTTACTGATTTGGCCCTACTCTCTGTGTCAGCCTCTCATTCCAGTTGTCCTCCACTGCAATGCCCCCTGGTTATTCCTGTGTTACCAATTTTGAACTGCATTTAGCCCACTTTCTTCTTTGGGCCTATATCTGTGTTTCCACTTCATCGTGCCCATTGCCCAGCCAGTGATAGATGAGTCTGCTGGTACATTGACCCATAACGCAACATTCCCCGTGCACGCTACACAACAACATTGTGACCCTGCTGAAAGTCAGGTTGCTCTTCCCGCATACCATACCACCTTACACGGGGACAAAGAGGAAGGTGCAGATGAAAGTGCAGGTTCCTTCATCAGGTGGGGGGAGGAATACTAGTTGGCGACGTCACTGGCACAGGGCCTCTCATAGTACGCAAAAGTGTTGCTGCCGGTGGGAGGCGCCCCCGCCGTGCAAACACACCGCTGTACTTTGAGGGGCCCTGTGCCAGTGCCAATGCCAACGAGTGGGCCCCCCCTGCTTGCTCAGGTTCACAGCACTTGCAAAGTTGAAATACTTACCTCTCCCTGCTCCACTGCCGTGACGTGGTCCAGATTTCCTGGGCCCACTAATTACTTGAACCAGCCCTACCCCCCACAACTTTAGCCAAATGACCCCCAATTTCAAATGCCTTCCAATTATTATAAGGTAAATTACGCTTGACAAGCTTCATTAAGAAGAATGGATGGTTTTGACATTAAAATGGGCACTCTAGGTGTTTTCCTGGCCCCCACTCACTGCCGACTATGCTGCCCCATTGACTTGCATTGGGTTTCGTGTTTCGGTCGATCCCGACTTTACGTCATAATCGGCCGATTTCACTCGACCCGACTTTGGACATAGTCGGGTTTCGCAAAACCCGGCTCGACTCTAAAAAGGTCAAGGTCGCTCAACTCTAATCAGTACCACACGGATGGCCGCCGGGGAATGTTGTCAAAAATGGTGGGAACCCATGCTGTTTTTTTAAATAAATAATTTAAAAAACAGTGTTGGGACCCCTCTATTCTTGATAACCAATCTTGCTGAAACTGACGGCTGAAGGTTGCAGCCCCCAGATGTGAGTTTTGCCTGGTTGCTTCGAGAAAATAGGGGGGGAACCCATGTTGGGTTTTTCATTCATTTATTTTGTTATATCGCAGGTGGCGGCTGAGGAATATCTCGATCATCCGCTCCTGCTGTCACTGTTATTAGCGGCAACAGGTGTCGGATGATGGGAGTAAGAGTCCCAAAAGCCCCCACCTGCTGTCATCATTCTGAATTTAATATAACTCTCATCATTCTCCTCTGCTCGCATTTTTGCCGGTAGAGCAGGGGAGAATGATAAGAGCATCTTCAGCACCTGCCGCCAGGGAACAACACTTACAGTGGCGCTTCTTCCCCAACGTCGATGCGTGTCACATGGAGGACATCAATGTGTGTTCTCCATGTGCACATATGCGGGACATTTTGCCGTCCGTGCTGACTGTAAAAAAAGTCTACGTGTGGGGCACAGGGACACATGGTCTATGGAAATACACTGACATGTGCACAGACCATACATGTCTCTGGTATGTGTGAAAACTGTCACCACACATAAGAGAGTAACCTCAGCCTAACCCTTAAACACTGGTGTGACCCTAGCCTTACCCTTATATGCTGGTGTGACCCCAGCCTTACCCTTATACGCTGTTGTGACCCCAGCCTTACCCTTATACACCGGTGTGACCCCAGACTTACCCTTATATACCTGTATGACCTCAGCCTTACCCTTATACACTGGTGTGACCCCAGCCTTACCCTTATATGCTGGTGTGACCCCAGCCTTACCTTTATACACTGGTGTGACCCCAGCCTACCCTTACACACTGGTGTGACCCCAGCCTTACCCTTATATTCTGGTGTGACCCCAGCCTTACCCTTATATGCTGGTGTGACATCATCCTTACCCTTATACGCTGGTGTGACCCCAGCCTTACCCTTATATGCTGGTGTGACCTCAGCCTTACCCTTATACACTGGTGTGACCCCAGCCTTACCCTTATATACTGGTGTGACCCCAGCCTTACCCTTATACACTGGTGTGACCCCAGCCTTACTCTTATACACTGGTGGGACCCCAGCCTTACCCTTATACGTTGGTGTGACCTCAGCCTTAACCTTATATGCTGGTGTGACCTCAGCCTTACCCTTATATGCTGGTGTGACCCCAGCCTTACCCTTACATGCTGGTGTGACCTCATCCTTACCCTTATACACTGGTGTGACCCCAGCCTTACCCTAATACACCGGTGTGACCCCAGCCTTACCCTTATACGTTGGTGTGACCTCAACCTTACCCTTATATGCTGGTGTGACCTCAGCCTTACCCTTATATGCTGGTGTGACCCCAGCCTTACCCTTACATGCTGGTGTGATGCTTGTCTAACCTTGCCATTCTAGCGTCATGTCCTCGATTCTTCCCGCTGGACTTTTATTTACCTTTGCTGCAGATCACTTCTCATCAAATGCAGACATCATGTCCAATATAGCCTGTGTGTCTTCTACAGCTAATAACTATCCTCAGAAGTCACCAGCATATACAGCTGTGGCTAGTGATTGCCTGCAGCTGTCATATGGGGTATATAGAACTTGATGTCTGCAGTAAAGGTAAACTAAAGACCAGCAGGCAGCATGAGGATGTGGGACATTAAGGTTGAGCACATATTATTTCATTATTTTATATGTATTGCTGTTTGTGCACAACTTTTTAAATAGTGAACTTTTGACAGCTTTAGAAAATCAGCTGCCATGTTGTTCTTTTTTTAAGCAGGTCTGGATGAAATAAAATGTACAAATTGGATTAAGAATAAATGTGAGCTCAAAATGTTTGGTTTACAGAAATAAAGAAAACTTTTTATGTGAACCTAAGTGTCCTATCGAGACTATATATATACTTGATGCAGGAAATGTAATCAGCATTTGCTTGTGACTTTGTCTTGGCAATGGCTTTTGACTTTGGGGTGTGTTCAATGCATACAAAGTTCTATATGCATTATCGCTTGGCTGCATCTATTATTCATTATCCAATGGTTGGGAAATTCAGAATCCCTTTGGCTCCCCATTTTTTAACTAAATGTAAAATCAACCAACTCTTGAAGCTTTTTTTTTTCGCAATGTCATCTTGACTCGTGTTTAGTAAGTGGGTGCACAATGTAATGGAGAGGTCCTTACGATGACCTTAAATATATTTATAGACAGTTAAAAAGATTATCTCCAAGGTTCCTCAATTCTAGTCTGAACAAACCTTGTTAAAGAAACTTCTTAAAACTAATCTTTATATCTCTTTATTCCAGTACTGAAACATCTCATTTATGTATGTCACCTTTTCTAAGTAAAATTTACATTGTATAAATGCTTACATTCTTTTTTTTTTATTTAAGAAAATGTAATTATACTTTCCTATTAGTAACATGACATTGACATTTGTTGCTGACTTTGTAGTGTTATTGGATGCAGGCATTTACTGCCCCACAGAAGAATGGTGCAATAAGAGAATACTGTAAAGACATGAGTCGATCAATCAAAGTAGCTTTGAAAAGTTTCAAAAAATTTGTGCAAATCTGAGTGGTGCCAAAATACTGAAATCGATCAGTGGAAGCTTCTCTCATTTCCGTGGTGCCATAACATGCGAGAATCATCACATTCATTCCGCGGGAACAGCACCACCTCGTCCCTCATTTTGTTCTTGTAACATTTGCTTTAAGATTTGCAAAGAAATAAGGCGTAAGTATAATATATAGCGTGAATACAAGCACTGTAAAATATGCAATCAAGCTCACAAGATTTTATGGTTCTCAAGACAACAATTATGCCAGCATAATTGTAAACCTATGGAAAACAAAATCCGTAGTGCATATGCTGCGGAAAAAACGCACGGAAACGTAGCGTTGGTTATTCCGCAGCATGTCAATTCTTTGTGCGGATTCGGCAGTGGTTTACACTTGCTCCTGTACAGGAATCCGCAGGTGTAAAACCGCAGGTGGAATCCGCACAAAAACCGCATAAAATCCGTGGTAAATCCGCAGGAAGTCCACAGGTAAAACACAGTGCTTTTCACCTGCGGGTTTCTGAAAACAGGTGCGGAAAAATCCGCAGAGGTTCCATCTACATGTGCACATACCCATAGGCTCCAATTCAACAAAAAGTTTTTACCATATTTCTAGCGTAAAACACTTTGAGGAGCACGGCAGGAGGTGGTAATGTCTACCCCATACATTCTTTTAAAGTTATTCTTACCTTACCACAGCAATTTGACTCCAGTTTTAAGGGATAATTTATAACCCTTTATTTAGATATTTCTTTACTTCTCTCAGCTGATTTCTGACCATGTTAAAATTGTGCTCAAGTTTGATATAATCTGTGGCCATTTATGAGAAAATTCAGAAAAGCAGATAAAGAGAATTAAAAACCATCTAATAAAGTAAGCTCACTAATGAATGCTCAGTTACTTCTTTCTCCAGACAGCAATGTGTAAGAACATAAAGAAGCTGTAAAAGCTAAACATTTCAAAAAATGTTATGAAATAGCATTGAAAAAAAAGTATTTCCAAAAGTTTTACATATCCTTAACTGACATGTGGCATAAGAGTAGGCACATGTCGGACTCCCCCTGTTTAGTAAGGGCAACAGCGCAGAGCCCGCGCTTTTCCTGGCACAAAGCAGCTGAGCTATACAGCTGACATGTGCCCGCAACAGCCGCGGGTGGAATCGCGATCCACCCCGGCTGTTAATTAGTTAAATGCCACTGTCAATCGGCATTTAAACTCACGCTTACAGGAAGTGCATTACTAATCGCACCTATCGGTGACCCGTCACATGATCGTGTGTCATCGATGGGTCGGCATGACAACCAGAGGTCTGCAGCAGATCTCTGTGCTTGTCTTTGCCTGATTGCTATAAGCGCCGCCCCGTGGTCGGCGTTCATAGCAAGTGAGCATTTCTGCTGCACACAGGCATCTGATCATCGCCTGTGTATGGCAGAGGCGATTAAATTACTGCAGCTTCAAGTCTCCCATGGAGACTATTTAAGCATGCAAAAAGTAAAAAAATTGTTTTTAAAAATATAAAAAAAATAAAGAAAATATAAAAGTTCAAATCACCCCCCTTTCGCCCCATTCAAAATAAAACAATAAAAAAATCAAACCTGCAAATATTTGCTATCATCGTGTTCAGCATCACCCAATCTATCAATATAAAAAAAAGAATTAACCTGATTGCTAAACGGCGTAGCGAGAAAAACATTTTAATCATCAAAACTACGTTTTCTTTTGGTCGCCGCAACATTACATTAAAATGCAATAATCAAAAGATCATGCCTAGACCAATATGGTATCAATAAAAACATAAGCTCGGTGAGCAAAAAAATAAGCCCTCCCCCAGCCGCAGGTCACGAAAAATGGAGATACTACAGGTCTCGGAATATGGCGCAATTTCTTTTCTTTTTTTTAAGAAAATGTTGGGTTTTTTTTCATCATTTAAATAATAAAGAATCTATACATGTCTGGTGTCTGTGAACTCGAAGCAACCTAGAAAATCTTAATGGCAGGTCAGTTTTAGCATTTAGTGAACATGATTATATAAAAAAAAAAACGACCATGGAATTGCACATTTTTGCAATTTCAGCACACTGATTTTTTTTCCTGTTTTCCAGTACACAATATTTAAAACCAATGGTGTCGTTCAAAAGTACAATTTGTTCTGCAAAAAAACAAGCACTAACATGGCCATATTAATGAAAAAATAAAAAAGTTATGGCTCTGGGAAGAACGGGCGCAAAAAACGAAAAATGGGAAATGGCCTAATGTTAAGGGGTTAAATATCACAGAGAAGAAATAGGCATAAAATGACTCATGATGTCAAGTGACAAAGACTCATTACTTTGTCTATGGACCCGTATAATAGACTTCACTTTTGAATAACTAAATAAAATCTACTAGAATTGCTTACTGTACACTTAACTATATCCACCAACAAGTATAGCAGCTACATGTTAACTAATGACACTCTTAAAGGGAACCTGTCACTTGATTCATGCTGCCCAATTTATGCATCACGGGCAAAGATCAAAGCCTGGCTGCATTATTGTAGCCAGGTGTGTTTTTCTCTGAAACACCGGAACATAGTTAGAAGATTCTTCTTCTTCAAAAGCCAAAAATGAGACTAATCTGACTTTTCCAACCACCGCTCCAGTTTATTGACATGTTTATTCCTGTGGGAACAGCATTCTGTAGTTTTTTTATTTTCTCCTTTCAACTCTTGCTTATATCTTCAGGTGATGATGAGTGGAGAAGCATGCGCAATCAGAGACACAAGGGTATATGTACTCAGGGGAACTATGTTGGAATTAAGGAGGTCAATCAGACACAAAAGTCAGATAGGATGGATATAGGTAGTCCAAGGATCATAGAATAGGGCATCATAGAATAGGGGATACATTACTGATCACTAGGGGCCCAACTGCTGGGACGTCAAGCGACCCCAAAAATTAGGATCTGGAACCCATGATCTGTCCCAGCTGAGCTCAGATCTAAATTTAGCATGGGAGTGCATACTTGACTTCTTGTCTATTCACTATCTATGGGATTGCTGGAGAAAGCTCAGCATAGCTAGGCCAGAGTCAAAAGACAGTGGTCAGAGTCAGTTATCAGAGGGAGAAATTTGACTCATGCTTAAAGGGACACTGTCACCTGAATTTGGAGGGAACAATCTTCAGCCATGGAGGCGGGGTTTTCGGGTGTTTGATTCACCCTTTCCTTACCCGCTGGCTGCATGCTGGCTGCAATATTGGATTGAAGTTCATTCTCTGTCCTCCATAGTACACGCCTGCGCAAGGCAAGATTGCCTTGTGCAAGCATGTACTACGGAGGACAGAGAATGAACTTCAATCCAATATTGCAGCCAGCATGCAGCCAGCGGGTAAGGAAAGGGTGAATCAAAAACCCCAAAACCCCGCCTCCATGGCTGAAGATTGTTCCCTCCAAATTCAGGTGACAGTGTCCCTTTAAGGCTCATACAAACGACCATAATTTTGGTCCAAGTGCAATCTGTCAAAACATCGGCTCGCACTCAGACCCATGCACAAGTCCTATTGCTTTCTTAGACCGAGCAGTCCGAGTAAAAAGAAATTGCAGCATGCACGACCAGATGCAGACCAGATGCGGACCAATGTTATTCAATGAGCCTGTGTACAAGTCCAACTTATTCCTTGACCGCGTGGTCCAAGAAAAAAAAATCACAGCATGCACAATTCGTCTCCAATTATCAAATCACACTTGTCTATTTAAGTCTATGGGTCCTTGAAAAAAATTGGCCTGCATTAGGATGATATCCGAATGCGGTCCGATTTTCTTGGACTGACATTATAGACGAGGTGGAGAAACGTTTACTTTTTTTTCCTTCCGCCTCCGAGATTATCGAACCACACTCTGATCAAATTCTGATCAAATTCTGATCAGAGTATGACCAGAGTGTGATTAGCATATGAGAACCAATTTTTCTCGGATGAGAGAAAAAAGGTCGTGTGACCCTAGCCTAACAATGATCTGATGTTGACTGCAAAAGGGATCTATTGGCTTCAGAATCTCTCTTGATTGGTTTTCTGATCAAGTTCAGGGTTTGGCCAGTCATCCAGATCATCTGAATGGATGATAGTAATTTCAGTGATGCTGGTTGCCCAGTGTCTATGTCACAGCCATCACTGGTAGTATGTAGTGATGAGCGAGTAGCATTGTTGCTCGGGTCACCCCGAGCACACTCGGGTGATCTCCGACTACTTGTTAGTGCTCGGAGATTTCATTTTCATCACCTCAGCTGCATGATTTACGGCTTCTGGACAGCCTGAATACATGTGGGAATTCCCTAACATAGAATAGAAAAAACTGCCGCACTCAGAGTATAGGTTTTCAAAATGCGTAACAAAAGTCAGATATTTATTTGAGTCACCACAGAAGTAGAAAAAAGTGTCAAGGTAGGTAACGTTTCGAATCCATAATGGGTCTTTATCAAACCTCCCTTTTAAGAAAATAGGAGTAGAAAAAAAGGAGGAGTTGAGTTTAGGGGCTCACAAGCAGAACTATATGACAGTATTTGAATAAATTCGGAAAGGTAAGGAAAGGGACATTGGTCCTGGTGAGAGCTGCTGGTCCCGTCTGGTCGGGGTCTGTGGTGCGGTGCTGAGGAATTCCCTAACAAACAGGCTTTCCTCACATGTATTCAGCCTGTCTAGCAGCTGTAAATCATGCAGCTGAGGCGATGAAAACTAATTCTCCGAGCAGTCACAAATACTCGGAGATCACACAAGCGTGCTCGGGGAGACCCGAGCACTGAGTATACTCGCTCATCACTACTAGTAAGCAATAGCAATGCCTGTTACAGAATCTACTGTATTGGGACAAGGTGAGTTTATCATAGGGCCATTGCATTATCTTAGGGGTTTTGCTATGTACTGAACTAATAATCCCAAAAATGGCAATAAATTAATACATTGATAATTAAAAATATATAACCTTAATGATAACCAGAAACAAATTGATAGACTAAATAACAGACAGATCCCCAATTAGGAAAAAAAATTATAAAAGCAGCAGCCTATAACAAGGTTAAATACAAATATTTCAATATTCACGATTACATTGGATGCCAGTTCACACTGCTTATTAAATAATCATTATATAAGATATTATATATGCAGATCCTGGCCAGAAACAATATAAAATCACTTATCCAAAATAAGCATTTTCAAGAAATTATATTTTCTGATGTTACGGATAGCACCTAGTGTGACCCATCTATCACAAATGACATCTCAACGCGTGTTTCACAATCTTCATCAGGAGCTTTTGCTCAGTCAGAAGATATTGAATTCCATTTCATCTGTTCACAAGGTGATATGAATGTTCAGTATTCTGTAAAGTTTAACTAGTATTCAATTCTTAATATCCTATATGTATTTAATGCTAGGCATGCCAACAGTTCTATATTTAATTGCTGAACACTTTGTTAAAATGATAAAGAAAGTATTAGGAGCACTAGAGGTCACGGCGTTTAACATCACATTCCATGTGGACAGCTGTCACCTCTTTTAGCGGACACTCATACCTCTAGTTCAGAGATCTTACCATGGACCGGACAGTGCTTTGGTTACATAAGTCAGTTCCATACTTTGATCATTACAAGGGCATGGAATATTTACCAAGAATAAATGCAAAGGTGAAGTATCTGCTTTCTGAAACCTCCTATCTACTTAATGTAATGAAATCTAATATTTAAAGGGCATAACTTCCCCTTCATTCTAGATTTCATTAATCATATTTTCTTCCTTTGCATGAAAGAAACCATTCATGTATGTCATATTGTTCCTGATTTATAAGCTAATGTTTCCTTTTTCCATTTTATACAGGTGGGAGAATTCTGGCATGAAGACTGAGGGAAAAGTGTCTAGCTATGAAGATTCATGTATGGATGCATAGATAGATAGATAGATAGATAGATAGATAGATAGATAGATAGATAGATAGATAGATAGATAGATAGATAGGAAATATAGGTGCAGCACTAGCACAAACAAAATGCAAAATAGGGATCAAAAAAGCCTCTCAGGCAAAACCAAATCTCAAAGGATCCAAAAGAATCATAGACTCATAAAATGTTACAGTCAGAAGGGGCCTCCAGGGTCATCCCCATGCTCAATGCAGGATTCAGTAAACCATCTCAGACAGATCTCTGTCCAGCCTCTGTTTGAAGACTTCCATTGAGAACTCACCACCTCTCGTGGCAGCCTGTTCCACTCATTGGCAGCACTTCATAGTCCAATATTCAATGGTTTATTGACCCATCTTGCCAGGGCAACATTTTGTTCCAAGTGTGGATTTTTTCACAAACTGGCTTGAAAAAGTTCTACACTTGGTGTAACGGGGTCTACTGTGCTGCAGTACCTCTTTCAGCACCCCCCGTGTTTCAGGAGGTCCATTCTGCTTTTGCTGGATTCTGAATGAAGGACGCTGGCCAGGATTTCTTGATTACATGGGAGCATATAAAAGCTGACTGCTACTCCAGGTATTTCCAGTCTAAAAGAACAACTTTATTTACAGCACACAGAATATATAACACAGATACACAGGGCAGGCCAATAGAAAAAACAGGCCAGACATACATTACAATAGCTGCAGGGGGCCGGAGCCTGCTGGTATTTACTGGGGGAATTACAAAGATGGGGGAGGACAGAAGGGGGATATCTTGTCCTCTCTGCCCAGGGATGCAGCCTGTGGACTGATGCATTTCACATGGAACCTATTATACATAATATATATATAGCATAACATACCCTTGGTGCTGGGGGTTCTGTAACACTTGGAATAAAATGTTGCCCTGGCATGATGGGTCAATAAACCATTGATTTTTCTCATTTAGATAGATAGATAGGTAGATATATAGTAACCAAAAAAAGTGGGTAGCACTTAATAGAAAACACAATGCAAAAAACTGTTGTATTTAATGGACAATGTGAACAGGTGGCAAGATAGATATTACATGCATATTGTATCTTTTTATAACACAAAAGATAAACTACTTATCTATGTAAGAAAAAGATTAATTTAGTTCAATCAATCACACAGCCAGGTAGAACACATAAATGCACAAAGTTTACTCACGTATCTCATCTGACATTTTATAAAGGCCATCAAGATGTCATCTATTTATTCTTGCTCTTTAACATATTTTTTAGACTGCGCTGTAAGTGATTCAGGTTAGTTTCACTATGATGTCAATATGCAACCTGATTAACACAACGGGATTGGATTACAATTATTCTTAGTGATGATGTCTTAATTATGGTCCTATCGATGTATATTATACAAGTAAAGTAAGAAAATACAACAGCAATATCCAATCAAAACAGTTGTCTTAGGTTACTTATGCTAGATTAACCCCTTCACGACATGCCCCGTACTAGTACGGCGCATGTTGTGTCTCCCCCTTTGATGTGGGCTTTGGCAGTGAGCCCACATCAAAGTCGCGACATGTCAGCTGTTTTGTACAGCTGAGATGTGCGCGCAATAGCGGCGGGTGAAATTGCGATTCACCCGCCGCTATTAACCAGTTAAATGCCGCTGTCAAAAGCTGACATCGGCATTTAACCCCTTCACGACATGCGCCGTACTAGTACTGCGCATGCCGTGAATCCCCCTTTGATGTGGGCTCCGGCGGTGAGCCCACATCAAAGTCGCGACATGTCAGCTGTTTTGTACAGCTGACATGTGCGCGCAATAGAGGTGGGTGAAATCGCTATTCACCCACCGCTATTAACCTGTTAAATGCCGCTGTCAAACACAGACAGCGGCATTTAACTACCGCATCCGGCCAGATATGACGTCATCGCCGACCCCCGTCACATGATCGGGGGTCGGCGATGCATCAGGAAGGTAACCATAGAGGTCCTTGAGACCTCTATGGTTACTGATGCAGGTCTGCTGTGAGTGCCCCCCTGTGGTCGGCGCTCACAGCACACCTGCATTTCTGCTACATAGCAGCGATCTGATGATCGCTGCTATGTAGCAGAGCCGATCAGGCTATGCCTGCTTCTAGCCTCCCATGGAGGCTATTGAAGCATGGCACAAGTAAAAAAAAATGTTTTTAAAAATATGAAAAAAATATAAAAAATATGAAAGTTTAAATCACCCCCATTTCGCCCCATCCTAAATAAAAGAATAATAAAAAAAAAAAAACCTACACGTATTTGGTATCGCCGTGTTCAGAATCGCCCGATCTATCAATTAAAAAAAAGCATTAACCTGATCGTTAAACGGCGTAGCGAGAAAAAAATCCGAAACACCAGAATTACGTTTTTTGGTCGCCGCGACATTGCATTAAAATGCAATAATGGGCGATCAAAAGAACGTATCTGTGCAAAAATGGTATCATTAAAAACATCAGCTTGGCACGCAAAAAATAAGCCCTCACCCGACCCCAGATCACGAAAAATGGAGACGCTACGGGTATCGGAAAATGGCACTTTTTTTTTTTTTTTTTTTTTTTTTAGCAAAGTTTGGAATTTTTTTTCACCACTTAGATAAAAAATAACCTAGTCATGTTAGGTGTCTATGAACTCGTAATGACCTAGAGAATCATAAAGGCAGGTTAGTTTTAGAATTTACTGAACCTAGCAAAAAAGCCAAACAAAAAACAAGTGTGGGATTGCACTTTTTTTGCAATTTCACCGCACTTGGAATTTTTTTCCTGTTTTCTAGTAAAAGACATGGTAAAACCAATGGTGTCTTTCAAAAGTACAACTTGTCCCGCAAAAAATAAGCCCTCACATGACCATATTTACGGAAAAATAAAAAAGTTATGGCTCAGGGAAGGAGGGAAGTGAAAAACGAAAACGCAAAAATGAAAAAGGGCCGCGACTTGAAGGGGTTAACTACCGCTTCCGGCTGCGCAGCCGGAAATGAGCGTATCGCCGACCCCGATCATGTGACGGGATGGTAACCATAGAGGTCTAATATAATAGTAGCAATTGGATGAATATAAAACTTAACCTTTACTAGGTGTAAATATAATAGTAAATTCAACTACAATACATAAAACAAAAAAATAGGGAAAAAGGAGAGGACCCTTGTGCAAATTGTGAACCCTAACCAACACAGAAATGGGGATGGAAAAGAAAAATAGAAAATACAATAGCACTGACAGTGCTAATTGGTCACTATTCCGTTGACCATATATGCTTAGCTAGTAGCTCATTCTAGTAGCAAAAGCCATACTAGATGTAAAAAACATGCCAAATTTTCCGTATAGGTAGTAAATGTAACAACCAATACTTTTATAGTATATAAAAATACCTGTAACTGTCAATTGGCCATATAGAAGTGGTGAGGTACTCTTATGTGGTTCATACATGTATCCCGATATACTGTCTCTTTGTACCGTGGATTACCTATCCCACACATGTGTCAATAGCAACTTGTAATGATCATTTATAATGGCCATCGACCTTGTTACTCTGGTAAACCGTCTCTTTAAACTGTGGATTATCTATCCCACATATGTATCCATAGTCACTCATAATGGCCACTGGCCCAATTATTGGTTAATAGGTCCAAACCATATAATTGTAACCCTTTGAAAGTTACTGAATCAGCATGTCTTATTAATTAGACACTGTCAATGGACTATAGCAGCATAAGGAGGCTTTTTTAACAAATCATGACCAAAAAACATGCATCTATACTTAGAAAAACTGGGATCATGCTGCCCCATAAACCTTTGTCATGAGCATCCCCTTTAATAATATAGTGTGGTCATTATATTTTGGCATCAAGCTCTGTTACCATCAGGCACTAGCATGGGTGAGTTTGCATTATTTGTAAAGCCCATCAAAATGGGTAGATCTCACCCAAAGCTGCAGAGAGTCACTCTGTTTCTCAAGAGGGTGAGAGCGCCTCCATTAGATCTGGCGTCTCCCGACGCGTTTCATCCGATAGGACTCATCAGGGGAGTGTGACAACCTTTGGTAGCCGCTTTACAGGTCTCCCCGCTTCTGTGATTTAAAAATACTGAGCCCGGAGGCGCTCCCGCGAAGCTCCACCCCTAGCATGTGACGCACTTCCGGGGCTTTGTGAGATACTTCCGATATTACAGAGCGCTCGTCCGGACTGTGAAGCGCTGGGTGCCATGGAGATGAAACGCAAGCGCTCCACTCTGCAACCATGCGTTGCCCGGCACAGTAGCTATGTAAGCTCCATACCTACAACTCAGGATGAACTTCATGCCTGATAAATGTGAGACCCTTACAGAGCCTATCACATTTTGCGCTGCGTACATTCCAGAACATGTCCAAATGCACATAATGAACATGACTGATAAGTAGGGCACTTCAGAGGACGTACAAATTCCTTTTAACCCTGTCCTGTCCACCCATCGATATGATTCAGTATTTTTCAAACCATCTGATGATCGCTGCTATGTAGCTGAGCCGATCGAGTGGTGCCAGCTTCTAGCCTCCCATGAAGGCTATTGAAGCATGGCAAAAGTAAAAAAAAAGTTTTTAAAAATATGAAAAAAATAAAAAAATATAAAAGTTTAAATCACCCCCTTTTCGCCCCATCCAAAATAAAACAATAAAAAAAATCAAACCTACACATATTTGGTATCGCCACTTTAAGAATCACCCGATCTATCCATAAAAAAAGCATTAACCTGATCGCTAAACAGCGTAGCGAGAAAAAAAAATTGAAATGCCAGAATTAGGTTTTATTGGTCACCGTGACATTGTATTAAAATGCAATAACGGGCGATCAAAAGAACGTATCTACATAGACATTGTATCATTAAAAACGTCAGCTCGGCATGCAAAAAATAAGCCCTCACCCAACCCCAGATCACGAAAAATGCAGACGCTACAGGTATTCGAAAATGGCGCATTTTTTATTTTTTTAGCAAAGTTTTGAATTTTTTTTCACCATTTAGATAAAAAATAACCTAGACATGTTAGGTGTCTATGAACTCATAATGACCTGGAGAATCATAATATCAGGTCAGTTTTAGAATTTAATGAACCTAGCAAAAAAGCCAAACAAAGAACAAGTGTGGGATTGCACTTTTTTTGCAATTTCACCACACTTGGAATTTTTTTCCCGTTTTCTAGTACAAGACATGGTAAAACCAATGGTGTCGTTCAAAAGTACAACTCGTCCCACAAAAAAAAAACCCCTCAAATGACCATATTGACGGGAAAATAAAAAAGTTATAGCTCTGGGAAGGAGGGGAGCGAAAAACGAAAATGCAAAAACGTCGTGAAGGGGTTAAACAGACGGACACATTTGGGAAAATTACTTTTGATTGAAATTTTTTTTTTATTTTTTAGCTAAAAGGTATTTTTTGGCCTCTATGTATCATAGTACACATCAGATTGCTATAGGAGTTAACAGTAAATTGTCAGTGAGGTCAACTGACAGCAGCATTTGTAACCCTTTATCTTGAATCACCTTCCAACTTTCATCAGGTAATAAAATAGCTAAGCAGCTTATTCAGAGGAGTAATGATAAGGGTATATATATGTGTGCAAGACCTTTTTATGAGGAGTTGTGTAAGTCAGAAATTAATTTAGTAGTCCATGGAAGTGTGGTACAGTTTGAAGCATCTTTTATACACAGGCCAGTTTTATCTGGGCAAGTGTCGCATTGCCAAATATATCCTTGCGTATTCCCATTTTGTAACACACTCTGCACCTTTTTTGCGACCTTCCTTTCTTTGAGGTTTGAGTGACACCACCGACAAAATGTTGACCTGGCACGATACAAGCACCTTCAGTTCCGGAAGTACAGGGCTCACTCCTTCCTGATTGCCAAATATTAGGGCATTAATCCCTACCTCCTGGAACTGAAGGTATGACGTACCAGTCTGGCCTGCACATCGTGATGGCATGAAAGCATTACACAGTCTGATTTGGTGACCTGTGTAGAGCTACCTCGTACAGTGGTATGGGTGCTGCCATAACCATTTAAGGTGGTTAAGAAAGGGGCATCTCTCTTGTCCTTGCACTTGACAACCAGCTTGTTGTCACTACAATGGGCTCTGCTCTCACCCTTTCTAAGCAGCTGCCCAATTAGTGTCTTAGCGTCTTTCTGATTTTTGTGAACAGTACCACAGGCTACAATAGATTGCGCAGAGAAGGATCTGAAAATTGGGATGCTAGTCTAAAAGTTATCTAAGTAGAGGTGATAACCTTGATCCAGCAGTGGGCGCACCAAATCCCACAAAATTTTCCCACTCACTTCCAGGACAGGGGACTTTCAAGGGATTCAATCCGGGTGTCCTTACCTTCATAAACTCTAAACCTTTGGGTGTACCCTGAGGTACTATCGCACAGTTTATTGAGCTTAATTCCGTACGTGGCCCTCTTACTGGGCAGGTGTTTTCCGAATGTGCACCTCCCCTTGAAATGTATTACTGAAGTTCTGGCTTCTTCATTAACCCCATGTGAAAAACAAGGCCCCAAAACAATATCATTTCTAAAAGGTGAAGGGCAGTTTTGTGCCAAAAATTGCTGGGTGTACAAATTAGTCTCGGCCACCATAAGGTTTACAAAATTCGCAGAGAAAAAGACTTTGAAAAGTTTATTTCTATGAAGTCAGTGACGTCAAATTGGATTCCTGATGGCACCACAAAATCATAAATCTGTTGCTTATAGTCTTCTAGGAGTGAGATCATATGGGGTCAGTAACTGGTTCATTTTTTGTCCTGGGGCTTTTACGTGGTGGTTCGGTATCACTTGAGGAAGAATATGAGCCGGAAAAAAAAAGGAAGTGGGATCCTCTCCCTCACTGTCAATCGAAGGCAAGGAAGGCGTATGTCTCCTCTGCTAAGTACCATGTTTGGGACGAGTGTGATGACATTTTTCCACATATGTGGTGTTTGTATGTGTACCAAATTTTACTCAGATGTGTGTGTGGGAATGCTTTGTGCAAACTTTTTTATTTAGAAAAAAATCTAATCCTATCAACTAATGTAAATATATTTTTTAAATCTTTTTTCACACAAAAATACAAAAAAAACAGCCAGAAATCAATCAGTGATGTGTCGCTGATCAGCGCTCGATGGCTGTCGGACGGACGCACAGATCTGATTCTTTTTTTCCACTCTGACTCAATCACTAACTCAATTCAGTAAAAATACTGTGGTAGACTATGATTACTACAGTATATTTTTAATGGCCCCAATCTAAATTATTTTTTTATTCTTTTTTCACCAACAAAAATGCCAACAACTGGAGGTTGATCACTGATGTGTATCAATGGTTAGCGCTCGATGGCTATAAGATGGAAGCAAGGATCTGATTCTTTTTTTTTGGTTCTGACTCTAGCACTAACTCAATTCAGCCAAAAAATACTGTAGTAGATGATGATTAGTGCGGTATATTTTTACTGTCCCTAATCTAGTCCTATCAACTAATCAAAATTATTTTTTAATTTTCTTTCTGACATTAACTCAATTCAGTTAAAAATACTGTAGTAGACAACGATTACCACAGTGTATTTTTACTGTTCCTACTTCGTTCAACTAATCTAAATAATTTTTTCCCCAAAAAAATCTATGATGCCAACACAGTTGAAAGAGTGATGCTGGGGGAAAGTGCTGTGCTGGGTTGGGGACCTGCCCAGCATCATGGGCCAAATATACTTGGATGTCCCGCCCGATTTCATGGGCCACATATGATTACCCTGCTGGACAGATTTGGCTTGGGGCTACAATTCAACATATGTGCCTTAAGGGCTTTTTCACATGACCATATTTTCAGTCTGAGTGTTGCCCATGAAGAAAACAGACTTGTCTTCCACTGAGCTTATTTGGGACATCATTAGTTACCTATTGTAAAATCAGCAGATATTCATGATTTGCCCAAGTGCATTTAGCATAGTTGAAAATACCTAAGAAAACCATTAATATCCTCACTGATGGCAACCATGGTGTGCAAGTGCAGGGATTTTTTGCGTTTGACACTTATACTCAATACTGAATAAATCGAGATGTTTTGAAACTGTTGTTTACTTTTTTTTATCATTTGAGTATTATTATCTTGTCTATTCATCTCATGATTTCCATATCCACATGACTTTTCTGCTTTTGGCTACATTTCAGAAAAAAGCTTTTGTTGCATTTTTGTTGCTGCATGTTTTTGCTGCATCAAAAATGCAGTGTTTTACAGATCTAGCAAAGTGGATGGGATTTATAGAAATCTCATGCCCACTGTGATTCATTTTTAAGCTGTGTAATCTGACCTGTGGTGCAATTTTTTCAAATTCACAGTGTGTGAATTTCTCTTGCAGGTATGCTTAGTTTTCTGTATGGATTTTCCCCATAGACTTACATGAGATGCGGAAAATCCATAGCAAAATCCACACATGCAATTTTAGTGCATTTCTGCTGTGGAAACGCATAAAAAACACATAGAATTGACACCAGGTATGCCAATAAAGTTTTGTCAAAGCAAAAAAACAAGAAGTACCAAAAACGAGGCAGATTTATTTAAAGCATGACACACCAAACACAAACAAAAAATGCAGCATCAAAACCTTGATAAAAACACAAGTAAACTAATATAAATAATAGGTGTAGAAATGGTGCAGAAATTCTGCAACTTTAACAACGCACCAAAAACTCAACATGAGAAGTTAGCCTTAAGGATACGTGCACACTTTATAACACCAGCTTGAAAAATTATCTTAAAATCCAAAATGTTGTCCTACTGAAATGTATGTTCAGTAAATGCACTGATTACTTGGTCAGGGCTCCTTTTGCGCCAATTACTGCATTAATGCGGCATGGCATGGAGGCGATAAGTCTGTGGCACTGCTGAGGTGTTATGGAAGTACAGGATGCTTTGATAGCAGCCTTCAGCTCATCTGCATTGTTGGGTCTGGTGTCCCTCATCATCCTCTTGACAATACCCATTAGATTCTCTATGGGGTTAAGGTCAGGTGAGTTTGCTGGCCAATCAAGCGCAGTGATACTGTAGCAGTGTAGTCAGATGTCAAGTATTGCTGGAGAATGACATTCCTATCTCTAAAAAGCTTGTCGGCAGAGGGAAGCATGAAATGCTGTAAAATTTCCTGGTAGACGGCTGCTTTGACTTTGGTCTAGATAAAACACAGTGGACCTACACCAGCCATCACTGATTGTGGAAACTTCACACTAGATCTCCAGCAGCTTGGATGGATTGTGTGCCTCTCCACTCTTCATCCATACTCACCCACCCACCAAGCACCCGATGCGTGTTTCACTGTTGTTTCGTCAGGGGTTGAAGGTTGCTTACATTTAGTCATTTCATTTTAATGCACACTTTTTTAAAAAAAAATTTAATCTCCGTGGTTTGTGTGTGTTTGGTGTGTCAAGCTTTAACCCTTTGCCAACTTTGGACACACCTAGTACGTCATGGATGGTAGTTACCAATCTTAGACGTACTAAGTAGTGTTGAGCCACCTCCCTAGTGTTCGGGTTCGGTTCAGTTCGTCGAACAGGGACGTGTTCGACGAACTGTTCGTCGAACGTTCGACGAACACCATCAAACCCCATTGAAACCAATAGCAGGCAAACACAAACACATACAAACACATAGAAAACACATAGAAAACACCTTAAAAGGTGTTCAAAAGCAGACAAACTGCTCAGAAGACACAACAAACACATGGAAAAGTCACAGCTACATATAGTCATGTTGGAAACTTGGGCTGAAAGGTGGTAGATGAGGTTTAACAATGATAAATGTAAGGTTATACACATGGGAAGAAGGAATCAATATCACCATTTCACACTGAACGGGAAACCACTGGGTAAAGGATGTAGATCTGGGGATTTATTATGATGGAATATAGGCTGAACTGGATGGACAAATGTCTTTTTTCAGCCTTACTAACTATGTTACTATGTTACTCTCTCTAGTTCCATTATATCCTTCCTGAGCACCGGTGCCCAAAACTGGACACAGTACTCCATGTGCGGTCTAACTAGGGATTTGTACAGAGGCAGTATAATGCTCTCATCATGTGTATCCAGACCTCTTTTAATGCACCCCATGATCCTGTTTGCCTTGGCAGCTGCTGCCTGGCACTGGCTGCTCCAGGTAAGTTTATCATTAACTAGGATCCCCAAGTCCTTCTCCCTGTCAGATTTACCCAGTGGTTTCCCATTCAGTGTGTAATGGTGATATTGATTCCTTCTTCCCATGTGTATAACCTTACATTTATCATTGTTAAACCTCATCTGCCACCTTTCAGCCCAAGTTTCCAACTTATCCAGATCCATCTGTAGCAGTATACTATCTTCTCTTGTATTAACTGCTTTACATAGTTTTGTATCATCTGCAAATATCGATATACAAAGGAGGACAACAAAATTAATAGAGGGGATGGGAGAACTGCAATACCCAGATAGATTAGCGAAATTAGGATTATTTAGTCTAGAAAAAAGACGACTGAGGGGCGATCTAATAACCATGTATAAGTATATAAGGGGACAATACAAATATCTCGCTGAGGATCTGTTTATACCAAGGAAGGTGACGGGCACAAGGGGGCATTCTTTGCGTCTGGAGGAGAGAAGGTTTTTCCACCAACATAGAAGAGGATTCTTTACTGTTAGGGCAGTGAGAATCTGGAATTGCTTGCCTGAGGAGGTGATGATGGCGAACTCAGTCGAGGGGTTCAAGAGAGGCCTGGATGTCTTCCTGGAGCAGAACAATATTGTATCATACAATTATTAGGTTCTGTAAAAGGACGTAGATCTGGGGATTTATTATGATGGAATATAGGCTGAACAGGATGGACAAATGTCTTTTTACGGCCTTACTAACTATGTTACTATGTTACTATGCAAAAAGAAAAGAGTTGAAGGAGTAAAAGGAGGAGGAGACACAGATATAGGCATGTCATGCCCTTCTAAAATCAAGAAAGGCTGGAGTAAAAATCTAAACTCACTATACCAACACCCAGACGTCTTGACAAAAAAAGTAAAATAAATATCTTTAGGTAGAATGGCAGCGAGTCCATTCAGAACACATTCCTTAGAAGACACAGTGGTACCCCCGTTGGGAGTTGCGCCAAAAAATGAGCCCAATACATTAAGACTAATCCACCATTTGTCATATCCAAGGGGCAGGTCAGTAAACGACAACATCGATGCGGAACCAAGTACAGTACTATGTACTTTACCTCCTTTGACGAGGCAATCAGGCGGGTCAAGAGTTGGTAAGAGGCACCCTAATGGCCAAAACATACATTGAGGGGGCCTCCGAATAGTGTCCTCCCATTGGGCTGCTTCTGTGAAGGAGCATACTACATAGATCGCTGTTTGCCCATGGGGTGCTCCATATCCTGGTCTTTATTTGAGGCGTTTAGTTGCTTCCTCGAATGTGTCGTCATGGACGTTTGTAAGGCGGCACATATTATCCATTACCTCGATGACTTCTTATGCCTGGGCCCAAAAGATCGCCACAGTGTGAAAACATGCAATAGTCCACCTGTGAGAAGGAGAGAGCTAGAGGGAGAGTGGACGCCCCAGAGCCAAAGGGTTAAATTGAGAAAGAAAGAAAGCGGTGTAGCTTGCTTCATGGGTGGGGTACTCTGCTGAGTAGCAGAAATTGTTACTAGGCTCAAAAGGATTTCCTGGGCCAGATGCCGTTAAAAAATAGTACTTAGGTAATCAGGCGGTGTAGCTTGCTTCATGGGTGGGGTACGCTGCTAAGTAGCACTAAATTCTACTAGGCCCAAAAGGATTTCCTGTGCTAGATGCCGTAACAAAATAGTAGTTAGGTAAACAGGCGGTGTAGCTTGCTTCATGGATGGGGTACGCTGCTGAGTTGCACCAAATTCTACAAGGCCCAAAAGGATTTCCTGGGCTAGATGCCGTTAAAAAATAGTACTTAGGTAAACAGGCAGTGTAACTTGCTTCATGGGTGGGGTACGCTGCTGAGTAGCACCAAATTCTACTAGGCCCAAAAGGATTTCCTGGGCTAGATGCCGTTAAAAAATACTACTTAGGCAAACAGGTGGTGTAGCTTGCTTCATGGGTGGGGTACGCTGCTGAGTAGCACTAAATTCTACTAGGCCCAAAAGGATTTCCTGGGCTAGATGCCGTTAAAAAATAGTACTTTGGTAAACAGGCGGTGTAGTTTGCTTCATGGGTGGGGTACGCTGCTTAGTAGCAGAAATTGCTACTAGGCTCAAAAGGATTTCCTGGGCTAGATGCCGTTACAAAATAGTAGTTAGCTAACAGGCGGTGTAGCTTGCTTCATGGGTGGGGTACGCTCCTGAGTTGCACCAAATTCTACAAGGCCCAAAAGGATTTCCTGGGCTAGATGCCGTTAAAAAATAGTACTTATGTAAACAGGCGGTGTAGCTTGCTTCATGGGTGGGGTACGCTGCTGAGTAGCACCAAATTCTACTAGGCCCAAAAGGATTTCCTGGGCTAGATGCCGTTAAAAAATACTACTTAGGCAAACAGGTGGTGTAGCTTGCTTCATGGGTGGGGTACGCTGCTGAGTAGCACTAAATTCTACTAGGCCCAAAAGGATTTCCTGGGCTAGATGCCGTTAAAAAATAGTACTTTGGTAAACAGGCGGTGTAGTTTGCTTCATGGGTGGGGTACGCTGCTTAGTAGCAGAAATTGCTACTAGGCTCAAAAGGATTTCCTGGGCTAGATGCCGTTACAAAATAGTAGTTAGCTAACAGGCGGTGTAGCTTGCTTCATGGGTGGGGTACGCTGCTGAGTAGCACCAAATTCTACTAGGCCCAAAAGGATTTCCTGGGCTAGATGCCGTTAAAAAATAGTACTTAGGTAAACAGGTGGTGTAGCTTGCTTCATGGGTGGGGTACGCTGCTGAGTAGCATCAAATTCTACTAGGCCCTAAAGAATTTCCTGGGCTAGATGCCGTTACAAAATAGTAGTTAGGTAAACAGGTGGTGTAGCTTGCTTCATGGGTGGGGTACGCTGCTGAGTAGCACCAAATTCTACTAGGCCCAAAAGGATTTCCTGGGCCAGATGCCGTTAAAAATAGTACTTAGGTAAACAGGCGGTGTAGCTTGCTTCATGGGTGGGGTACGCTGCTAAGTAGCAGAAATTGTTACTAGGCTCAAAAGGATTTCCTGGGCCAGATGCCGTTAAAAAATAGTACTTAGGTAATCAGGCGGTGTAGCTTGCTTCATGGGTGGGGTACGCTGCTAAGTAGCACTAAATTCTACTAGGCCCAAAAGGATTTCCTGTGCTAGATGCCGTAACAAAATAGTAGTTAGGTAAACAGGCGGTGTAGCTTGCTTCATGGATGGGGTACGCTGCTGAGTTGCACCAAATTCTACAAGGCCCAAAAGGATTTCCTGGGCTAGATGCCGTTAAAAAATAGTACTTAGGTAAACAGGCAGTGTAACTTGCTTCATGGGTGGGGTACGCTGCTGAGTAGCACCAAATTCTACTAGGCCCAAAAGGATTTCCTGGGCTAGATGCCGTTAAAAAATACTACTTAGGCAAACAGGTGGTGTAGCTTGCTTCATGGGTGGGGTACGCTGCTGAGTAGCACTAAATTCTACTAGGCCCAAAAGGATTTCCTGGGCTAGATGCCGTTAAAAAATAGTACTTTGGTAAACAGGCGGTGTAGTTTGCTTCATGGGTGGGGTACGCTGCTTAGTAGCAGAAATTGCTACTAGGCTCAAAAGGATTTCCTGGGCTAGATGCCGTTACAAAATAGTAGTTAGCTAACAGGCGGTGTAGCTTGCTTCATGGGTGGGGTACGCTGCTGAGTAGCACCAAATTCTACTAGGCCCAAAAGGATTTCCTGGGCTAGATGCCGTTAAAAAATAGTACTTAGGTAAACAGGTGGTGTAGCTTGCTTCATGGGTGGGGTACGCTGCTGAGTAGCATCAAATTCTACTAGGCCCTAAAGAATTTCCTGGGCTAGATGCCGTTACAAAATAGTAGTTAGGTAAACAGGTGGTGTAGCTTGCTTCATGGGTGGGGTACGCTGCTGAGTAGCACCAAATTCTACTAGGCCCAAAAGGATTTCCTGGGCCAGATGCCGTTAAAAATAGTACTTAGGTAAACAGGCGGTGGGTGACTGGGCTACTCTGCTGACTAGCAGACACTGAAGCTTTGGAGCAGACATTCTGAATCCCAGGCCAGACGACCCCACCCACTTGGAATTGATGATGGCAATGTCATGTAAAACACATTAAGGGGACTCCAAAAAGAGTCTCCATTTTTTCAAAAAATTCGGCCACAGACATCACTTAAGTGGCATCAATTTTGCAAGAGTTTTTTTTAAAAGGGTTGGTGTGGTGATTTTCAAAAATCATCAAGCTTTTAGTCTCCGCAGGATGACACAGGGGTAGAAAAGTCCTTGCGGATCCAGGATTTGGTCATCTTGATGAACGTTAGTCTGTCTACATTGTCACTGGTCAGCTGCGTGCGCTTATCTGTCAGCACACCACCAGCAGCGCTGAACACACGTTCAGGAGAACGCTGGCGGTGAGGCACGACAAGATCTCCAAGGCATGAGTGGCGAGCTCAGGCCATTTTTCCAGATTGGAAGCCCAAAATGAGCAAGGGTCCAGTTCCACAGTCATGGCATCGATGTTAACTTGGAGATACTCCTGTACCATCCTCTCTAGGCGTTGGCTATGCATCAAACTTCTTGTCTCCTGTGGCCTAGCAATGGATGGTCTAAAAAAAATCTTTAAACGATTGGAAAAAATGCTGTTACCAGCAGATACGATGTTACTGTTACGGTTTGAGTGATGACTCGATAGTCCCACGGTTGACAAGTTAGAACTCAGAGATTTGCTATGTGCACCACTGGTGTTTTGTGGAAAAGCAGATGTAAGATTCTGTAACAGTCTCTGCTGATACTCCTGCATGCGTGAATCCCTTTCTATGGCAGGAATTATTTCAGTAAATATACTTTTGTACCGGGGATCTAAGAGTGTGGCAACCCAGTAGTCGGCTTTACTTCGGATTCTGACAATCCGAGGGTCATGTTGCAGGTAGTGCAGCAAGAAGGCACTCATGTGTCTTGTGCATCCAGGAGGACCAAGTCCTTGTTGTCTTGGTGGCAGAGAGGTGAGAATCATGCTTCCTTCCTCTGCCCTCTCCCCCCAACCTCACCCAACAGAAATTTGATCAAGGTCTTCCTCATCTGATGATTCTTCCATGCCCATGGCCAGTTCGTCCTCCACTTCTTCCTCACCTCCTGCACCTTCCTTAACAGTTTGGCTGCTACAATGCGCCCTCGGTAATCTCTTTCCCCCAGCCTCCAATGCCAGCCGCCTTGGTGCTGCCGACCGTCTGGACCTTGGAGATATTATCCTTTCTGCATATGACTCCTCCTGTTTATCCTCCTCCTCTTGTTCCACCACCTGACTCCGAATACTGTTTAAGGCGTACTCCAACATGTACATCACCGGAATAGTCATGCTGATAATGGCATCGTCAGCACTAAACATCTTTGTCACTATTTCAAAACTGTACAGAAGGGTGCATAGGTCCCTGATCTGAGACCACTCCTGCAGCGTGATTTGCCCCACCTCTGGATCTCGTTGGCCCCGGCTATACGTCGTAACGTATTGCACCAGGGCTCATCAGTGCTGCCACAGTCGCTGCAACATGTGCAGAGTTGAATTCCACCGTGTGGGCACATCACATTTCAGCCGGTGAACTGGCAGGCCCAACGACTTCTGTAGAGACGTAAGTCATTGAGCTGCGGGATGCGAATGGCGGAAGTGAGCACACAGCGACCGTGCCATCTGCAGAAGCCCATCTAGTCCAGGATAGTTGGATAAAAATTGCTGGACAACCAGGTTCAAAACCTGAGCCATACTAGGCACGTGTGTGACATTGCCCAGGCGAAGGGTTGCACCGAGGTTTGCAGCATTGTCGCACACAGTCTTCCCTGGCTGCAGGTTGAGGGGAGACAACCATTGATGGAACTCGATCTCCAGAGCTGACCACAACTCCTCAGCTGTGTGACTCACATTTCCCAGACATTTCATTGTAAACACCGCCTGATGCCATTGAGTCCTAGTGACAGCATAGTAAGGAGGTGTGCAGAATCCCTTCTGCGCAGTTAGAACGTGGGTGGCATTACCCGACAGGCTTTGGGTGCAAGTGAAGGACCGAGAGGAAGTTGAGGAGGCAGAAGCAGTGGAGGAACTTTTAGATACAGAGGATTGACGAGCAACTCATGGGGACGGCAAGACTTGGACAGCAGCCCCTTCTACTGATGTCGCCGTAGTTACCCAGTGCCCAGTCACAGACATGTAACGCCCCTGTCCATGTCTACTCGTCCACGTGTCTGTGGTGAAATGCACCCTGTCACACACAGAGTTTCTCAAGGAAGCGGTGATGTTGTGCGCGACATGTTGGTGTAGGGCAGGCATGGCTTTATTTGAGAAGTAGTGGCGACTGGGCATCTGGTACTGTGGCATTGCGATGGAAATAAAGTCTGGAAAATTCTCTGTGTCCACCAGGTGGAAAGGCAGCATTTCTGTAGCCAACAGCTTGCAGATGGTGAAATTCAACCTCTTAGCTTTGTCATGGCTAGGAGGATATGATCTTTTACTTGTCTACATCTGAGGGACTGAGGGCTGGCTGCCGTGCTTAGACGGGGTTGATTAGGGTGTCCCTGGCATACTGCTGGTCTGTTAAGAAGGTGCAAGGGGAGATATTATTTTGCCTTGATCAAAATGTGGTCTTGATGTCATTGAGCACTCAACACCAGCAGGTGTTTCCACTTGCAAATGTCCTGACGAACTGCCAATCACACTGGCTGTTGCGGGTAAAGAGGTGGAAGGTCTGCATCCAAAATTATGTGCAACTGCTGTCCCCACAGTCACAGATGGGGCAGACGGTGGTTAACGTGGCCCACTAGGCCGCATTGTAGCACAATGAGCTACCCACTGCATCTTATGCCTCATATCCATGTGACGCATGAAGTACTCAAACTAGTCATTTTTTGGCCTCTACTGAGATTTTGGTGACAAATATTACAGACAACATGAGTTTGGTCATTCATGGCGATCTCAAAAAATGCCCAGGCTATGCAAGTCTTAGAGCTCGTGCGACCTGAAGAGCCATCATGACTACTGCTCAGAGGCACAGTTGGGGTTGAAGATGCAGTTGTTGACGTGCTTCCAGTACTCCGTCTCTGTCCAGGAAGGCGCAAACTAACCTCATCGTCAGACTCGTCACTAGTAGTGTTGAGCGATACCGTCCGATACTTGAAAGTATCGGTATCGGATAATATCGGCCGATACCCAAAAAATATCGGATATCGCCGATACCGATATCCGATACCAATACAAGTCAATGGGACATCAAGTATCGGAATGTATCCTGATGGTTCCCAGGGTCTGAAGGAGAGGAAACTCTCCTTCAGGCCCTGGGATCCATAGTGAGGTGTAAAATAAAGAATTAAAATAAAAAATATTGATATGCTCACCTCTCCGGCGGCCCCTGGACATCACGCTGGTAACCGGCCGGCTTCTTTGTTTAAAATGAGCGCGTTTAGGACCTGCGAATGACGTCGCGGCTTCTGATTGGTCACATGCCGCTCATGTGACCGCCACGCGACCAATCAGAAGCCGTGACGTCATTCACAGGTCCTTAATTCCTAGAATTAGGACTTTAGTGAATGAGAATGACGTCGCGGCTTCTGATTGGTCGCGTGGCGGTCACATGAGCGGCACGTGACCAATCAGAAGCCGCGACGTCAATTCGCAGGTCCTAAACGCGCTCATTTTAAACAAAGAAGCCGGCCGGTTACCAGCGTGATGTCCAGGGGCCGCCGGAGAGGTGAGCATATCAATATTTTTTATTTTAATTCTTTATTTTACACATCCCTATTGATCCGATACCGATACCCGATACCACAAAAGTATCGGATCTCGGTATCGGAATTCCGATACCGCAAGTATCGGCCGATACCCGATACTTGCGGTATCGGAATGCTCAACACTAGTCACTAGCATCCTCCTCCACCTCCTCTGGTGACCTCATGGACTAGTGCACTGTGGGTTGACAGTAAGTGGAGTCTCCAACCTTGTCATCATCATCCTGTGTGTTCTCACACCTGTCATCCTCAGAGCCAACCTCTTCCTGCCCCGACCGAAAAGTCAAGTTTTCGTTCCAATCAGGTATCTCAGTCTCATCATCATCTTCCTCATTATCTCCACCAACTGGAGTTACAGTTTGGGAACGAGGGTCTACATTATGCTCAGAACCTTCTTCATCTGGGCCTGGATCCGACTCACAAAGATTCTGGGCATCAGTGCAGATCATTTCCTCATTTGGATTCACAGAAACTCTGGAGCAGACCTCTGATTCCCAGGCTATAGTATGAGTAAACAGCTCTGCAGAATCAACCATCTGTGTTACCCCATACTCAGATGGGCGGCTGGAGACTTGGGAGCTGTGAGGAAGCAAGTGCGATTGGGGTGACACCTCTGAGGACTGGAGTAGTTGTGATGTTGAAGTTGACATGGAGGAGAGCCCACTTGAACGAGCACTTGATATCCGTTCAAGCACCTGCTGATTTTGTGCCTAATCTGGAATTTTTAGCTATGCTAGTAGCAGTGGTCATAAGAAAGGGATCTTATCAGATTGTCCACGAAAAGAAGTAGACATCTTACTTTGGCTGGAAGATGGTCTTTCTTCTGCAGATGTTACTGTTGCCTTACCACCTACCCCATGGACACAACCTTTTTTTCCCGTTCTAACACACCTATTCCCCTTTCCACCAGCAGCAGGCCTTTTGCCAGTCATTTTGGTGCTTAACTAATTGGCAACTCTGTATCTGTAGTTGTTGGCACAAAAAACGCTGGATGAAAACCGAGCAGAACTGAGTGGCCAAACTGTGGTACTAGGCCCAAAAGGATTTACTGGGCTAGATGCAGTAAAAATTTAGATACACAGGGGGTGTAGCTAACTTCACAGGCAGGCTACTCCGCTGAAGTGCAGACACTGCTCCTAGGCCCAAAACTATTAACTGGGTTAGATGCAGTAAAAATTTAGATACACAGGCGGTGTAGCTAGCTTCACAGGCGGGCTACTCCGCTGACGTGCAGACACTGCTCCTAGGCCCAAACCTATTTACTGGGTTAGATGCAGTAAAAATTTCGATACACATGCGGTATAGTTAGCTTCACAGGTGGGCTACTCCGCTGATATGCAGACACTGCTCCTGGGCCCAAAACTATTTACTGGGTTAGATGAAGTAAAAATTTGGATACACAGGCGGTGTAGTTAGCTTCACAGGCGGGCTACTCCGCTGATTTGCAGATACTGCTCCTAGGCCCAAAACTATTTACTGGGTTAAATGCAGTAACAATTTAGATACACAGGTGGTGTACTTAGCTTCATAGGTGGTTACTCCGCTGACATGCAGACACTGCTCCTAGGCCCAAAACTTTTTACTGGGTTAGATGCAGTAAAAATTTAGATACACCATCGGTGTAGTTAGCTTCATAGGCGGGCTACTCCACTGACGGGCAGACACTGCTCCTAGGCCCAAAACATTTTACTTGGTTAGGTGCAGTAATAATTTAGATACACAGGCGGTGTAGTTAGCTTCACAGGCGGGCTACTCCGCTGACGTACAGACAGTGCTCCTAGGCCCAAAACTATTTACTGGGTTAGATGCAGTAAAATTTAGATACACAGGCAGTGTAGTTAGTTTCACAGGCGGGCTACTCACTGACGTGCAGACACTGCTCCTAGGCCCAAAACAATTTAATGGGTAAGATGCAGTAAAAGTTTAGATATACAGGCAGTGTAGCTAGCTTCACAAGTGGGCTACTCCGCTGACGTGCAGGCACTGCTCCTAGGCTTAAAACAATTTACTGGGTTAGATGCAGTAAAAATTTAGATACACAGGCAGTGTAGCTTGCTTCACAGGCGGGCTACTTCGCTGACTTGCAGACACTGCTCCTAGGCACAAAACTTTTTACTGGGTTAGATGCACTAAAAATTTTGATACACAGGCGGTGTAGCTAGCTTCACAGGTTGGCTACTCCATTGACGTGCAGACACTGCTACCAAGCCCAAAAAGATTTACTGGGTTAGATGCAGTAAAAATTTAGATACACAGGCATTGTAGCTAGCTTCACAGGCGGGCTACTCCACTGACGTGCAGACACTGCTACCAAGCCCAAAAAGATTTACTGGGTTAGATGCAGTAAAAATTTAGATACACAGGCGGTGTAGCTAGCTTCACAGGCGGGCTACTCAGATGACTACCAGACAATTCTACTAGCCCAAAAGGATTGGCTGAGCTAGATTACACAAAATGCTATGAAAAACACTTGCACAGCACTGGCACAGACCTGCCTGGCAAGAAGTGCTTTGAACTGCTGTAACGTACCCTGAAAAGGGCTGATATTACAACAAGTCCCGACTCCCGACTCTCTAAAACTATTTCTCAGAAAATTTGCTCACAAAAAAAGACTCTTTGACTGTATAGTGCCCACAGCTGCAGCGGTGCCATATAACTTTAAGTTGCAGCAGTGAGGAAATGGTCGCGAGCAGGAAAATGGTTCTTATAGGGCAAGGACATGTGACATACACAGCCAATGACACATGCCCTTGCTTGTGTGCATCACATGTACAGTGCTGTGTGTGTGTGCACGCCCCACTGTAAATGCGGGAAAAAAAAAAAAGGAGGTCGGCATTATTTCAGCACAGATCTACCCCCCGCCCCCCTACTATACACTGAAACAGTCTATTAACAATGATAAACAGTTTTAATGTGCAAATCAAGTTAGGCTTTTGGTGAATGAACAGTTATCGAACAGAAACTCGAACAACCGAATTTTAAGCAAATTGTTCGAGTTCGACGAACGACTTGAACACCGCCCAAAACAGCTTGAATTTGAAATTGGCGAACAGTTTGACTTGAACACCGCTCATCTCTAGTAGTGATCCATGCCCTAATACACTATGGCAATTTAACATCACATCACAGAAGACTTGCAAAATGCTCCTCCTTAAACACACACACACACACACACACACACTACCTCTCTGCAAAATGCACACACAGCCCCTCTGCAATATATATACAATACAGACCAAAAGTTTGGACACACCTTCTCATTTAAAGATTTTTCTGTATTTTCATGACTATGAAAATTGTACATTCCCAATGAAGGCATCAAAACTATGAATTAACACATGTGGAATGATATACTTAACAAAAAAGTGTGAAACAACTGAAAATATGTCTTATATTCTAGGTTCTTCAAAGTAGCCACCTTTTGCTTTGATGACTGCTTTGCACACTCTTGGCATTCTCTTGATGAGCTTCAAGAGGTAATCACAAGAATGGTTTTCACTTCACAGGTGTGCCGTGTCAGGTTTAATAAGTGGGATTTCTTGCCTTATAAATGGCGTTGAGACCATCAGTTGTGTTGTGCAGAAGTCTGGTGGATACACAGCTGATAGTCCTACTGAATAGACTGTTAGAATTTGTATTATGTCAAGAAAAAAGCAGCTAAGTAAAGAAAAACGAGTGCCCATCATTACTTTAAGAAATGAAGGTCAGTCAGTCCGAAAAATTGGGAAAGTGTCCCCAAGTTCAGTGGCAAAAACCATCAAGCACTACAAAGAAACTGGCTCACATGAGGACCGTCCCAGGAAAGGAAGACCAAGAGTCACCTCTGCTTCTGAGGATAAGTTTATCCGGGTCACCAGCCTCAGAAATCGCAGGTTAACAGCAGCTGAGATTAGAGACCAGATCAATGCCACACAGAGTTCTAGCAACAGACACATCTCTACAACAACTGTTAAGAGGAGACTTTGTGCAGCAGACCTTCATGGTAAAATAGCTGATAGAGAACCACTGCTAAGGGCAGGCAACAAGCAGAAGAGACTTGTTTGGGCTAAAGAACACAAGGAATGGACATAAGACCAGTGGAAATCTGTGCTTTGGTCTGATGAGTCCAAATTTGAGATCTTTGGTTCCAACCACTGTGTCTTTGTGCGACGCAGAAAAGGTGAACAAACGGACTCTACATGCTTGGTTCCCACCGTGAAGCATGGAGGAGGAGGTGTGATGGTGTGGGGGTGCTTTGCTGGTGACACTGTTGGGGATTTATTCAAAATTGAAGGCGTACTGAACCAGCATGGCTACCACAGCATCTTGCAGCGGCATGCTATTCAACCGGTTTGCATTTAGTTGGACCATCATTTATTTTTCAACAGGACAATGACCCCAAGCACACCTCCAGTCTGTGTAATGGCTATTTGACCAAGAAGGAGAGTGATGGGGTGCTACACAGATGACCTGGCCTTCACAGTCACCAGACCTGAACCCAATCGAGATGGTTTGGGGTGAGCTGGACCACAGAGTTAAGGCTAAAGGGCCATCAAGTGCTAAGCATCTCTGGGAACTCCTTCAAGATTGCTGGAAGACCATTCCTGGTGACTACTTCTTGAAGGTCATCAAGAGAATGCCAAGAGTGTGCAAAGCAGTCATCAAAGCAAAAGGTGGCTACTTTGAAGAACCTAGAATATTAGACATATTTTTTAATTTAAAATTTTAAATCTTTAAATGCAAGGTGTGTCCAAACTTTTGGTCTGTACTGTATGTGTGTATTTATATATATATATATATATATATATATATATATATATATACATATACACATACACACAGTGTCCTTCTGTAAAACATACATACACACACTGCTCCTCTGCAAAGTACATACACAATGTACACACACAGCCCCACTGCAAAAAAAAAAATATATATATATAAACACTGCCCCTCAGTAACACACACTGCCCCTCTGCAAAATATACACACACACTGCCCCTTTGCAAAATACGCACACAGCCCATCTGCATTATGAAGGAAAAAATGTTTCTTTGCATTTTTCCCTTTAAAAACATTTAGGTTTGGTAGGACTTTTTAAAAATCTGTAAAACCGGCGCAATAGACTGACAACATTATTCCCAGATACCATATGTGAGTCAGAAAGGCATGCAGGCATCTTCTCCATGCTCTTCCCATTTAGTTTTAGCTGTTTCCCATCAATTTCAGCTTTTTTCCCCATGCTCCCAGACCTGTTTGTTGGGTCCATCAGAAAAATATTCGGCTTTCCCATTGATTTGCCTTGGATTCGTTATTCGGTACAAATACACGGATATTAGAAATTATTCATGCCGATTTTCCCGAATCCGAATATTTCACTATTCTATCATCATTAATAATGAGAGGTAGCTGGCGTGATAGGTTTAGAGATAATAAGTGTAGAAGTTTAGATCTACAACTAGAATTTGATAGTGATTTATGAAATCATAGGGTTAATATTATCTCTTAAATAATATCAGTGACACTTTTTATGCTCATATCAAACCTGGAACAAGAACTCAATAAGTTTGCATTTCCCAAAGCTGTGCATTTCCCCCTCCCCCAATTTACTGATCAAAATGCACAAAGCTGGTAACTGAAACCACTGTAAGCCAAATCATTTAACAAGCTAAGTAATATGGTTTCATTGATCAGGACTGTGGTTGTGAATGAAAATTTAACACCAATGGTTTCAACCGGAACTTTTTTTTTTTGTTTAAACATTGGGTGCTAAATGACTGAAATATTACTCCACTGGAAAGCATTCAGCATAGGTCATAGCTGAAGGGCACTGAAAATGTGTGTGTGGTGAAGGGGGGGATGAAATCTTAATTACAGAAAGGCTTTAGTGACCATCAGAATGCGTCTGTACAATATTCATTGTAATCGTTTCACAAACACAGGAGCAAAAATCTAAAAGAAAGTTGTAAAACAAAGTACACGAGAAAATCTAAAAAGATACATAAAAAACAATGGAGACAATTGTACACTCGTCAGATTTCTTAAAGATATAAACGCGGACAGTCATTTTTCTTCTTTTTTAACTCTACGGTGTTTGACAAAGCTGTCATGTGATATTAAACATGATCTCAAACCTGTGAACACGAACCTTTGCCCTTGCTTTCAAATCTGAAATGTAAATTTGGCTAGCTTACAAAATCCCTTCGACAGCCTGGGTCTGAAAGTTTGCACTCCAGTTTGAATTGAAATGGTACAATGCCGGGGTCAGCTTAACACAAAACACCAGGGCCACTAGACATAACACAGACTCTTTATTTCTAAATACCATTATAGTAGTTGGCAGGCCCATCCCCCTCGTCTCAAATCCGCACCAACTTTCATTTATACCTCCAAAGCTTTTCCTTGTTGATGTTTTATGATTTATTTTAATTCACAGCCTAAATGCTTCTTAAAAAAATAAAAAAAAAATATGGCAAAATGAAGGGCACATGAATTCATTCTAAAATTCTAATTAAATCATATTTGTTTAGCTGGTTTATATCATATTAATATTATGTGAGGTGAAGGTTCTTTATACACTTTCGGACAAAAAGGTTTATAGAAAGTTTCATTCATAGCCATGAGTGAGAAATTTTGCAGATTTTTACAAAAATAAGATTTGGTTTCATAGAGTTTTTTTTGGAAATATACCTTAGACTATTATTTTAAACTTTAACGCCTTAGGTACACAGCCTATTACAACTTTAAAGTAGGAGATTTTTGGTTTTGCGTAACTACGGCTTTTGAATTTTTTTATTTTCTTTGACATACTTTATTATTTTACTCTCTCATATAGTGCTCATAATCCATTAATTTCACAGAACTTTACAGACAATATTAACACTGTCCCCATTGGGGCTTACAATCTAAATTCCCTATCAAACTTCTTGCAGATGTTGTCCTTAGTGGGATTTGAACCCAGGACCCAAGCGCTACAAAGCAACAGTGCTAACCACTGAGCCACTGTGCTTGTTTTAGGTTTGTTTTTATTTTTTGCATCAGGAATGCTTTAACTTTCATGAATCGGGTATGTGCTACAGTTATAGATATTTAAAAAATATGTTTTTTTTCTTTATTTTTATAACTTTGCTTTTTATCACTACTATAATTTTTAATGATATTTCATTTAAATACACGGCTATACCAATGTATTATAGCCTCTACATATAAAATGAAAGATATTCTTTTAGGACAAACTGTATGCATGATAATCATTATCACCTTTGTTAGGCCTCAGGATTGAGTGATCACTAAAATACTCGGATGTTCGTCACTCAAAATGAGCAATTCCTAATGCTCGGATGCTCAATTTGAGTAACAAGTATAATGGAAGTCAATCCAAGCACTTTTCCAGCATTCCCTACAAGCAGTAGCGTAGCTACCAGGGGGGCATAAGGGGCCATCGCCCCGGGCCCCACGCTCTGATGGGGCCCACACGGAGCTACACTACTGCAACTGTATCGGCGCACTCCCTGCTCTGCCACTATGGGTCCCCTGAGCAGGCGGGGGGGCCCGATGCCAGCAGTGGGCCCCCCTGCCATCATCGCATGGTGAGCTGTATCAGCAACTAGCCAATACAGCTCACCGCATTGATGAGGGAAGGAGTGCTGCGCTGCGCTCCTTCCCCCATCATCCCCCTGTCAGCGTCTCACGTCACTCGCAAACGCCAACACTGACAGTGGGCGCAGTGATGTCACCGCCCTACGCCTGCTGTCAGGACAAGAGCAGGAGCAGGGAGCACTGCTGGAACAAGGAGGAAGAGAGGTCAGTGTTGTGTTTTTTTATCGGGGCTGCCTTATACACTACAGGATGTGACTATGGGAGGCTGCCTTATACACTACAGGATCTGACTATGGGGTGGCTGCTGCCTAATACACTACAGGATCTGACTATGGGGGGCTGCGTTATGCACTACAGGATCTGACTATGGGGGGCTGCTGCCTAATACACTACAGGATCTGACTATGGGGGGCTGCTGCCTAATACACTACAGGATCTGCCTATGGGGGGTGCTGCCTAATACTACAGGAACTGCCTATGGGGGGCGCTGCCTTATACACTACAGGATCAGCCTATGGGGGGCACTGCCTTATACACTACAGGATCTGCCTATGGGGGGTGCTGCCTTATACCACAGGGTCTGCTTATAGGGGTACTGCCTTATACTTCAGGGTCTGCCTATAGGGGTACTGTCTTGTACTATATTGAGGACTATCTGGCACATTATACTATATGGAGGTTATCTATGGGGCCATCATACAGTGTGGGGATTACAGTGAAGGGGCCATCATACAGTGTATCTACTGTATGTATCTGTATCTACAGATTCTACAAAGGGGTCAGTATACTGTGTGGGTGGTACTATACAGTGAGGGAGCATCATGCTGTATATAGGGGAGCTGTACAGGGGGAGACTTGAGACATTATTAAATGTAAAGTTGGCACTTATTGTTATAGGGGAACGCGGGTTACTGTGACTATCAAAGAGGCACACAGGGCAATATTACTTTCTAGGGGGCAAAATATGGGCAGTGTTTTCTAGGGCACTTGCACCTGGCATTACTATATTATAGAGGGGGTGCTTTAGAATTTACACAGCAGGTGCAGTAATAGGGACACATACGGCAGCAGCAGCTCAGTATTGGGATATCAGATGCAGTAATAGGGACACATACGGCAGAGGATCAGTATTAGGATATCAGGTGTAGTAATAGGGACACATATGGCAGCAGCGGCTCAGTATTGGGGTATCAGGTACAGTAATAGGGACACATATGGCAGCAGTGGCTCAGTATTGAGGTATCAGGTGTAGTAATAGGGACACATACGGCAGCAGCGGCTCAGTATTGGGGTATCAGCAGGATGAGGAGTTTGTGCAGGTTGGGAATAGATGGTAATGGAGCTGGAATGTGAGAAGTGAATTGTGTCTTTGTCGTATTCTCTGCAGACGAGTCCTGGCTGGAAGAAGTTGTCATGTCGGTCTGGGCCAGATGGAAAAGACGGGAAAAGTGAATAACTCCATCAGAAAACATAAGCGGTAAGACATTATCTGTAACTGTGGTGTGATCTCTTATATGTTCTGTAGGGCTGTATTTACCACTGACCGTATGGTGGTAATATCTATGTTGGTTCTCCTTCACTCCTCCACTATTAGGGTGCGTCACCAAATTGTAATCAAGGTGACATGGTTAGGGGCCCACTCAGAAGCTTCGCCCCCCTGAACCAAAACCCTAGCTACGCCTCTGCCTACAAGGAAGTCTGGGGGACAGTGAAAATGTTGAAATGAATAGAAAAGCTGCTGAATAGAAGAAGAACAGTATAGACAAGACATCTGGAAGCATCTCTGACTCCCAGATCGCTGTTGAGAACAATGGTGTCACACTTTTACTCCACTTTAAGGACTGACAGTGAAACATTCAAAATCGATGAGAAATTGGAGTTTACAGTAAAAAAAAAGTTAAGGAACATTCGTTCCTTTATAATGACTTCAATTTAAGGCAAAATATAAAAAGGATTAAAAAAACAAACAATTTAAGCAAACCAAAATGAAATTGTTTATTAATTTTATTACATTTTTATTATATTTGTATTAAAAAATTTGAAATTTCAGTGTAATTTATGAAAGTTATAAGAACTGCCAAAAATTATATGGAAGAGGGACTCAGATACACCCTGTGTTAGACATAAAGGAGGGCCTCATATATGTATATATGTATATCTTGTAGTGGTACTCCTACACTCAAAAATTATAAGTAGGGTCATCAATAGACAGTTGAAGGTAACAACTTGCGAGCCTCATTCAAGTATTTAAGATTAAAAACACTTTATCTGTTAATGTCATCGGGTGGAGTGGAAAAGTTGGGGCTAAAGGCCCCTTCACATTAAGCGACGCTGCAGCGATACCGACAACGATCCGGATCGCTGCAGCGTCGCTGTTTGGTCGCTGGAGAGCTGTCACACAGACAGCTCTCCAGCGACCAACGATGCCGGTAACCAGGGTAAACATCGGGTAACTAAGCGCAGGGCCGCGCTTAGTAACCCGATGTTTACCCTGGATACCATGCTAAAAGTTAAAAAAAAACAAACACTAGATACTTACCTACCGCTGTCTGTCCTCCAGCGCTGCGCTCTGCTTCTCTGCTCTCCTCCTGTACTGTCTGTGAGCCGGAAAGCAGAGCGGTGACGTCACCGCTCTGCTTTCCGGCTCACAGCCAGTACAGGAGGAGTGCAGAGCGCAGCGCTGGAGGACAGACAGCGTTAGGTAAGTATCTAGTGTTTGTTTTTTTTTACTTTTAGCATGGTAACCAGGGTAAACATCGGGTTACTAAGCGCGGCCCTGCGCTTAGTTACCCGATGTTTACCCTGGTTACCAGTGAAGACATCGCTGGATCGGTGTCACACACGCCGATCCAGCGATGTCTCCAGGGAGTCCAGCGACGAAATAAAGTTCTGGACTTTATTCAGCGACCAACGATCTCCCAGCAGGGGCCTGATCGTTGGTCGCTGTCACACAGAACGATTTCATTAACGATATCGTTGCTACGTCACAAATAGCAACGATATCGTTAACAATATCGTTATGTGTGAAGGTACCTTAACCCAGGCTTTGCTCACTTTTATCAGAATGAGCTTGTTAGCACTTTCTATTGACTGTCCGTTATGACTCCCCTGGTGGCACTTAAAACCCACTCAGACAAGACACCAGTTGCAAAGCAGCACAACATCTACAAGGCATAGAGGGACAGTTCATGATATTTGTCTAATTTTAAGACCCAATAGCTTGATGTCGCAAAGGAATTAGGGAGCACGCTGGTTTTGTTGGTCAGGTATTGCTTTGACTATCTTTAAAAACTTTTCCCTCCTCTTCAAAAATACCCAGTCATCAGGGCCTGGACTCTAGGAGGGTGTCATGAAATTGGCCCAGGCCTTTGACAGTGTACCCCTGCTGTGCTGTACCTGGTGTGTGTCTCCCTCATCTTTCCTCCTTTATTGGGCAAGGAACCTTGCCTCCTCCCGCAAGTGTTGTCTGATGGAAATTTTTTCAACATATTTTCTATAACGGGCTTTTGGTATGGCACCATTTACAATCAATAAAACTGAACAGGTCAGATTTATCACCAATTTTCACTCGCAATCTGAATATATGCGGGCGGCACTCCAGAAATCTTGGCCCATTTTGAAAATCGACACTGTAATCTCCCAATGAATACCTGATAGACCAACAATAACCTTTTGGCAAGCCAGGAATCTATGTGACCATCTGGTGCGTAGTCACTATGTGGGTGTTTCTCCAAGGACAATTCTAGATAACGTCTGGGCTAGGGGTGGATGTGTCCTCTGTGGCCACTGCATGGCATGTTGTAATATCTATCGGTCTGATTCTTTTACTAATTCAAGTGGCTCTAGAAATTACAAAATCAAGAAATTTATCACATGTACATTATTATTATTTATTATTTATTTATATAGCACCATTGATTCCATGATGCTGTACATGAAAAAGGGTTACATACAAATTACAGATATCACTTACAGTAAGCAAACCAACAATTACAGACTGATACAGAGGTGCGAGGACCCTGCCCTTGCGGGCTTACATTCTACAGGATGGTGGGGAAGGAGACAGTAGGTCGAGGGTTGCAGGAGCTCCGGTGTTGGTGAGGCAGTATCTCCGGTAGTGGTGAGGAGGCAGTGCGGTCAGTGCAGGCTGTAAGCTTTCCTGAAGAGGTGGGCTTTCAAGTTCTCATTTATTTTGCCACATGTTAATGTAATCTAATATATGTTGGTCTCACCTCACACCAATTAAAAGTTTGCATAAGAGAACATGAGCTTGGAATACAGGCAGCGGTAGACCACAAAGACACATCCACACTGAAGACAATACTGCGCCATTTCAAATTGCATCACCAATGCAACAGCATGCTCTTGAGAGTCAGGGGAATAGATGTCCTTGACCTGAACATTCGGGGAGGCAGAACATTTCAACGCCTCCCTCAACTTGTGGCTAGTTGGATATAGACTCTAAATACAGTCCATCCACATGGCCTCAATGAAAATCTTAGTTTTGCCTCTTTTTGTGATCGGCCCCCAGCTGTGCTCATGTGTAGTTGTATGCACCTATACTCTTGTTTTTATTCGTTGGTTTTAACTAACTTTGTTATTGTTTTAGGTCTATTCATAACCAATTGTTTGCTCTCTGCACTTTCCTTGACTAACCCGGAGATAGCCTTGGCTCCAATTCATCGCTATAGCACAGTCTGCTGGATTTATTTATATGTATTACTATTATAAGTAATAATATGTGGTATTCGCATATTTTACTTTTTTGTGTATTTTTCCCCTCATTACCCATATATGCACGGTGATGGTGGTACATATGCGGACACATATGTAGAGATATACTATATGGGGGTCCCCCATGTGGGTAGCACATGTGATAATCCTTATAAACACTTAAAGAAAGTCCTGGATATAAATAATAAGGACAAAAAAATCCAAATAGTATAATACCAACAATAGGTGATAAAAACACACCAACACAAAGAGTATAATCCTATAAATAATTTTATTGTACACCAAAGAAAATATAAATAAATAAAAATAGACATAAAATAAGAAAAGAACCACTGGAAACCAGTAACAGGACACACACTGGCCAGCACCTAATGCCCTTTAACAACATATAAGTAGAAATTCAATGCTCCATAACATAGCAATAACGTATACCAGAATGACATACATCAATATATAAATTTCCTTACAGCTAGAAACATAGCACCAAAATACAAAGTGCATAGTGCATAGTGCCACAAATATAGAGACCAAAAATAAGGTCATAAAGTGCGGTGCAGAGCTGCAAATGGAGACATGATATACTTACACAATAAAATGAAGAGCCGGTATCAGGTTGGTCTCTGCCGCCCCAACGCACGTTTCGTCGAGACTTCCTCAGGAGGCGTGCATTGGGGGGGGGGTTCCACCTATTTATACAAGATCCAGCCAATAGAAACGCCACAACTAAACTTAATTACTAATACACGTCCACACATGTAGATCAACACGCATTGGTGTCCAGCGGCATCCGGTATCAGCGGCGCATGCGTCGTCGCCATAGCCACCGAAGAACCATCGCAGGAGCGGCCGTGGAACGCAGGCAGGCAGAGCCGTCAGAGCGACGGAGTCTGCGTGCCACGCGCCGAGCGCCGCCCACACAATGGTCCGAAGCGACAGCAGCGGCGCATGCGCACCCCGGACCCTCAAAGACTCAGTAGGAAGGAAGCCAAGAGGAACTACCGAGGACTGCCTCGAAACAAGTGTGTTGATAAATGTACAACACATAAGTGATAGTGTGCGATCATAAGATGCAGCAGACACAATTAATCAAAAGTGAAAACATAAATGTGAGTATAATATAGAATACAATGTTGATGTACAGATCCTATTTAATATAGTGCTATAAATAAATGCAGCTATAAAGTGCAAATGTCAACAGCTGCAAAGATAAACATGTGCACTTGTAAAGAGCAAACTAAAGTGAAAAAATACATACAATATATGATAAAGTTTAAATAATTAGAAAAATACTGTGCAAAATACCGGACTCGGCATTGCATAGAATAACATATATCAAAATACAACAAACAACCTGAGATGACATAAAAACCATCAGTTAGTACAACATATCAGTGAAATATAAGTATATACATGTAAACATACACACATTGCATCAAAGCAACCTTTTTGAAGCATAATAACGATTGATGTAAAGAACTTCATCGGTAGAAAAAAGGCCTCCTTCACAGGAAAATGACAACCAGTCTTTCTTCACGAATGACAATAGATATAGCAGGACGTGCAAAATATAGACGTATAAACCAAAACTAAAATGAAGAAAAGAAGAAGAAAAAATGAATATAAAATACGGACACATGAAATATGCACAATAATCAAGTAGATAAAAACACCCCCACCCCCTAAAAAACGTGAATGATGACCTCATAAGAAGGAACCGAAACCGAACCCCTCATTAAGACCCTTTGGGGTAACTGTGTTGAGTCGATAAATCCAATGACTTTCTGCTCTAGATAACGCTTTGAACAAGTCTCCACCCCGTGGACCAAGGGATACTTGATCAATGGCCTTAATCTTAAGTTTGCTAGCTTTACATTCATGGTATAGGAAAAAATGGCGAGGTAACGTTTTTAATGAACTAATATCATTTGATGTTTTCGCCTTCTCTATATCACGCACATGTTCTCGTGTCCTGATTTTTAGTTCACGAGTGGTCATCCCAATATACACCATATCACATGGACATTGTGCGTGATAAATTACCCCCTTAGAGGCACATGTAAGTCGATGTCGAATTTTGAAACAGCGACCATCTTTGGGGTTTGAAAAATCTTTACTTTTAACATGATTCTGACAGCCTTTACAGAACATACAAGGAAAAAACCCATGCATGAGATCTCCTGTTCCTTTACGTTTTTCGTCATTTGGCGAATAATGACTATGTACTAACAAGTCACGAAGATTGTCTGATCTTTTAGCAGTGATAGATGGTCTATCAGGCAAAATAGGATCAGACTGCAGGATACCCCAATGCTTATTAACAATTCCAACCAAGTCCTTCCATTGGCTATTGAATGGAGTGATAAGTCTCACCTGCGAGTCTTCTTTGACTTTTGACGATGTCTGATACAGAAGGTCATTCCGAGATGTCAAGCAAGCTCTTTTGTACCCCTTACGAATTTGCCGATGACTATAGCCACGTTCTCTAAATCGGCCATATAGATCATGCGCCTGTTTTTGAAATTGGTCCTGACTTGATCAAATTCGTTTGATGCGTAAATGTTGTCCAATTGGGATACCGTTGATGGTGGATTGACGGTGTGATGAGCTTGCATGCAATAGAGTGTTCGTAGCAGTTGGTTTACGATATACATCAGTCTCTATAAATCCCTGAGGGGAAACACTGACATCCAGATCAAAAAAATTGACCTGTCGACCACATGAAAATGTGAGTTTGATGTTCAAGTTGTTCATATTAAGGTTATCCATGAAGTTACTGAGTTGTCCCATGGTGCCCTCCCATATAAAAAACACATCATCGATATATCGGATCCAGTGGTGCACCTTGTCAATGTGCACCACTGGATTACTGAGGAAGATGTCCCTCTCCCAGGCACCCAAAAATAAGTTTGCGTAAGAAGGGGCACAGGCGGCCCCCATAGCGGTCCCCTGAAGCTGGAGATATATTTGATCAGAAAACATAAAACAATTGTGAGTCAATATAAATCGAAGAAGCTGTAAAACAAACTCAGCCAAAGGTTTTTCAACATCTCCAGCCTCAAGGAACCAGGAGACCGCTCTGAGCCCATCCTGGTGTCTGATAGATGTGTACAAGCTCTCTATGTCTGCTGTCACAAGAATCATGTTCTCCTGAATCGAAAGACCATCAAAACTCCGCAGCGATGCTGCAGCGATCCGGATTGTTGTCGGTATCGCTGCAGCGTCGCTAAGTGTGACGGTACCTTAACTTTTTTCCCCGCAAAATTTTTAGATCCCTTCACGGCGGTAAAGGATGTGCACCTTTTCGCTCGTAAATTGAATCTGAAGAGATATCATGAACGATCTACTTCCAGTCCTCAGTCTGAGGTTACTGTTGATCAACAAGTTGTTGCGGTGTTGGAGTCTTTATTGGATGAACAAAATCCTGCTGTGGTGAGTAATTTTCCCACCCACCTTTATAGTAAATCCAAAAAGTTTCCGCCTCTTAGTACATGCCCTGCAGTGGATGTATTCGTTAAGATGGTCTCCAATGACATTGAACAGCTAGGTTCCACCAAACATTTTTGTCAAAACCAAGGTGAACATAAAATTATCAAACAAATTCAAGGCTGGACAGACGTAACAATAAAACAGGCCGATAAAGGGGGCAATGTTGTAGTATGGCCCAACTGGCAATACGAAAAACAGGCCCAGAAATTATTGGCTGATATAAAAAAACTTTACTATAACCCCCTTAATGAGTTTAAACAGGATCTTGAGACTATCTTTTTGCAGGCATTTGAAACAGGAGTCATCCCAAAAAAACTTTTGGATACAGTGGCCCTTATTAAACCCAGGATGTCTACCCTGTATCTTATTCCTAAGATTCACAAAGATCCTATCAACCCTCCAGGGAGACCAATTGTCTCGGGAAATGAGGGGATCTGTGAATTAGCCTGCAAAATTATTGATTTTTATCTCAAGCCCTTGGTCAGTACCTTACCGTCTTTCATCCAAGATACGACAGCGGCTTTGCGGAGTTTTGATGGTCTTTCGATTCAGGAGAACATGATTCTTGTGACAGCAGACATAGAGAGCTTGTACACATCTATCAGACACCAGGATGGGCTCAGAGCGGTCTCCTGGTTCCTTGAGGCTGGAGATGTTGAAATACCTTTGGCTGAGTTTGTTTTACAGCTTCTTCGATTTATAGTGACTCACAATTGTTTTATGTTTTCTGATCAAATATATCTCCAGCTTCAGGGGACCGCTATGGGGGCCGCCTGTGCCCCTTCTTACGCAAACTTATTTTTGGGTGCCTGGGAGAGGGACATCTTCCTCAGTAATCCAGTGGTGCACATTGACAAGGTGCACCACTGGATCCGATATATCGATGATGTGTTTTTTATATGGGAGGGCACCATGGGACAACTCAGTAACTTCATGGATAACCTTAATATGAACAACTTGAACATCAAACTCACTTTTTTATGTGGTCGACAGGTCAATTTTTTGGATCTGGATGTCAGTGTTTCCCCTCAGGGATTTATAGAGACTGATGTATATCGTAAACCAACTGCTACGAACACTCTATTGCATGCAAGCTCATCACACCGTCAATCCACCATCAACGGTATCCCAATTGGACAACATTTACGCATCAAACGAATTTGTTCAAGTCAGGACCAATTTCAAAAACAGGCGCATGATCTATATGGCCGATTTAGAGAACGTGGCTATAGTCATCGGCAAATTCGCAAGGGGTACAAAAGAGCTTGCTTGACATCTCGGAATGACCTTCTGTATCAGACATCGTCAAAAGTCAAAGAAGACTCGCAGGTGAGACTTATCACTCCATTCAATAGCCAATGGAAGGACTTGGTTGGAATTGTTAATAAGCATTGGGGTATCATAGTAACATAGTAACATAGTAACATAGTTAGTAAGGCCGAAAAAAGACATTTGTCCATCCAGTTCAGCCTATATTCCATCATAATAAATCCCCAGATCTACGTCCTTCTACAGAACCTAATTGTATGATACAATATTGTTCTGCTCCAGGAAGACATCCAGGCCTCTCTTGAACCCCTCGACTGAGTTCGCCATCACCACCTCCTCAGGCAAGCAATTCCAGATTCTCACTGCCCTAACAGTAAAGAATCCTCTTCTATGTTGGTGGAAAAACCTTCTCTCCTCCAGACGCAAAGAATGCCCCCTTGTGCCCGTCACCTTCCTTGGTATAAACAGATCCTCAGCGAGATATTTGTATTGTCCCCTTATATACTTATACATGGTTATTAGATCGCCCCTCAGTCGTCTTTTTTCTAGACTAAATAATCCTAATTTCGCTAATCTATCTGGGTATTGTAGTTCTCCCATCCCCTTTATTAATTTTGTTGCCCTCCTTTGTACTCTCTCTAGTTCCATTATATCCTTCCTGAGCACCGGTGCCCAAAACTGGACACAGTACTCCATGTGCGGTCTAACTAGGGATTTGTACAGAGGCAGTATAATGCTCTCATCATTCTATCCTGCAGTCTGATCCTATTTTAAAAACTATTTTGCCTGATAGACCATCTATCACTGCTAAAAGATCAGACAATCTTCGTGACTTGTTAGTACATAGTCATTATTCGCCAAATGACGAAAAACGTAAAGGAACAGGAGATCTCATGCATGGGTTTTTTCCTTGTACGTTCTGTAAAGGCTGTCAGAATCATGTTAAAAGTAAAGATTTTTCAAACCCCAAAGATGGTCGCTGTTTCAAAATTCGACATCGACTTACATGTGCCTCTAAGGGGGTAATTTATCACGCACAATGTCCATGTGATATGGTGTATATTGGGATGACCACTCGTGAACTAAAAATCAGGACACGAGAACATGTGCGTGATATAGAGAAGGCGAAAACATCAAATGATATTAGTTCATTAAAAACGTTACCTCGCCATTTTTTCCTATACCATGAATGTAATGCTAGCAAACTTAAGATTAAGGCCATTGATCAAGTATCCCTTGGTCCACGGGGTGGAGACTTGTTCAAAGCGTTATCTAGAGCAGAAAGTCGTTGGATTTATCGACTCAACACAGTTACCCCAAAGGGTCTTAATGAGGGGTTCGGTTTCGGTTCCTTCTTATGAGGTCATCATTCACGTTTTTTAGGGGGTGGGAGTGTTTTTATCTACTTGATTATTGTACATATTTCATGTGTCCGTATTTTATATTCATTTTTTCTTCTTCTTTTCTTCATTTTAGTTTTGGTTTATACGTCTATATTTTGCACGTCCTGCTATATCTATTGTCATTCGTGAAGAAAGACTGGTTGTCATTTTCCTGTGAAGGAGGCCTTTTTTCTACTGATGAAGTGCTTTACATCAATCGTTATTATGCTTCAAAAAGGTTGCTTTGATGCAATGTGTGTATGTTTACATGTATATACTTATATTTCACTTATATGTTGTACTAACTGATGGTTTTTATGTCATCTCAGGTTGTTTGTTGTATTTTGATATATGTTATTCTATGCAATGCCGAGTCCGGTATTTTGCACAGTATTTTTCTAATTATTTAAACTTTATCATATATTGTATATATTTTTTCACTTTAGTTTGCTCTTTACAAGTGCACATGTTTATCTTTGCAGCTGTTGACATTTGCACATTATAGCTGCATTTATTTATAGCACTATATTAAATAGGATCTGTACATCAACATTGTATTCTATATTATACTCACATTTATGTTTTCACTTTTGATTAATTGTGTCTGTTGCATCTTATGATCGCACACTATCACTTATGTGTTGTACATTTATCAACACACTTGTTTCGAGGCAGTCCTCGGTAGTTCCTCTTGGCTTCCTTCCTACTGAGTCTTTGAGGGTCCGGGGTGCGCATGCGCCGCTGCTGTCGCTTCGGACCATTGTGTGGGCGGCGCTCGGCGCGCAGCACGCAGACTCCGTCGCTCTGACGGCTCTGCCTGCCTGCGTTCCACGGCCGCTCCTGCGATGGTTCTTCGGTGGCTATGGCGACGACGCATGCGCCGCTGATACCGGATGCCGCTGGACACCAATGCGTGTTGATCTACATGTGTGGACGTGTATTAGTAATTAAGTTTAGTTGTGGCGTTTCTATTGGCTGGATCTTGTATAAATAGGTGGAACCCCCCCCCCCAATGCACGCCTCCTGAGGAAGTCTCGACGAAACGTGCGTTGGGGCGGCAGGGACCAACCTGATACCGGCACTTTGCTCTTCATTTTATTGTGTAAGTATATCATGTCTCCATTTGCAGCTCTGCACCGCACTTTATGACCTTATTTTTGGTCTCTATATTTGTGGCACTATGCACTATGCACTTTGTATTTTGGTGCTATGTTTCTAGCTGTAAGGAAATTTATATATTGATGTATGTCATTCTGGTATACGTTATTGCTATGTTATGGAGCATTGAATTTCTACTTATATGTTGTTAAAGGGCATTAGGTGCTGGCCAGTGTGTGTCCTGTTACTGGTTTCCAGTGGTTCTTTTCTTATTTTATGTCTATTTTTATTTATTTATATTTTCTTTGGTGTACAATAAAATTATTTATAGGATTATACTCTTTGTGTTGGTGTGTTTTTATCACCTATTGTTGGTATTATGTGATAATCCTTGTATAAAAAACTTTTTTGTACCCAATTATCTGCTGTCTTCTTGCATATATGTTATTCCTCATCAATACTTATGACTAGAGTTGAGCGACCTTGACCTTTTTAGAGTCGAGCCGGGTTTCGCGAAACCCGACTATCTCAAAAGTCGGGTCGAGTGAAATCGGCCGATTATGGCGAAAAGTCGGGATCGACCGAAACACGAAACCCAATGCAAGTCAATGGGGTAGCATAGTCGGCAGTGAGTGGGGGCCAGGAAAACACCTAGAGTGCCCATTTTAATGTCAAAACCATCCATTCTTCTTAATGAAGCTTGTCAAGCGTAATTTACCTTATAATAATTGGAAGGCATTTGAAATTGGGGGTCATTTGGCTAAAGTTGTGGGGGGTAGGGCTGGTTCAAGTAATTAGTGGGCCCAGGAAATCTGGACCATGTCACGGCAGTGGAGCAGGGAGAGGTAAGTATTTCAACTTTGCAAGTGCTGTGATCCTGAGCAAGCAGGGGGGGCCCACTTGTTGGCATTGGCACTGGCACAGGGCCCCTCAAAGTACAGCGGTGTGTTTGCACGGCGGGGGCGCCTCCCACCGGCAGCAACACTTTTGCGTACTATGAGAGGCCCTGTGCCAGTGACGTCGCCAACTAGTATTCCTCCCCCCACCTGATGAAGGAACCTGCACTTTCATCTGCACCTTCCTCTTTGTCCCCGTGTAAGGTGGTATGGTATGCGGGAAGAGCAACCTGACTTTCAGCAGGGTCACAATGTTGTTGTGTAGCATGCACGGGGAATGTTGCGTTATGGGTCAATGTACCAGCAGACTCATCTATCACTGGCTGGGCAATGGGCACGATGAAGTGGAAACACAGATATAGGCCCAAAGAATAAAGTGGGTTAAATGCAGTTCAAAATTGGTAACACAGGAATAACCAGGGGGCATTGCAGTGGAGGACAACTGGAATGAGAGGCTGACACAGAGAGTAGGGCCAAATCAGTAAGTAGTCGAAATGCAGTTCAAAATTGGCAACCGTAGTAAACAGGCGGCACAGCTTTGTTCAGTGGAGGAGAACAGCAAGGAGTGGCAGACACCGATAGTAGGCCCCAACCCAACTAGTAGGCCAAATGCAGTCTAACATTAACAACTACTTAACGAGAGCCTGAAAATGGAATTTCAGGACAGGAAACCAGGAGAACAGCAAGGAGTGGCAGACACCGATAGTAGGCCCCAAACCAACTAGTACGCCAAATGCAGTTGTTCCATTTAACCACAATTTAATGAGAGCCTGAAGATAGAAGCTCAGGAAAGGCAACCTGGGGAACACCTTGGAGTGTAACACACCATCTCTCCCCACCCCATACCCATTTTGTAGGCCAAATGCAGTGTACTTTTCTACAACTACTAAACGAGAGTCGGAAGACCGAAGCAATGGCAAGGAAACCTGGGGAACACCTTGGAGTGTAACACACCATCTCTCTCCACCCCATACCCAATTTGTAGGCCTAATGCAGTGTAGTTTCCAAGAACTACTAAACGAGAGCCGGAAGATCGAAGCTCAGGAAAGGCAACCTGGGGAACACCTTGGAGTGTAACACACCCTCTCTCTACACCCCATACCCAATTTGAAGGCCTAATGCAGTGTAGTTTCCAAGAACTACTAAACGAGAGCCGGAAGATCGAAGCTCAGGAAAGGCAACCTGGGGAACACCTTGGAGTGTAACACACCCTCTCTCTACACCCCATACCCAATTTGAAGGCCTAATGCAGCGTAGTTTCCAACAACTACTAAACGAGAGCCGGAAGATCGAAGCTCAGGAAAGGCAACCTGGGGAACACCTTGGAGTGTAACAAACCCTCTCTCTACACCCCATACCCAATTTGTAGGCCTAATGCAGCGTAGTTTCCGACAACTACTAAATGAGAGCATGAAGATCGAAGCTCAGGAAAGGCAACCTGGGGAACACCTTGGAGTGTAACACACCCTCTCTCTACACCCCATACCCAATTTGAAGGCCTAATGCAGTGTAGTTTCCAAGAACTACTAAACGAGAGCCGGAAGATCGAAGCTCAGGAAAGACAACCTGGGGAACACCTTGAAGTGTAACACAACGTCTCTCTACACCACGGAAGGGCTGATTCTTAGGAAGGAAGGCTGTTGGAAATAAGCATTGCGCGTCCGAGGGTGATTATATTCTTATTAGGTATATACTCACCCTCGGACGCGCCCTGCTTCTTTATTTGGAATGAATGTTTATTTGCAATGTGGTGTTGACTTTCTCTATTATTTTGGTAATTAATGATTTTATTATTTTCATTGTTTTGCATCTTCTCGGCAATAATATAAAGAAGACGCGACAGGACAACACTCGGTGGATGCCATATCTGTGTTTTCAATTTAAAAAACCTTTCAGTTAAATACTTGCAGGATAAAGTAATTGTAGCTGGTGGCCATTTTTAGTACTGTACCAGATTTTAGTTGTGTGTTTGTTTTTAATGTTAAAATGTCTGCATTTGATATCTCACCAGTATTTTCTTTTTTATAAGCAAAATACTTTTTTTTTATTTTATGATGTTGGTTCAAGGGGTACACGGGCAGCAGTAGACAGGTCAGTGGAGGCCTAGTGGAAGGAGGGACCGCAGACAGGCTTCGAAGCCCTAACATAATAAATTGGGCTGCCTGTAGGCAGTTTAAAATTGGTTCCAGGGGAACACGGGCAGCAGTAGACAGGTCAGTGGAGGCCTAGTGGAAGGAGGGACCGCAGACAGGCTTCGAAGCCCTAACATAATAAATTGGGCTGCCTGTAGGCAATTTAAAATTGGTTCCAGGGGAACACGGGCAGCAGTAGACAGGTAAGTGGAGGCCTAGTGGAAGGAGGGACCGCAGACAGGCTTCGAAGGCCTAACATAATAAAATGGGCTGGCTGTAGGCAATTTAAAATTGGTTCCAGGGGAACACGGGCAGCAGTAGACAGGTCAGTGGAGGCCTAGTGGAAGGAGGGACCGCAGACAGGCTTCGAAGGCCTAACATCATAACATTGGGCTGTTGGCAATTTAAAATTGGTTCCAGGGGTACACGGGCAACAGTGGTCTGGTCAGTGGAAGTCTAGTGGAAGGAGTGACGGCAGACAGGCATCAAAGGCCTAACATAATAACATTTGGCTGTTGGCAATTTAAAATTGGTTCCAGGGGTACACGGGCAACAGTGGTCTGGTCAGTGGAAGTCTAGTGGAAGGAGTGACGGCAGACAGGCTAAGAAGGCCTAACATAACAAAATTGGGCTGGCTGTAGGCAAGTTTAAATTGGTTCCAGGGGAACACGGCCAGCAGTGGCCTGGTCAGTGTAGTAGTTGTAGAAAGAACGGACCGCAGACAGGCTTCGAAGGCCTAACATAACAAAAATGTCAAAACAATGGTATTGTCAGTGCCAGGCATTGAAGGATGTCAGCGCAAAGACTAAACATTGGTGAAGCTGTGAGAGATAATTTTGCTAGTGGTAGAGCACTGTTTGAGCTGGGGGGGGGAACTGTCTTGTGGCCGGCGGTACAGGCCCAGGGCCCCTCATATTACAATGGTGTGTCTGACGTTGGGTGCGCACCACCACCGCCAGAGACACTTTATTGTACTATGAGGGACCCAGTGGCAGTGCCGTCGACCAAAAGCGGGCACACGCACCTCTTCAGACAAACAGCACTCTCACGGGTGCTGGCGCAAAGTGGTTATACCACGGCCCCGTGTGGGGAGTTTGGCCATTTTGTTAGGAGTAAACATGTTGTATGCTGGACAATCAGGTGCAGAAAATTACGAGATTGGAAAAGTCATTCAGAAGAGTCCACAGGCAAGACCTTTTCATAGGAAAGTTAGGTGTCAGCCGGGCAAGGTGGGGCAAAAGATTTCGAAATCCAGTTGTGGTTCATTTTAATGAAGGTTAGATCATCTACATTTTGGGTAGCCAGACGAGTCCTTTTTTCAGTTAGTATTGAACCTGCAGCACTGAATACTCTTCCTGATAGGACACTAGCTGCCGGGCAAGCAAGCTCCTGCAATGCATATTCTGCCAATTCTGGCCAGGTGTCTAATTTGGATGCCCAGTAATCAAATGGGAATGACGGTTAAGGGAGAACGTTGATAAGGGATGAAAAATAGTTTGTAACCATACTGGACAAATGTTGTCTCCTGTCACTTTGAATTGATGCTGCAGTACCTGTCCTGTCTGCGGTCATAGCAAAATCACTCCACAACCTGGTCAGAAAACCCCTCTGGCCAACGCCACTTCTGATTTCTGCCCCTCTAACACCTCTGGTCTGCTGGTCCCTGGAGCTCGTGTGAGAACGATCACGGGCGCTGTGTGCAGGGAATGCCAGAAGCAAACGGTCAACAAGAGTTGATTGTTTTGTTGCTAATATTAGTTCCAAGTTCTCATGTGGCATAATATTTTGCAATTTGCCTTTATAGCGAGGATCAAGGAGGCAGGCCAACCAGTAATCGTCATCGTTCATCATTTTTGTAATGCGTGTGTCCCTTTTGAGGATACGCAAGGCATAATCCGCCATGTGGGCCAAAGTTCCAGTTGTCAAATCTGCGGTTGTGCTTGGTTGAGGGGCAGTTGCAGGCAAATCTACGTCACTTGTGTCCCTCAAAAAACCAGAACCCGCCCTTGCCACGCCACCAATTTCCAATGACCCCGGGAAAGCTTCCTCATTAAAAATATACTCATCCTCCACCTCCTCTTCGCCCGCTACCTCGTCCTGTACACTGCCCTGACCAGACAATGGCTGACTGTCATCAAGGCTTTCCTCTTCCTCTGGTGCAGACGCCTGATCCTTTATGTGCATCAAACTTTGCATCAGCAGACACATTAGGGGGATGCTCATGCTTATTATGGCGTTGTCTGCACTAACCAGCCGTGTGCATTCCTCAAAACACTGAAGGACTTGACACATGTCTTGAATCTTCGACCACTGCACACCTGACAACTCCATGTCTGCCATCCTACTGCCTGCCCGTGTATGTGTATCCTCCCACAAAAACATAACAGCCCGCCTCTGTTCGCACAGTCTCTGAAGCATGTGCAGTGTTGAGTTCCACCTTGTAACAACGTCTATGATTAGGCGATGCTGGGGAAGGTTCAAAGAACGCTGATAGGTCTGCATACGGCTGGAGTGTACAGGCGAACGGCGGATATGTGCGCAAAGTCCACGCACTTTGAGGAGCAGGTCGGATAACCCCGGATAACTTTTCAGGAAGCACTGCACCACCAGGTTTAAGGTGTGAGCCAGGCAAGGAATGTGTTTCAGTTGGGAAAGGGAGATGGCAGCCATGAAATTCCTTCCGTTATCACTCACTACCTTGCCTGCCTCAAGATCTACAGTGCCCAGCCACGACTGCGTTTCTTGCTGCAAGAACTCGGACAGAACTTCCGCGGTGTGTCTGTTGTCGCCCAAACACTTCATAGCCAATACAGCCTGCTGACGTTTGCCAGTAGCTGCCCCATAATGGGAGACCTGGTGTGCAACAGTGGCAGCTGCGGATGGAGTGGTTGTGCGACTGCGGTCTGTGGACGAGCTCTCGCTTCTGCAGGAGGACGAGGAGGAGGAGGAGGAGGAGGGGGTGCGAACGGCTACAGCCAACTGTTTCCTAGACCGTGGGCTAGGCAGAACTGTCCCAAACTTGCTGTCCCCTGTGGACCCTGAATCCACCACATTTACCCAGTGTGCCGTGATGGACACGTAACGTCCCTGGCCATGCCTACTGGTCCATGCATCTGTTGTCAGGTGCACCTTTGTGCTCACAGATTGCCTGAGTGCATGGACGATGCGCTCTTTAACATGCTGGTGGAGGGCTGGGATGGCTTTTCTGGAAAAAAAGTGTCGACTGGGTAGCTCGTAGCGTGGTACAGCGTAGTCCATCAGGTCTTTGAAAGCTTCGCTTTCAACTAACCGGTAGGGCATCATCTCTAACGAGATTAGTCTAGCTATGTGGGCGTTCAAACCCTGTGTACGCGGATGCGAGGCTAAGTACTTCCTTTTTCTAACCATAGTCTCATGTAGGGTGAGCTGGACTGGCGAGCTGGAGATCGTGGAACTAGCGGGGGTGCCGGTGGACATGGCAGACTGAGAGACGGTGGGAGATGGTATTGTTGCCGCCGGTGCCCTAGATGCAGTGTTTCCTACTACGAAACTGGAGATTCCCTGACCCTGACTGCTTTGGCCTGGCAAAGAAACCTGCACAGATACTGCAGGTGGTGCAGAAAATGGTGGCCCTACACTGCCGGAAGGGATGTTGCGTTGCTGACTAGCTTCATTGGCCGAGGGTGCTACAACCTTAAGGGACGTTTGGTAGTTAGTCCAAGCTTGCAAATGCATGGTGGTTAAATGTCTATGCATGCAACTTGTATTGAGACTTTTCAGATTCTGCCCTCTGCTTAAGGTAGTTGAACATTTTTGACAGATTACTTTGTGCTGATCAATTGGATGTTGTTTAAAAAAATGCCAGACTGCACTCTTTCTAGCATCGGATACCTTTTCAGGCATTGCAGACTGAGCTTTAACCAGATGGCCACGCTGTCCTCCAACAGGTTTTGACTTTGCCACGCGTTTTGGCCAAGATACGGGCCCGGCAGATGGAACCTGTTGCGATGTTGATGCCTGCTGCGGCCCCTCCTCCTCCGCTTCAGAACTGCTGCCGCCTGCACCCTGTTCCCCCAATGGCTGCCAATCGGGGTCAAGAACTGGGTCATCTATTACCTCTTCTTGTAGCTCGTGTGCAACTTCGTCTGTGTCACCGTGTCGGTCGGTGGTATAGCGTTCGTGATGGGGCAACATAGTCTCATCAGGGTCTGATTCTTGATCATTACCCTGCGAGGGCAATGTTGTGGTCTGAGTCAAAGGACCAGCATAGTAGTCTGGCTGTGGCTGTGCATCAGTGCACTCCATGTCAGATTCAACTTGTAATGGGCATGGACTGTTAACTGCTTCACTTTCTAAGCCAGGGACGGTATGTGTAAAGAGCTCCATGGAGTAACCCGTTGTGTCGCCTGCTGCATTCTTCTCTGTTGTTGTTTTTGCTGAAGAGGACAAGGAAGCGACTTGTCCCTGACCGTGAACATCCACTAACGACGCGCTGCTTTTACTTTTACCAGTTTCACGAGAGGAGGCAAAAGAGCTAGAGGCTGAGTCAGCAAGATAAGCCAAAACTTGCTCTTGATGCTCCGGCTTTAAAAGCGGTTTTCCTACTCCCAGAAAAGGGAGGGTTCGATGCCTTGTGTAGCCAGACGACGAACCTGGCTCCACAGCTCCAGACTTAGGTGCAATATTTTTTTTCCCACGACCACCTGATGCTCCACCACTACCACTACCCTCATTACCAGCTGACAATGAACGCCCCCGGCCACGACCTCTTCCACCAGACTTCCTCATTGTTTTAAAAACGTTACCAAACGAACGGTATTTGTTGCTGTCACACAACTTACACGGTGAGCTATAACTTCAGTATGATTTAGCTACCCCTTTACAGGTGGGTGAGACCACAACGAAAATCAGCCACAATGTTACACACTCTGTTGTTGTTGGCAACAAATGAGATGGCACACACGCAGGACTGTCACTGAAGCGCAAATGTAAATATTTATCTCCCACTGATTTGTGTTTGTTTTTTTTAAAAGGGAGACTTCAGAAAAAAAAAAATTAAAAAAAAATTATTTTTTACAGAAGAATTTATAAAACAAATAAAATGAAATGATTGTTTCAGGGAGAATTTAGGAAAAAAAAAAAAAAAGGCTTTGTAGGGCCCACTGAGTGAGAGAGGACGCACACAGGAGTCAGGAGTGGCACACAAGCCCAGAGGCCAATATTAATCTCCCACCGATTGATTTAGTTATTTTTTTTGGTAGATTTTGGAACCCAAATCAAGCAAAAAAATTAATAGGCTTTCTATGGCCCACAATTGGGGAGAGAGAGAGAGATGGCACACCCAGGAGTCAAGACTGGCACACAAGCAGAAGGGGCAATATGAATCTCCCACAGATTTTTTTTTTTTTTTTTTTTTCAGGGAGACTTGAGAGAAAAAAAAATACAAAAAAAATGATTTTTTTCAGGAATAATTTAGAAACCAAAGAAAATAAAATGATTGTTTCAGGGAGAATTTAGAAAACAAATAAAACAAAAAATAGGCTTTCTAGGGCCCACTGAGTGACAGATGACGCTCACAGGAGTCAGGAGTGGCACACAAGCCCAGAGGCCAATATTAATCTCCCACTGATTGATTTAGTTATTTTTTTTGGTAGATTTTGGAACCCAAATCAAGCAAAAAAATTAATAGGCTTTCTATGGCCCACTATTTGTGAGAGAGATGGCACGCTCAGGACTGGCACACAAGCCCAGAGGCCAATATTAATCTCCCATTTTTTTTTTTTTCCAGGGAAAATTTATAAACCCAATAAAAAAAAAAATAATAAATAGGCTTTCTATGGCCCACTATCTGAGAGAGAGAGATGGCACGCTTAGGACTGGCACACAAGCCCAAAGGCCAATATTAATCTCCCACTGATTGATTGATTGATTTTTTCAGGTAGAATTATGAACCCAAATCAACCAAAAAAATAAATAGGCTTTCTATGGCCCATTATTTGTGAGAGAGATGGCACGCTCAGGACTGGCACACAAGCCCAGAGGCCAATATTAATCTCCCACTTTTTTTTTTTTCCAGGGAAAATTTATAAACCCAATAAAATAATAAAAAAATAGGCTTTCTATGGCCCACTATCTGAGAGAGAGAGAGATGGCACGCTTAGGACTGGCACACAAGCCCAAAGGCCAATATTAATCTCCCACTGATTGATTTATTGATTTTTTCAGGTAGAATTTAGAACCCAAATCAAGCAAAAAAATTAATAGGCTTTCTATGGCCCACTGAGTGAGAGATGGCACACACAGGAGTAAGGAGTGGCACACAAGCCCTGAGGCCAATATTTTTCTCCCACTGATTGATGTTGTGATTTTTTCTGGTAGATTTTGGAACCCAAATCAAGCAAAAAAATAAATAGGCTTTCTATGGCCCACTGAGTGAGAGATGACACAGACAGAGATGGCACTCTAGCAGAAATGTCAATCTTAATCTCCCACAAAAAAAAAAAAAAGGAACTGTCCTTCAATTACTATCTCCCTGCAGTAATCTCAGCCAGGTATGGCAGGCAGCAATAAGGAGTGGACTGATGCACAAATTAAATAAAAAGTGTGGACAAACAAACAAGATAGCTGTGCAGAAAGGAAGGAACAAGAGGATTTGTGCTTTGAAAAAAGCAGTTGGTTTGCACAGCGGCGTACACACAGCAATGCAGCTATCAGGGAGCCTTATAGGGCAGCCCAATGAGCTACAGCGCTGAGGAAAAAAAAAAAAAAAGGAGCTTCCACTGTCCCTGCACACCGAAGGTGGTGTTGGGCAGTGGAAATCGCTACAGCACAAGCGGTTTTGTGGTTAATGGACCCTGCCTAACGCTATCCCTGCTTCTGACGAAGCGGCAGCAACCTCTCCCTAAGCTCAGATCAGCAGCAGTAACATGGCGGTCGGTGGGAACTCCCCTTTATAGCCCCTGTGACGCCACAGACAGCAAGCCAATCACTGCAATGCCCTTCTCTAAGATGGTGGGGACCAGGACCTATGTCATCACGCTGCCCACACTCTGCGTTTACCTTCATTGGCTGAGAAATGGCGCTTTTCGCGTCATTGAAACGCGACTTTGGCGCCAAAGTCGCGTACCGCATGGCTGACCACGCACAGGGGTCGGATCGGGTTTCATGAAACTCGACTTCGCCAAAAGTCGGTGACTTTTGAAAATGTTCGACCCGTTTCGCTCAACCCTACTTATGACATGTTATATGGCATATTAATTACATATTTATGTCTGTTTATTTTTATATTGCCCTTGACATAGTGCAACTAAAACTATATATGTACACTATATAATATGTCAGCTGAGTTGTGCTGTTCATGGATTGCAATATATCACCTTTAATGGTACCATTCACAGCATGGTTTTCTTTTAACATGCCAGTACACACAATATCCCATTTAGTGCTGTTCTTTTCACAATGATTCCTTTATCATTCATGACCCATTGCTGACCTTTTCAATTTATAATTTTTCTTTATGTGTCTCTTGACTTTTTTGGGGAAGCACAGCATTGCATCCTATTTATACCATTTCCTCCCCCCCAATTGATGATATTCCTGTTCTCTATTTCCCACCACCTCTGAGAGGATAATACTGTTTATTATAGATACTTACCATTTTCTCGTCTTACAATACCGTGGACAATACGAATGCGTGCCCTGCTCTGCTATGCCGGACGGCTTTCTACATCTCTATGTGTGGGGTGTGGGGACTGACGTTGCAGCACCTCCTTCTGATGCCCGGCGCCACCCCCCACATGACATGGACGCTGGTAGGTATCATGGTTATCACAGTGCTGGATGCATCACTTTTTTAAAACCACTCACTCCACTCTATTCACCATGCCCCCTGACGAAGGATAGCATCCGAAACGCGTGTTGGGGCGGACGCACGGACCCGGTGAGCTCCCAGCCTGCAATTTACATTCAGGTATTGTGGTATATGCCCTGACACTTGCCATCTTGGTACATCTCTGTATTCAGTACATACTATATACCTTTAGGATATTTACACTTATATGTACTGACTCAGAGCAGGCTCTCCCACAGATGCTTACATCTATTGCTATTTCACACATCCGTGATCAATACAATTATATTTACAGTGTGGGATTCTTGTGGCACACCTGTTTCCGTGCGCCCTTTTTGTATTATTGCGTTCATTTGCATGTGTAGTTGTCCTGTTTTCCCTATACCTGTTATTTGCACATTCCTCTTTAATAAAGTTCTCACGTTTTTATTTGCAAATAGACTTTCTGGTCTTTTATGGTAATCCTTTACTCCCCCTTTTTCTCCCTATGTATGGCGACTAGTCTGTATTTTGGCCCAATATTAAGGCAAGTAGATTTTTGTGTCATTATTTTGGCATATAAGTACATTTTACATCCCTATCATGCTGCTACTGTTCATGAGTTTCCTTTATTATGGCACCATTTTAATAGACCTCAGGATGGAGAGATACAAGGTTCTTCTGTAGTATGGGACTAACAGGGTGATTAAAGGGACTCTGTCACCTGAATTTGGAGGGAACAATCTTCAGCCTTAGGGGCGGGGTGTTTGGGTGCAGGCGTGTACTATGGAGGACAGAGAATGAACTTCAATCCAATATTGCAGCCAGCGGGTAAGGAAAGGGTGAATCAAACACCCGAAAACCCCACCCCTATGGCTGAAGATTGTTCCCTCCAAATTCCGGTGACAGAGTCCCTTTAACCAGTATTCTTTTTGGGCCAAGATGAATGTAGCACAAGGGTCATGGTTAAGGAGGCAGCTATATAGAGGGACAGGGAATAGGAGAGTCAGCTCAACATATATCACTTCTTCAGATGAAGATGAAGTCCACGCAGGGAGTCGCCCCGGCTCTGGGCATGCAGAAGCAAACAATGTGAAAGAGGTTCTCCAGCGTGGTGAGGAATATAACTTTACGTTAATTGTAGAAACATTAAAAGGACATAAAGTATATAGTGGATATACTTGGAAGCCCAGGATGGGCTTTTGGAGGATACAATTTATAAATTCTCACCATTTTAAATATTTTGACCAAATTGTAATAGCAGAAAATAAAGTTTTACACCCAGTTGCCATCAGTGAAATGTAACGTCCTGGCCACAAGTGCTTGTCCACATGTAGGTTGTTAAGTGGACAATCCCAGTAACGGCGTTGGTAAGGACATGGGCAATGTTTCTGGACACATGCTGTTACAAGGCGGGGATGCCACACCGGGAGAAATAGTGGTGGCTGGGGACTGAGTACTGAGGGACCAAATTTGTATACCTGTAGCCGGCTAATTTTTCTTTATTTCAAACCAACCAAATTTCAAACAATCCAAGTTCTACAGTATGTATGATAATAGTCAATTTTTGAACAATCAAACTTGAGGCAGACCAAATTTTGGTTTTAATACAATGGTCATTTTTTTGAACAACTAAACTTGTACACCTGTAGCAGGCTATATTTTTTTTATTTTAAACCAAAGACATTTCACACAAAGCAGGTTCTACAGTATATATGACAATAGTACATTTTTGAACATCCAAATCTGTACACCTGTAGCAGGCCAATTTTTGTTTTTATTTAAAAAAAAAATGAAATTTCATACAAAGTTCTACAGTATATATGACTAGAGGTGAGCAAACCTTTTAAGGTTTTTTTCGGTTAGGATCGTCAAACTTTTCGATGGTTGCCGAACAATTCGCAGAACAGTTCACAGAACGTATCTGAACCTCATTGAATTCAATAGGAGGTAAAAGCTAATGCATAGACAACACTTTCAGGTGGACCCAAAAGCTGCCAAAACAACTCAAATTAGGAGGTTGACAGAAGAAAAAGTGGCATCAATTGACCCAGAGTACAAATAGTGTAATTGTGCAGCATGAATGCATGGGATATGGCTTGGACCAGCATTTCTAGTTTAAACATTGATCAGTAATAGGTGGATAAGTGACATGTTTAGGGGAGAGCCCTGCTAAATTCTGGAAACTCCCATGAAGGAGACCCAACTTGGAGTGATGAGCGAATATACTCATTACTCGAGATTTCTCGAGTATGCTCGGGGGTCCTCCGAGTATTTTTAGTGCTCGGAGTTTTCAATTTTCTTGCCGCAGCTGAATGATTTACATCTGTTAGCCAGCATAAGTACATGTGGGGGTTGCCTGGTTACTAGGGAATCCCCACATGTACTTATGCTGGCTTGTAAATCATTCAGCTGCGGCAAGAAAAACTAAATCTCCGAGCACTAAAAAAAAGCCGCAGGACACCCAAGCGTGCTAAAAAAACTCGAGTAACGAGTATATTTGCTCATCACTATTGAAGTCCAAACATTTCCAAACATTAGGGGCAGACACCAGGAAAAGTGGCATCAATTGACCAACAATAGAAATGTTATAATGGCACAGCAGTCAGGCAAGGGCCATGCATGAGACAGGGTCTGGGCCAGCATTTACAGCTTTGAATTAAAGTTAAAATAACCTTAAGAGGTGGGTGAGGGACAGGTGTGGGAGCACTGATACCTCATGTGTCAGCTCAAACTGCTTTTCTGCTCAGCATTTCACACTCAGGTGGTACAAATGTCAGCTTCTTAGGCTAGGTTCACATTGCGTTAGTGGGTGTCCGCTGACGAAATCCTTTACATGGCGCAATTAACGCTATGTAACGGATCTGTTAGCGCACCCTTTGACCGCAATGTAACTAACGCATCGCTAACGTATGCCATTTTTGGCATGCGTTAGCGATGTCCTGTTATTTTCTGACGGACCTCGAATGCTGCTTGCAGCGTTCGAGGTCCGTTTCTTGCTAGCGCAGATCGGGCATCTGCGCTAACGGGATCGCTAAAGGCAATCTCTTTTTGAACATTGCTTTAGCACATTCCGTTAGCATATGCGCTAAATGGATTGCACTAACGCAATGTGAACCTAGCCTTAGACTACTAATGTTAGAAACATTTAACCCATTAGTGACCGGGCCAAAATTTGTAAATCTGACCAGTATCACTTTATGTGGCGATAACTCTGGAACGTTTCAACATATCCCACTGATTCTGAGATTGTTTTTTCGTGGCACATTATAATTTATAATAATGGCAAATTTAGGTTGATATGTTTTGTGTTTATTTATAGCTATAAAAATGTATAATAATAATTTATAGAAAATGTCTGAATTTTGATGAAAATGTAAAAATGTTTTTTTAAATTTTAATGGTTATCTCTTTAATCCAGATAGTTACACCACAGAAAAACATTAATAAATAACATTTTCTTGTCTGCTTTATATCAGCACCACTTGAGAAATGTTATTTTATTTTGTTAGCATTTTAGGAGGTTTAAAAATGTAACAGTAATTTTTCATTTTTTTAAAGGAAATTGACAAAATGTATTTTTTTAGGGACCTATCCAGGTTTGAAGTAACTCTGGGGGCTCTGATATATTTGAAAACCCCCAAAAGTGATACCATTTTAAAAACAGCACCCCACAACATTTTCAATTGCTTTCAGGTAGTTTATTAACCCTTCAGGAGCTTTCAGGAATTGATGCACTGTGATATGACAGGAATTAAAAAGTGTATTTTTATCACCTAAATGTCGCACATTTTGGAACAGGTAACTGAAGTAGGTAGACATTAAGGCCGCTATATGGCCGTGAACTGCCATGGCAAACACCAGGACCACAAAATCATGATCTCAGGGTGCCGATGGAGTTAAAGAGGGAGACCCTGCACTCTTTTGTCCATTTATATGATTTAGTCGCTATTGACAGCAGCATCTAAGGGGTTAAACAGATATGGACAGTGCCAACACTGATAGTGGTTGATGTAGCAAGTTGCAAACTATATTGTACAGCTGACAGCTACAGGATTGTCAAGGTCAGTAAAAAGACATGTTGGCGGTCATTAAGTGGTTAAGAATAGTAACACAGATAGTTGACTGAACGTAAGTGCAGGCCTGCCAGTCTGGGAGCCCTACTGCTACAAACACGAAGGAGACCCAACCTGAAGTACAAACATTTCCAAAAATTAGGGCCAGACACCAGGAAAAGTGTCATTAATTGACACACAGTAGAAATTTTATAATGGCGCAGCAGTAAAGCATGGGCCATGCATAAGACAGGGTCTGGGCCAGTATTTACAGCTTTGAAATTAAATTGAAATTAAGAGGTGGATGAGGGATCAGTGTAGGCCTGCTGTGATGGGAGCCCTGCCAAATTCAGGCAAAACACATGAAGGAGACCTAAAGGTACCGTCACACTGAACGATATCACTAGCGATCCGTAATGTTGCAGCGTCCTGGCTAGCGATATCGTTCAGTTTGACAGGCAGCAGCGATCAGGATCCTGCTGTGATGTCATTGGTCGCTGCAGAAAGTCCAGCACTTTATTTCGTCGCTGGACTCCCTGCAGACATCGCTGAATCGGCGTGTGTGACGCCGATTCAGCGATGTCTTCACTGGTAACCAGGGTAAACATCAGGTTACTAAGCGCAGGGCCGCACTTAGTAACCCAATGTTTACCCTGGTTACCATCGTAAAAGTAAAAAAAACAAACACTACATACTTACCTTTCGGTGTCTGTCATCGGCGCTGTGCTTCTCTGTACTGGTTGTGAGCGCCGGCCAGCCGGAAAGCACAGCGGTGACGTCACCACTCTGCTTTACGGCCGCTGTGCTCACAGTCAGTGCAGGAAAGCACAGCGCCGAGGACAGACACCGGAAGGTAAGTATGTAGTGTTTGTGTTTTTTACTTTTACGATGGTAACCAGGGTAAACATCGGGTTACTAAGCGCGGCCCTGCACTTAGTAACCTGATGTTTACCCTGGTTACCGGCATCGTTGGTCGCTGGAGAGCTGTCTTTGTGACAGCTCTCCAGCGACCAAACAGCGACGCCGCAGCGATCGACATCATTTTCGGTATCGCTGCAGCGTCGCTGAGTGTGAAGGTACCTTAACTTGGAGTCAAAACAATTCCAAAAATTAGGGGAAGACACATCAATCAATCAGTATTTATTTGCTGAGATAGTGTGGCTGGACCACAGAATTAGCACAATAGATTTATATGATGAAATGTTGACTGGTGGCTGGACCACACAATTAGCACAGGATTTATATTCTGAAATGTGGACTGATGGCTGGACCACACAATTAGCATAAAGGATTTATATTCTGAAATGTGGACTGGTCACTGTAGCACAGAATGAGCAGCACTATTGATTTGTATGCTGGCAACTTGTTGCTGCACCACAGAAATCACTCCAGTTTTATATGCTGAAAGGTCGATTTGACACAGGAGTCTATCTATCTGAACTAGCTGAGAATAAACCACCTAGCTAGCTATCTGATAAAGATTACACACTGAGCAATGCAAAGTTGTATATCAAAACGTACCATGTGAAGTATCAAACAATGGAATTATTGCTAAATACTATTGATGAGTGAGAGTACTCAATGCTCGGGTTTTCCCGAGGACGCTCGGGTGGTCTCCGAGTATTTGTAACTGCTCAGAGATTTAGTTTTCATTGCTGCAGCTGAATGATTTACAGCTACTAGCCAGCTTGATTACATGTGGGGATTCCCTAGCAACCAAGCAACCCCCACATGACCTCAACCTGGCTAGTAGCTGTAAATCATTCAGCTGTAGCGATAAAAACTAAATCTCCGAGCAGTTACAAATACTCGGAGACCACCCGAGCGTGCTTGGGAAAACCCGATCAATGAGTATACTCGCTCATCACTACTAAATACACTTATAGGGAACCTGTCACCCCGAAAATCGCGTGTGAGGTAAGCCCACCGGCATCAGGGGCTTATCTACAGCATTCTGTAATGCTGTAGATAAGCCCCCGATGTTACCTGAAAGAGAAAAAGACGTTAGATTATACTCACCCAGGGGCGGTCTCGCTGCTGGTCCGGTCGGATGGGTGTCTCTGGTCCGCTGCGGCGCCTCCCATCTTCTTTCCAAGACGTCCTCTTCTGATCTTCAGCCACGGCTCCGGCATAGGCGTACTTCTTCTGCCCTGTTGAGGGCAGAACAAAGTACTGCAGTGCGCAGGCGCTGGAAAGGTCAGAGAGGCCCGGCGCCTGCGCACTGCAGTACTTTGCTCTGCCCTCAACAGGGCAGACAAAGTACGCCTGTGCCGGAGCCATGGCTGAAGATCAGAAGAGGACGTCTTGGAATGAAGATGGGAGGCGCCGCAGCGGACCAGAGACGCCCATCCGACCGGACCAGCAGCGGGACCGCCCCTGGGTGAGTATAATCTAACGTCTTTTTCTCCTCTTTCAGGTAACATCGGGGGCTTATCTACAGCATTACAGAATGCTGTAGATAAGCCCCTGATGCCGGTGGGCTTACCTCACCCGCGATTTTCGGGGTGACAGGTTCCCTTTAAGTGCTTGCTTGTAGGATAAATTCGAAATGAAAGCATTAATACTGGAGGAACAGCTGAACAATATGGTCAAATATATGATAGTAAAGGACCAATAGTTATAAATAATAAAACATATTTATTGAGACAAAAAAGAAGGGATAAAAAGGTGGCACTGACAACATACAGTATATACCTGCAAATACACTGTTGACCAAATATAGCTGACCCAGCTATCTGACTACTTGCAGCAGCAACCTTACTATGCTGTTTCAGTCACATAATGGCGCTGAAAACACATGTCCGCTTTTTATATTGCAAGTGACATGTGACTTCGGCAGCCAATGAAACAAGCCCTTGTGTCTGGACCTTGTGGATGGTTTCTAAGTCCTGATTGGCTGCCGGAATCTCCACGCAGTAAGTTAATTACAAACTAATAATAAAAAATGAATAACAGTCCACCGCTCCTCTTACCTCTCCCCACCCACTCCCCTCATGAAACACATGCCCTCGCTCATTATACAGTACCATTATCCTAGCCAAAGTCCTAACAAAAGCATTAGTGGAAACTTGATCATTTATAGAACTTTAGCTGAATTTTGCAAATTTTGAGGAAAATGCTCGGGAATCCGAACATGAATCTGAATGTGCAAGGCTTGTGCCGAATTTGAGATTGGCAAATATATTCTGAACATGTTCACTCATCTATATATGACAATGGTCAATTTTTAATCAACCAAATTTGCATACCTTTAGCAGGCCAATTTTTGTTTTTATTTCAAACCATCAAAATTTCACACAAACCAAGCTCTACAGTAAATCTTACAATAATTAATTTTTGAACTACCAAATATGTACGCATGTAGCAGGCCAATATTTACTTATTTCAAACCAACAAAATTTTACACACAGCTGATTATACAGTATGTATGACAAAAGTCAATTTTTGGCACAAAAATATTTTGTGAACTGAACAAGGCCAAGTGGTTTCAAAATATTTTAATTAAACCACCATAATTTAACAGAAAGCACATTAAACTGTATGGATGACTCACTAAATCCAGGAAAAAAAATGTGAACTTTTTTTTAGTTTTATATACCCCGTAATGTAACACAAAGCAAGTAATACTCTATGAATGACTAAATGAATCCAGAAAATTTTTTGAATGCTTTTTTGGAGTGTTTTATACCACTGAAATGTAAAATAAAGCACGTAATACTCTATGGATAAATACAATCCATAAAATTTTTGAAAAAAAAAAGTGCAGATGATGTACTCCTACACTCATAAAAGTTTTGCAAAAAGTGCAAATCCAGGAAAAAATTATAAGGAGGGGCATCCAGTCATCCATAGACCCCTGAAAGGCAACAACTGGTGGGCCTCATTCAAATATTTTGAAAGTTTCATTGATGTACTCCAGTCTCCTTACACTCATAAAGGCTTTGCACAAAGTGCAAAGCCAGGAAAAAAATTATAAGGAAGTAATACAGTAATCCTCTTCAGGTGACTGCTTCTTCTCCTTCCCTGGGAGACTGGGGGGACTGCTTCCACCAGCGTAGGCCCCACAGTCCGCTCACTAGTTGCTGGATTCTGTTTCTCTCATTTGCAGTCTGCAAGAATTCCAGCAGTGAAGGCTTCAGTCTGGGTTCGTGCCTTGGTGGACAATTCCGGACCTCAGGCTCCTGCCACCTCCGCTGTCGTGCCAGATTGTTCTGACTCAGATATAACTCCATGTGCTCCCTCTGGGGTCTTGCAAGTTTCTGCCATCTTTGTTGCCTTGTCACTCAGTAAACACATAACACTCTATGGATGAATAATTGATTCCAGAAAAAATTTTCAACTCTTTTTAAGTGTTGTGTACCACCAATATTTAACAGAATTTGCCTAATAATCTATGAATGACTAATTGAATCCAGAAAAAAATGTGAACACTTTTTTGGAGTGTTATATACCACCAACATTTTATAGGAAGCACTTAATACTCCATGGACAACTAATTGAATCTAGAAAAATTTGTCAATGCTTTTTTGGAGTGTTATGTACCACAAAATATGTACAGTGGGTGCCGAAAGGATTCAGACCCCTTTAAATTTTTCACTCTTTGTTTCATTGCAGCCATTTGGTAAATTCCAAAAAGTTCATTTTTTCTCATTAATGTACACTCTGCACCCCATCTTGACTGAAAAAAACAGAAATGTAGCAATTTTTGCATATTTATTAAAAAAGAAAAACTGAAATATCACATGGTCATAAGTATTCAGACTCTTTGCTCAGACACTCATATTTAAATTACATGCTGTCCATTTCTTTGTGATCCTCCTTGAGATGGTTCTACTCCTTCATTGGAGTCCAGCTGTGTTTAATTTAACTGATAGGGCTTGATTTGGAAAGGCACACAACTGTCTATATAAGACCTCACAGCTCACAGTGCATGTCAGACCAAATGAGAATCATGAGGTCAAAGGAACTGGCCAAGGAGCTCAGAGACAGAATTGTGGCAAAGAACAGATCTGGCCAAGGTTAAAAAAGAATTTCTGCAGTACTCAAGGTTCCTAAGAGCACTGTGACCTCTATAATCCTTAAATGGAAGAAGTTTGGGACCACCAGAAGTCTTCCTAGACCTGGCCGTCCAGCCAAACTGAGCAATCATGGGAGAAGAGCCTTAGTGAGAGAGGTAAAGGTCACTGAGGTTGAGCTCCAGAGATGCAGTAAGGAAATGGCAGAAAGTTTTACAAAGTCAACTATCACTGCAGCCTTCCACTAGTCGGGCATTTATGGCAGAGTGGCCCGATGGAAGCCTCTCCTCAGTGCAAGACATATGAAAACCCACATAGAGTTTGCTAAAAAACACATAAAGGACATTCAGACTATGAGAAGTAAGATTCTCTGGTCTGATGAGATGAATATAGACCTTTGTAGTGATAATTCTAAGTGGTATTTGTGGAAAAAAACAGGTACTGCGACATCAATTATCACTTCATCCGACAATTACTTGGAGCAAATCGAAGTACTTTGGGCGATATACTTTATAGTTGTCATTGTGTCCCTACGAAAAGTAATCTTTTTTTCTCAACAGTAAAGGTCCTCCTTGGGGCTTCTCAGCTTGCCGTTATATTCTAAGGACAAGGAATTCTTTACTTCATCAAAAGACAAAGCTTATAAAATAGTGTATCACATTGTGTGAAACACAGAAGCAGTTGTCTACCATGCCAGCAGCCCCTGTGGTCGTATATATATCGGCATGATAACAAAATCACTAAAAACACGTATACAGGAACATATCAGGGATATTAAAAATGACGCAAATTGTCTGGAACCACGTCTGCTCAAAACGATTCCCAAACATTTTCATGATCTCCACAACTGCAATCCTAAGGGATTTGCAGTTTGTGGTATTGACCATGTTTATACAGTATGGGTGTCATTGGTGGTAACCTTAAACAAAAACTCCTACAGAAGGAAACCCGTTGGATGGTCACATTAGATACTCTAGTACCTAGTGGTCTCAATGAGGACATCAGTTTCAAGTATTTTCTTTAAGTGCAATTTTTGTTTATCTTTATTGGGCTCGGGACTATTTTGTTTTTATTGTTGTTCTATTGGTAATCTCTTCTTTTGAATATTCTTAGGGATTATTTTTTGCCCATTAGCTCTGCTCATTTGCTTGGACCCCTCATTCCTTGTGTTCATCATCCATCGGCCATTAACAAGATCTCTGAAGACATCCCCATATTTATTTTCTGTTTTTTGTTTTTCATTCTTATTAAAAAAAATTGTTTATTTTGTTATTGTTATGTATTCATATTTTATTATTTCTTTGTGTACTTTATTGAGGATCATCGAATGACATGATGTTTATATTGCCATCTTAATGTCTGAACTATAGACAATGTTTTTTCATTTTATTTTTGTTACGATGTATATTCTATTTAGCCAACCTAGTCATTATGTGGCTGTTTTTTCCGTATTTACTATAACTGTGCATTCATACTTCTTATATATGAGTTTGGTGATCTTTAAATTTACTTGCCATTTATTGTTCTATATATGAATTGTATTTTCCTTGTTGCTGTGTGGGTCTCGCTTGCTGCTGTGATGATTGAGACAATTCTCGTTATCGTGTGTGGTATGGGGTCTCCACATTGCTACAGAGATACCACCTTATTCTTTGCATGGGCGTCCTTTAAGCATGCACTGTGCCTCTCTTGCGGTGCTGCATTACGGACGCATTGCCGTGGTGATGCGGAGTGATGACACTGTCTTACTCCCTATCATTCACGGTGCATGCCGGCTCGCTCCGTCGTGGGGTGGATCACCGCATTGGATTGTGTGCCTACTTACCAAGGGGGTTCTACACTTGCATAGAGGTATTATTTACCACTTTGCACAGACGCGCTCCATGCATGCGCTGTCCCTCCATGGTGGGGCTGCCGGCTGTATGCTTTGCCGTGGTGATGGAGAATAATGATGTATGTCCTCCTTCCCGCCGGCTCGTTCCGTCATGGGGAGGGGCATCACGCTGGATTGCGCGTCGATTCGCTAAGGGGCTTACACTCCTTCACATAAGTATTCCCAGCCTTATTAACTCAATTATGCCTCCTGATGAAGCAGTGGGCTATGAAACATGCATCGAGTCTCCAGCGTGTTTCACTTTCTCCTCCTGCACGTTGCCCATACCATGTCCCAACGTAAAGCTGTCCCCATTGTTTCCCCTGTCTAAACACTTGTTTGGGATTATCATGTTTTCTGTTTCTAGATATGGACAATGACTAGGCTCACTTGCCATGAACTGGGCATGTTTGGGTTACCCATTGGTGGCTGGTGTTATTTGTTACCTTGTTTATATATTCCTCGTGGACATATACCTTTTCATGTGACCCAGTGCAGTCATTTGTACTGAGACATTTGTGGGTTTTTTACGGTGCTTTATTATTCTTATCTGCATTCTCTGTGAGCACCAGTCATTTTAGCTCACCTTATTACCTGTTTGTGTCCTCTTCTTATTTTGTGCAATAAAATATATATCATTTGCATTCATCCCCTTGTTTTATTGGATCTTGGGCTAAAATATTCTTATATTCTGATACTCATTTATTAGTCATATTATAATTATAGATCCATATCTTTTGGTTGTTTTGACTTTAGGGGATGTTCCATCTGGCCATGTGGATAATTTTATAGGTTTATATGCAGGCACTGCTCAACACCTGCCCAATGCAATCTCAACAGTGGAACATGATGGAGGCAGTATCATGCTATGGGGGTGTTTTTCAGCTGCAGGGACAGGATGACTGGTTGCCATTGAAGGAAACATGAATGCGGCAAAGTACTTCTTCCATTTAAGGATTATGGAGGCCACTGTGCTCTTAGGAACCTTGAGTACTGCAGAAATTCTTTTTGTAACCTTGGCCAGCTCTGTGCCTTGCCACAATTCTGTCTCTGAGCTCCTTGGCCAGTTCCTTTGACCTCATGATTCTCATTTGGTCTGATCATGCACTGTGAGCTGTGAGGTTTATTATAGAAAGGTGTGTGCCTTTCCAAATCAAGTCCTATCTGTGTCCCAGAGAGGAACGTGCTTTGGTCCGACATGTGCATATCAACCCAAGGACAAAAGCAAAAGACCTTGTGAAGGTGATGGCAGAAGCTGATAAGAATGTATAAATATCCACAGTGAGACAAGTACTGTATCAGCATGGGCTGGAAGGCCACTCTGCCAGGAAGAAGCCATTACTCCAAATGAAACACAAAAAAACAGAGTCATGTTTGCAAATGCACACAAAAACAAAGACCTTACTTTTGGAGACATGTCCTGTGGTTTGATGAAACTAAAATTGAACTTTTTGGCATAATGACCATCATTACTACAGATAATGAGTGGAGGACAGAGGAGCCTCTTAAAGAAGTTTCAGGTCTGTGAGAGCCAGAAATCTTGCATGTGTTTCGGTGACCAAAATACTTTTTTTCCACCATAATTTGCAAAAAAAATCTTGCCAAAGCAGACAAGGGGATTTTCTGGATTTGTTTTCTCAATTTTGAGTTGTGGTCTACCTATCATGTCAATTACAAGCCTCTCTCATCTTTTTAAGTGGGAGAACATGCACAATTGGTGGCTGACTAAATACTTTTTTCCTATATATATAGTACAGACCAAAAGTTTGGACACACCTTCTCATTTAAAGATTTTTCTGTATTTTCATGACTATGAAAATTGTACATTCACACTGAAGGCATCAAAACTATGAATTAACACATGTGGAATTATATACTTAACACAAAAGTGTGAAACAACTGAAATTATGTCTTATATTCTAGGTTCTGCAAAGTAGTCACCTTTTGCTTTGATGACTGCTTTGCACACTCTTGGCATTCTCTTGATGAGCTTCAACATGTGTTAATTCATAGTTTTGATACCTTCAGTGTGAATGTACAATTTTCATAGTCATGAAAATACAGAAAAATCTTTAAATGAGAAGGTGTGTCCAAACGTTTAGTCTGTACTGAATATATATATCTCTATATATAATTGTCTTAGGGGTACTTCCGTCTGTCTCTCTGTAACGGAAATCCCATGTCGCCAACTGGTCGCGGCCGCCAGGCCGAGACCAATCAGCGACAGGCACAGCCGGGCGAGAATTAGTCCCTCCCTACTTCCGTCCAGTCAGTGCCCGGCTCCAACTCCATACTCCCCTCCAGTCAGCGCTGACACAGATTTAATGGCAGCGTTAACGGACCGCGTTATGCCGTGGGTAATGCACTCCATTAACGCTGCTATTAACCCTGTGTGACCAACTTTTTACTATTGATTCTGCTTATGCAGCATCAATAGTAAAAAGATATAAGGTTAATAATAATAAAAAACAAAAAACCTGCTATTCTCACCTTCCATCGTCCGCCGATGCGCGCGGCTGCCACCAGCTTCTGTTCCCAGAGATGCATTGCAAAATTACCCAGAAGACTTAGCGGTCTCATGAGACCGTTAAGTCATCTGGATAATTTCACAATGCTTCACTGGGAACAGAAGCTGGCGGCAGCAGCACGCGCATCGGGACAGCTTCGCTAGATGCCGGCGGGTGAGTATATAACTATTTTTTATTTAAATTATTTTTTTTAACAGGGATATGGTGCTCACACTGCTATATACTACGTGGGCTGTGTTATATACTGCGTGGCTGCTATATACTACGTGGCCAGTGTTATGTACTGCATGGGCTGTGTTATATACTGCGTGGGCTGTGCTATATATTACGTGGGCTGTGTTATATACTGCGTGGCTGCTATATACTACATGGGCAGTGTTATATACTGCGTGGGCTGTGTAATATACTGCGTAGCCTGTGTTATATACTGCGTGGTCTGTGTTATATACTACGTGGCCTGTTTTATATACTGCATGGCCTGTGTTATATATTGTGTGGCCTGTGTTATATATTGCGTGGCCTGTGTTATATACTGTGTGGCCTGTGTTATATACTGTGTGGGCTGTGTTATATACTGTGTGGGCTGTGTTATATACTGGATGGGCTGTGCTATATATTGCGTGGGCTGTGTTATATACTGCGTGTCTGCTATACACTACATGGCTCCTATATACTACGTGGCCTGTGCTATATACTATGTGGCTGCTATATACATACATATTCTAGAATACCCGATGCATTAGAATCGGGTCACCATCTAGTATATATGTGTGTGTGTGTGTAATTTTTTTTATTTGCCTAAAATACAAGAGAAATGTGTCAACTTTAATTTTAAGCATTGTAGAAGTCATTTCATCTTCCACTCTCTTATCTGTTCACAATAATATTAGTTTAATTTATGAAACCAGGATGCCCTTTTAAGTACTACAATAATAAAAAGGATCAGTTACAAAAGCAAAAAAGTCTGGAGCACAATGCAAATCAGTTTGCCATGCCACACACCTGATTTGTGAAAAAACTTCAACTGCTACACATGTTAAATATACGCCAGGTGTCAGGTGAACCAGTAATCTGTACTGGCAATTAGAAACACTCATATTCACAGGTGCTGCAGGTGCAATCTATAACTATAGCACCATCTGCTGGAAACATATAAAAAGTAATAATCTAGTCACACTTATCAGTGCTTTACTGTTCAGAGGAGGTGGAAAACTTCAAAGTCTTAGTATACTATGCTTGTGACCTTTTTGCACCTTTATTGTAAATATATCCTTAGTAGAGGAATGTGCTTGTTAGATGTAGATTGTATGTGACAAAAATATGAAAAAGATTGACTAAAAATATTACAAGGCTTTGGTGATCAAATAAACAAATTGTCTCTTCAGAGAGGAAGAGAACTAGAACTCTAGTGCCACCTATTGGAAGAAGCAATCCTAACAGTCAATGTCGACCCTTTAACGAGCCTTGTCATATGACTTAGGATAAAAGCCAAACCAGAATCTCAATTTGCAGACACTGTGTTTTGGGGTCCACTTGCACTGACGAGAGTCAGTACTCCAAAACACAGTGTCTGCAAATTGAGATTCTGGTTTGGCTTTTATCCTAAGTCATGTGACAAGGCTCATTAAAGGATTGACATTGACTGTTAGGATTGCTACATCCAATAGGTGGCACTAGAGTTCTAGTCCTCTTCCTCTCTGAAGAGACAATTTGCATATTTCCCAGAGGAGCATTGCGGCTGTAAGTCTTCTCATCTTGACATGCTTAACATGTCACTCTCCGCAAGGAGAAATGTTACTTCTTGGATCCCGGTCAGACGCCTCTCACTCAGCCAAACTAGATCTCCCCTTTGCACTGATGAGGGGCAGTACCCTGAAACACAGTGTTTGCAAATTGAGATTCTGGTTTGGCTTTTATCCTAAGTCATGTGACAAGGCTTGTCAAAGGGTCGACATTGACTTTGAGGATTGCTACTTCCAATAGGTGGCACTAGAGTTCTAGTCCCCTTCCTCTCTGAAGAGACAATTTTCATATTTCCCAGAGGAGCATTGGGGCTTTAAGTCTCCTCATCTTGACATGCGTGACATGTCACTCTCCTAAAGGAGAAAGGATACTTCTTGGATCGTGATCAAATAAAAAAATAGAGAAAAAAGGAGCACAATTCAACAGTGCTAGTATAATGGATATAAAATGCTCATCAACCTTATCATGTGATTCAAGAGGCGAACATAAGTTTTGCTGCGCTCAGGACAAAAAATCATATTGGCGCCCAGTGGTTTGAACAGTCATCGTGTGACTGTTCATATGCGATTTGAAATTTTAAAGTCACATTCCACTTAGCTTCTCTTCCTAATTCTCTCACAATTCAGTGAAAAACTACAACCCCTGCTTCATTGGCAAAAGAATGAAGAGTAGCTAGTTAGCATGTGACCATGAGTATGAAAATCGCAAATGAGTGGTCATGTGATGACCACTGAAATCGGCAATCAGGATCTAATCCTGACAGTGAGTATATTACACACTGTTAGAATTTGACATGCTAAATGACTTAATTTTATAATTGATACTCCTAAGATAAATACAAATGTAGTAATCATTAATTTGTCAGACAGCACAATACTTTATTAATATAGCCATATATTATGTAATTTGACAACGTTTGGATTGTTACATGTGGATAACATCAAAACCAATAACCATACAGTAATATAGCACCAGAAGCACCATTGGTACAGGAATACAGCACCCATACCATCTTCTGTACAAGAATACATCACCAGAATCAACTTCAGTACATGAATACATTATCAGAAGCACCATAAGTACATAAATACATCACTAGAAGCACCAGCAGTATAAGAAACATGGCCAGAGTCACCATCAGTACATGAATTGTCACATGAATTGTCACGATATATATAGCAACCTCACGGGGGTCGGTAGCGGATGGCACAGCAAACTCACAATGGGATGAAAAAGGGGGGAAGGAAGGCCCTATCAATAGGGAAAGGATTGGTCACCTCCTGCTCAAACCAGAGCCTGTCCCTTCACTCCACTAATGCCTTAAGCGGGTCCTTCTCCCCACTGCCATCAGGAAATTCATCCCTAGTTGTCACCACACACTGCCCTGGCTAGTGCACTGGCTGGTAAGGAGCGCTAGCCTCACCACAGCAAATGGTACCACACAGGGGATAGTGACAAACACAAAAAGGATGAGGAAAAAACTCCACACTTAGCTGCCAGACTCAGCTGCCAAGCTCCACACCGCAGATGACTCTGAAGCCAGACTCCAAACAGAGAGCTCCTCACACATCGACTGGTCTGCAAAGAAACTCTATCACCAACAGTCAGCTAATGCATCAGGTGACCATTTAAAGGATGATGGGAGTGGTCACCACCCACATCAGCTGACCCAGCAGCACTGCTGCTACATCAGATTGCTGGTGGGGGAAAAACTGACATTAACCTCCAATGGTCCTGAAAGGAAAAAGCGATGTTTAAAACAGAGTGGAACCAGAGCTGCCATAAATCCAAAAATGGATCATGACAGTACCCCCCTTTTAATGAGGGGCCACTGGACCTTCAACAACGGACCTCACCACAAACTACGTATATTGAGGACGCCTCTATTCACTAGAGTTCACTTCAGCAGTCACGTGATTCTCAGATTTACAGCAAACGCAGCCCAATGTAGCAATAACGTAGGCTCCAGAGGTGCCACAAATCTCCAGAGCGCTGACCTGTGGAATATGTTTTGTTTGTGCATTACTTGGGGTAACTCCAGCTGGAAAGTCCACGGGCTGAGAATGGCCGACACCCGATTTGGCCCGATCACCCTAGAACTCCAAGTCCTAGAAGCATAATTCCACCTGATGCTTTTGATGGACACCCACACGTACTCATTCACACACAGGTCCAGAACTGAACTCTTTGAGGAGCTGACAACAGAGGCGTCCCCCTGTGTCATCAAACTCATACCCCCACTACATATAGAGGAAACCACCATCCCCCTGACCCCTCCTCCTAAGAGGACTCCGAGACTCAGGGTGTTAGGAGTCGAGTTTCCTCTGCTGCACAGGGGGAATCTCGATCCCTGTCTGCTGCGGTCTCCCATTCTGTACCGGCCGCAGTGGGGCCTGCTCAGCGGAGGCGTCGCTCCCAGCGTCTTGCTGGGACTGATTCTGTGCAAAGGGTTACTGTTGCCTTTTCTGGCTCTCCTGTTGTACCCTGCACTGATCTGCGGCGAGCGGGCTTCTCTGGGACTAAGTCCTTATTTGCACACAATGAGCATGCCCAGGGCAAGATCTCCCGTTGGAGATCGAGGGTCACATGCTCAGGTACTGCAGGACATTCCATTGGTCCTCCAGGAAGGTCCTGAAAGGGCAAAACTTCAGTAGCAGCTTCCTGTGCTGCAACTATATAAACTGCGCATGACCGCACGGCCATGCGTTAGTATTGTCTTGATAATATGTGTGTGTGTTGTGAGTGAAAGTCGCTCTTTAAAATACCCTCCCTATTGGATGACTGTTCGCGGAAGGTGTATGTTTGCTATCTAGCGCCCGACTTATCCTACAGCACGTTACACACATAACAGCGTCTAGTTGCTGTGACCGCCTGTACGGCGCCGTGCGCTTCCTCTGCGCTTTCCTTACCCAAGTCTGGGTGGTTAGTGGCGTCCGTCAGTGCGGCACTGCATGCACTCTCGTGCCTTTATATACTTTTTTAATAGTTTCCTGACACACCCAGTTGCGGTGTTGTGCCAGCAAGTGGTCTAATCGGACTTCAATCCTGTGTTGGGGTTGTGTTCGCTGACTTCTTGCTCGCGCTGTATGTGCGGTACCGCGGTCCTGTGACACAACAGGATCGCTTCCTTCACGCAGGGTGAAGTTAATCCGTGCGTGTATACTTATAGTACCGCCATATAGTCCGTCTTACTAGCAGCAGGGTTTTTACCTGCACGGTGGACCTCGGACTGCGAACGCACCTAGTTTCATATCATCTATACTTGGTGCGTTCCGCCAGTCGTTAACATAATACTAGCGCCACTGTCTGGCTAGTAATGACGGACGATCAGCGTTTACAGCGGTACATCCAGCAGCTGGAGGGAAGGTTGGCGGCTCTTGAGCGTTCAACCTCAGCTGTGGATGTTACTGCTGTCACTGTTCAGGCTGCAAGTGTGGCTGCAGCTACCTTGTCCACTGCCGCCCCTGTACCGACGCTATCTCGCCTCCCGCTACCAGAGAAATTTTCTGGTGACAGTAAGTCCTGTAGGGGTTTCGTGAGTCAGTGCTCAATACATCTCGAGCTTCTGGCCTCTCGTTTCCCTACAGAGCGGGCTAAGGTGGGCTTTATCATATCTTTATTGTCGGACAGGGCATTGCAGTGGGCTACGCCGCTGTGGGAGCGTGGTGATCATGTGGTGCAGAGTGCTCCGTTATTCCTGAGCACTCTGAAACAGGTCTTTTTAGGACCTTGTGTCACCCATGATACGGCGCTCCAACTGTTGGCATTGACTTAGGGCTCGTCCTTGGTCAGCCATTTTGCCGTCCACTTCAGCACTCTAGCATCTGAACTGGAGTGGTCGGATAAAGCCCTTATTCCCATATTTTGGAGGGGGCTGGCTGACCACGTTAAGGATGCCCTGGCCACTAGGGAGATTCCCACCACACTGGAGAATTAATAACAGTATCTACTCGTATTGACCTCCGTTTTCACGAGCGGAGGTTAGAGCGAGCCCAGTGTAGGCAGAGGTTTCGGCTGGCTCCCACCTTCGCCAAACCTTTGGAATCTCCTGCCCAGGTTCCTGAGTCTCATGAACCTAAGGTAGTGTCACGAGCGGGATCTAAGTCCCGGACCGCTCGTGCACTCCAGGTTTGCCATATTTGCCAACAGTCAGGACATCTAGCCACCAGATGTCACCAGCGGTCGAGGAAACGTCAGCGTCTAGTGGTAGTAGGTGGAGGTGCACTAGACACGGTGACGTTTGCCTCCAAATTGTCCTTTAAGGGGACAATAACTTTTGGCTCATCCTCCCACTCGGTGGAGCTCTGCGTGGATTCTGGAGCGGAGGGCAATTTTATGTCTTCTGCCTTCGCCCAACGTCACGCAATACCCCTGGTTATGCTATCTCAACCAGTAACGGTACGAGTGGTGAATGGGTCGACACTCCCCGCACAGATAACACATCAGACTATCCCTTTTACTCTGTCCATGTCACCATCCCATCAGGAGATTATATCCCTGCTCATCATTCCTGAGGGGATTGATGAGGTCCTGTTGGGGATACCTTGGTTACGGTACCACTCACCTCACATCGAGTGATCCTCAGGCAGAATTCTGGGATGGGGTGAATCATGTGGGGGTAGGTGTCACCGAGAGTGCGTTCAGGTTGCTACTACAGAGGTACCCGCAGATCTTTCCTCTCTTCCCAAGCAATATTGGTCTTATGCAGACGTGTTCTCCAAAAAGGCGGCGGAGACCCTTCCGCCCCATCGCCCCTATGACTGTCCTATCGATCTCTTGCCAGGTGCGGAGCCTCCCCGGGGTCGAGTTTATCCATTATCTCTCCCGGAGACGGAGGCCATGTCTCAGTACATTCAAGAGAATCTGGCAAGAGGGTTCATCAGGAAGTCAGTGTCACCTGCTGGGGCAGGGTTCTTCTTCGTGCAGAAGAAGAATGGGGAATTACGTCCATGCATAGACTACAGGGGTCTTAACGCTATCACCGTTAAGAAAAAGTATCCTTTGCCCTTGATATCCGAGCCCTTCGATAGGCTTCGGGGAGCTAGAGTGTTTACTAAATTAGATCTGCGGGGTGCTTATAACCTGATTCGCATCCATGAAGGGGACGAATGGAAAACGGCGTTTAACACCAGAGATGGGCACTATGAGTATCTGGTGATGCCCTTCGGGCTCTGTAATGCCCCAGCCGTTTTCCAATACTTTGTCAATGACATCTTCCGGGATATGCTTTCCACCTCAGTTGTAGTCTATCTGGATGATATTCTCATCTTTTCTCCAGATATTGACTCCCACCGGAGAGATGTTGGCAGAGTCTTCGACCTCCTACGGGCAAACTCTCTTTATGCTAAGTTGGAGAAGTGCATGTTTGAGCAGGAGTCCTTACCTTTCCTGGGCTATATCATCTCCGCCCAGGGATTGGCTATGGATCCTGCCAAACTACAGGCTGTGATGGACTGGCAAGAGCCCCATTCTCTTAAAGCAGTGCAGCGCTTTATGGGGTTCATTAACTATTACCGCCAGTTCATTCCCCACTTCTCAACTCTGGTAGCTCCCTTGGTAGCCCTCACCAAGAAGGAAGCGAATCCCAAATTGTGGTCGGAAGAGGTCTCCAAGGCCTCCACTTCTATTAAGTCCCACTTTGCTAGCGCTCCCATCTTACATCGTCCCGATGTGGATAAGCCATTCCTAATGGAGGTGGATGCCTCATCCGTCGGTGCTGGAGCAGTCCTCTATCAAAAGGATACTCAAGGTCAGAAGCATCCATGCTTCTTCTTCTCTAAGACCTTCACGCCAGCAGAGAGAAACTACTCCATCGTGGATAGGGAGCTGCTAGCAATGAAATTGGCCTTTTCTGAGTGGAGACATCTTCTGGAAGGTGCACGCTTTCCCTTCCAAGTTTACACGGACCACAAAAATTTGGTCTATTTGCAAACAGCCCAGCGGCTAAATTCTCGTCAGGCCAGATGGTCCTTGTTCTTTTCCCGGTTCCACTTTTCCCTTCATTTTCTCGCCGGGGAGAAGAATATTCGTGCTGACGCTCTCTCTCGCTCCCTTATGTCAACTGAAGAGGAGGAAGAGGAGCCTCGGCTTATTGTCCCTTCCGAGAGCCTGAGAACCGTAGCGCCGGTTTCGCTGGAGTCTTTGCCTCCGGGCAAAACTTTTGTGCCCATTAATTTGCGACCGGAGGTTCTCTCTTGGGCTCATTCGTCCAGGGTGGGTGGACACTTTGGGACAAAGAGGACTTCTGACCTACTGGCGAGGACGTACTGGTGGCCGCATATGGCCCGGGATGTCAGGGATTATATTCTGGCGTGTGTCTCCTGCGCCAAAAATAAATCTCCGCGTCAAAGGCCAGCTGGGTTGCTCTATCCCTTGCCGGTGACAGATAGGCCCTGGGAGATGGTCAGGATGGACTTTATCGTGGGTTTACCCAAATCTCGCGGCTGTACCATCATTTGGGTCATCACCGATCATTTCTCAAAAATGGTGCATTTGGTGCCGCTACCACGGTTACCTTCTGCACGGGCCTTGGCAGCGTTGTTCATTAAACACATCTTCCGCCTACATGGTATGCCTGACAAAATTGTCAGTGACCGGGGTCCCCAGTTTGCGTCTCGGTTTTGGAAAGAGCTTTGTCGTCTTCTCAGTATTGAGTTGAATCTCTCTTCCGCTTATCATCCCGAGACGAATGGGTTGGTAGAGAGGGCCAACCAGACCTTGGTCACATACCTGCGACATTTTGTTTCAGCCAGGCAGGATGACTGGGCATCCTTGCTATCATGGGCAGAGTTTGCGCTGAACAACGCCGTAGCCGACTCCACTGGACAAACCCCATTCCTCCTCAACTATGGTCAGCATCCATGGGTACCTGTGCCCATGCCCGTGTCTTCCGCAGACTCCAGGGTGGCAGACTGGGCTGTGGAGGCACGGGATATTTGGGACCGCACTCAGGATGCCATTCGGGCCTCTAAGGAGAGAATGAGGTCCTCCGCCGATGCTCATCGGCGCCCCGCTCCGACCTTTGCTCCTGGCGACTTGGTAACATAGTAACATAGTAACATAGTTAGTAAGGCCGAAAAAAGACATTTGTCCATCCAGTTCAGCCTATATTCCATCATAATAAATCCCCAGATCTACATCCTTTTACAGAACCTAATAATTGTATGATACAATATTGTTCTGCTCCAGGAAGACATCCAGGCCTCTCTTGAACCCCTCGACTGAGTTCGCCATCACCACCTCCTCAGGCAAGCAATTCCAGATTCTCACTGCCCTAACAGTAAAGAATCCTCTTCTATGTTGGTGGAAAAACCTTCTCTCCTCCAGACGCAAAGAATTCCCCCTTGTGCCCGTCACCTTCCTTGGTATAAACAGATCCTCAGCGAGATATTTGTATTGTCCCCTTATATACTTATACATGGTTATTAGATCGCCCCTCAGTCGTCTTTTTTCTAGACTAAATAATCCTAATTTCGCTAATCTATCTGGGTATTGTAGTTCTCCCATCCCCTTTATTAATTTTGTTGCCCTCCTTTGTACTCTCTCTAGTTCCATTATATCCTTCCTGAGCACCGGTGCCCAAAACTGGACACAGTACTCCATGTGCGGTCTAACTAGGGATTTGTACAGAGGCAGTATAATGCTCTCATCATGTGTATCCAAACCTCTTTTAATGCACCCCATGATCCTGTTTGCCTTGGCAGCTGCTGCCTGGCACTGGCTGCTCCAGGTAAGTTTATCATTAACTAGGATCCCCAAGTCCTTCTCCCTGTCAGATTTACCCAGTGGTTTCCCGTTCAGTGTGTAATGGTGATATTGATTCCTTCTTCCCATGTGTATAACCTTACATTTATCATTGTTAAACCTCATCTGCCACCTTTCAGCCCAAGTTTCCAACTTATCCAGATCCATCTGTAGCAGAATACTATCTTCTCTTGTATTAACTGCTTTACATAGTTTTGTATCATCTGCAAATATCGATATTTTACTGTGTAAACCTTCTACCAGATCATTAATGAATATGTTGAAGAGAACAGGTCCCAATACTGACCCCTGCGGTACCCCACTGGTCACAGCGACCCAGTTAGAGACTATACAATTTATAACCACCCTCTGCTTTCTATCACTAAGCCAGTTACTAACCCATTTACACACATTTTCCCCCAGACCAAGCATTCTCATTTTGTGTACCAACCTCTTGTGCGGCACGGTATCAAACGCTTTGGAAAAATCGAGATATACCACGTCCAATGACTCACCGTGGTCCAGTCTATAGCTTACCTCTTCATAAAAACTGATTAGATTGGTTTGACAGGAGCGATTTCTCATAAACCCATGCTGATATGGAGTTAAACAGTTATTCTCATTGAGATAATCCAGAATAACATCCCTCAGAAACCCTTCAAATATTTTACCAACAATAGAGGTTAGACTTACTGGCCTATAATTTCCAGGTTCACTTTTAGAGCCCTTTTTGAATATTGGCACCACATTTGCTATGCGCCAGTCCTGCGGAACAGACCCTGTCGCTATAGAGTCACTAAAAATAAGAAATAATGGTTTATCTATTACATTACTTAGTTCTCTTAGTACTCGTGGGTGTGGCTCTCCGCCCGTAACATCAGGCTGCGAGTTGAGTCCACTAAGTTTGCTCCTCGCTACTTGGGTCCCTTCAAAGTGCTCGAACAGGTTAATCCTGTGGTTTATCGCTTGGCTCTTCCGCCACGCCTGGGTATCACCGACACCTTTCATGTGTCCCTCCTGAAACCCGTGTACATGTCCCTGTTTTCCGAGTCATCTGCTGGGACATCGGGTTCGTCTTCGGACGATTATGTGGTGAATGCTATTTTGGGGTGCAAGGTGGTACGTGGCAAAAATTTTTTTTGGGTGGACTGGAAGGGTTATGGTCCTTAGGACAGGTCCTGGGAGCCTGCTGAGCACATTCGGGCTCCGCAGCTCATTGCTGCCTTCGAGCGTAGCGAGACACAAGGAGGGGGGGCCCTAGGAGGGGGGGTGATGTTAGGAGTCGAGTTTCCTCTGCTGCACAGGGGGAATCTCGATCCCTGTCTGCTGCGGTCTCCCATTCTGTACCGGCCGCAGTGGGGCATGCTCAGCGGAGGCGTCGCTCCCAGCGTCTTGCTGGGACTGATTCTGTGCAAAGGGTTACTGTTGCCTTTTCTGGCTCTCCTGTTGTACCCTGCACTGATCTGCGGCGAGCGGGCTTTTCTGGGACTAAGTCCTTATTTGCACACAATGAGCATGCCCAGGGCAAGATCTCCCGTTGGAGATCGAGGGTCACATGCTCAGGTACTGCAGGACATTCCATTGGTCCTCCAGGAAGGTCCTGAAAGGGCAAAACTTCAGTAGCAGCTTCCTGTGCTGCAACTACATAAACTGCGCATGACCGCACGGCCATGCGCTAGTATTGTCTTGATAATATGTGTGTGTGTTGTGAGTGAAAGTCGCTCTTTAAAATACCCTCCCTATTGGATGACTGTTCGCGGAAGGTGTATGTTTGCTATCTAGCGCCCGACTTATCCTACAGCACGTTACACACATAACAGCGTCTAGTTGCTGTGACCGCCTGTACGGCGCCGTGCGCTTCCTCTGCGCTTTCCTTACCCAAGCCTGGGTGGTTAGTGGCATCCATCAGTGCGGCACTGCATGCACTCTCGTGCCTTTATATACTTTTTTAATAGTTTCCTTACACACCCAGTTGCGGTGTTGTGCCAGCAAGCGGTCTAATCGGACTTCAATCCTGTGTTGGGGTTGTGTTCACTGACTTCTTGCTCGCGCTGTATGTGTGGTACCGCGGTCCTGTGACACAACTTCCTTCACGCAGGGTGAAGTTAACCCGTGCGTGTATACTTATAGTACCGCCATATAGTCCGTCTTACTAGCAGCAGGGTTTTTACCTGCACGGTGGACCTCGGACTGCGAACGCACCTAGTTTCATATCATCTATACTTGGTGCGTTCCGCCAGTCCTTAACACAGGGTTTATTTGTGGTGATGCTTGAGTCTTGCCCCTACTCCTTGGCAGCACCGCTGCTGCCCCCACCATGGAAGAAGGGGTAGGTTGGAGAAGGAAGGCAGAGATCGTAGTTCCCAGGAAGCAGTCCTAACATGACTGGACCCAGCTGACTATTTCCCTGGACCACCAATATATGACCGGGTTGTGTTTCTTCAACAAGAGAGGCCTAAGACGATGGAAGTTGCCATACCTTCCAAGATGTAGCACGACAGGGACTCTTCATGGGGTGTCCCTATAACCAGGTTTATATTATCTATGACTTGGTTCAACTTCCCCTGGCTGAGTGGGACATAGTCAATTGCCTGAATGCTTAACCCCTCTGTGACCTTAGACGTACTATCCCGTCGAGGTGCCCTGGGCTTATCTGACCCTGGACGGGATAGTACGTCATAGCCGATCGGCCGCGCTCACGGGGGGAGCGCGGCCGATCGCGGCCGGGTGTCAGCTGCTTATCGCAGCTGACATCCGGCACTATGTGCCAGGAGCGGTCACGGACCGCCCCCGGCACATTAACCCCTGGCACACCGCGATCAAAGATGATCGCGATGTGCTGGCGGTGCAGGGAAGCACCGCGCAGGGAGGGGGCTCCCTGCGGGCTTCCCTGAGCCCCCCGCAGCAACGCGATGTGATCGCGTTGCTGCGAGGGTCTCCTCACCTCCCTCCCTGCTCGAGCCCCGGATCCAAGATGGCCGCGGATCCGGGTCCTGCAGGGAGGGAGGTGGCTTCACAGAGCCTGCTTAGAGCAGGCACTGTGAAGGCTGCAGCGCTGCATGTCAGATCAGTGATCTGACAGAGTGCTGTGCAAACTGTCAGATCACTGATCTGTGATGTCCCCCCCTGGGACAAAGTAAAAAAGTAAAAAAAAAATTTTCCAAATGTGTAAAAAAAATAAAAAAAAATATTCCAAAATAATGAAAAAAAAAAAACAATATTATTCCCATAAATACATTTCTTCATCTAAATAAAAAAAAAAAACCAATAAAAGTACACATATTTAGTATCGCCGCGTCCGTAACGACCCGACCTATAAAACTGTCCCACTAGTTAACCCCGTCAGTAAACACCGTAAGAAAAAAAAAAAAAAAACGAGGCAAGAAACAACGCTTTATTATCATACCGCCGAACAAAAATTGGAATAACACGCGATCAAAAGGACAGATATAAATAACCATGATACCGCTGAAAGCGTCATATTGTCCCGCAAAAAAAGAGCCGCCATACAGCATCATCAGCAAAAAAATAAAAAAGTTATAGTCCTGAGAATAAAGCGATGCAAAAATAATTATTTTTTCTGTAAAATAGTTTTTATCGTATAAAAGCACCAAACCATAAAAAAATGATATAAATGAGGTATCGCTGTAATCGTACTGACCCAAAGAATAAAACTGATTTATCAATTTTACCAAACGCGGAACGGTATAAACGCCTCCCCCAATAGAAATTCATGAATAGCTGGCTTTTGGTCATTCTTCCTCACAAAAATCGGAATAAAAAGCGATAAAAAAATGTCACGTGCCCAAAAATGTTTTCAATAAAAACGTCAACTCGTCCCGCAAAAAACAAGACCTCACATGACTCTGTGGACCAAAATATGGAAAAATTATAGCTCTCAAAATGTGGTATTGCAAAAAATATTTTTTGCAATAAAAAGGGTCTTTCAGTGTGTGACGGCTGCCAATCATAAAAATCCGCTAAAAAACTCGCTATAAAAGTAAATCAAACCCCCCTTTATCACCCCCTTAGTTAGGGAAAAATAAAAAAAAATGTATTTATTTCCATTTTCCCATTAGGGCTAGGGTTAGGGCTAGGATTAGGGTTAGGGTTAGGGTTAGGGCTAGGGTTAGGGCTAGGGTTAGGGCTAGGGTTAGGGCTAGGGTTAGGGCTAGGGCTAGGGTTAGGGTTAGGGCTAGGGTTAGGGCTAGGGTTAGGGCTAGGGTTAGGGCTAGGGTTAGGGTTAGGGTTAGGGCTAGGGTTAGGGCTAGGGTTAGGGCTAGGGTTAGGGTTAGGGCTAGGGTTAGGGTTAGGGCTAGGGTTAGGGCTAGGGTTAGGGCTAGGGTTAGGGTTAGGGCTAGGGTTAGGGCTAGGGTTAGGGCTAGGGTTAGGGTTAGGGTTGGGGCTACAGTTAGGGTTGGGGCTAAAGTTAGGGTTAGGGTTTAGATTACATTTACAGTTGGGAATAGGGTTGGGATTAGGGTTAGGGGTGTGTCAGGGTTAGAGGTGTGGTTACGGTTACCGTTGGAATTAGGGTTAGGGGTGTGTTTAGATTAGGGTTTCAGTTATAATTGGGGGGTTTCCACTGTTTCGGCACATCAGGGGCTCTCCAAACACGACATGGCGTCCGATCTCAATTCCAGCCAATTCTGCGTTGAAAAAGTAAAACAGTGCTCCTTCCCTTCCGAGCTCTCCTGTGTGCCCAAACAGGGGTTTACCCCAACATATGGGGTATCAGCATACTCAGGACAAATTGGACAACAACTTTTGTGGACCAATTTCTCCTGTTACCCTTGGGAAAATACAAAACTGGGGGCTAAAAAATAATTTTTGTGGGAAAACAAAAAGATTTTTTATTTTCACGGCTCTGCGTTATAAACTGTAGTGAAACACTTGGGGATTCAAAGTTCTCACAACACATCTAGATAAGTTCATTGAGGGGTCTAGTTTCCAATATGGGGTCACTTGTGGGGGGTTTCTGCTGTTTAGGTACATTAGGGGCTCTGCAAACGCAATGTGACGCCTGCAGACCAATCCATCTAAGTCTGCATTCCAAATGATGCTCCTTCCCTTCCGAGCCCTCCCATGCGCCCAAACGGTGGTTCCCCCCCACATATCGGGTATCAGTGTACTCAGGACAAATTGGACAACAACATTTAGGGTCCAATTTCTCCTGCTAACCTTGGAAAAATACAAAACTGGGGGCTAAAATATAATTTTTGTGGAAAAAAAAATATTTTTTATTTGCATGGCTCTGCGTTATAAACTGTAGTGAAATACTTGGGGGTTCAAAGCTCTCACAACACATCAAGATGAGTTCCTTAGGGGGTCTACTTTCCAAAATGGTGTCACTTGTGGGGGGTTTCTACTGTTTAGGTACATTAGGGGCTCTGCAAACGCAATGTGACGCCTGCAGACCATTCCATCTAAGTCTGCATTCCAAATGGCGCTCCTTCCCTTCCGAACCCTCCCATGCGCCCAAACGGTGGTTCCCCCCCACATATGGGGTATCAGCGTACTCAGGACAAATTGGACAACAACTTTTGGGGTCCAATTTCTCCTGTTACCCTAGGGAAAATACAAAACTGGGGGCTAAAAAATAATTTTTGTGGGAAAAAAATGTTGTTTTATTTTTATGGCTCTGCATTATAAACTTCTGTGAAGCCCTTGGTGGGTCAAAGTGCTCACCACACATCCAGATAAGTTCCTTAGGGGGTCTACTTTCCAAAATGGTGTCACTTGTGGGGGGTTTCAATGTTTAGGCACATCAGTGGCTCTCCAAACGCAACATGGCGTCCCATCTCAATTCCTGTCAATTTTGCATTGAAAAGTCAAACGGCGCTCCTTCCCTTCCGAGCTCTCCCATGCGCCCAAACAGTGGTTTACTGCCACATATGGGGTATCAGCGTACTCGGGACAAATTGGACAACAACTTTTGAGGTCCAATTTCTTCTCTTACCCTTGGAAAAATAAAAAATTGGGGGCAAAAATATAATTTTTGTGAAAAAATATGATTTTTTATTTTTACGGTTCTGCATTATAAACTTCTGTGAAGCACTTGGTGGGTCAAAGTGCTCACCACACATCCAGATAAGTTCCTTAGGGGGTCTACTTTCCAAAATGGTGTCACTTGTGGGGGGTTTCAATGTTTAGGCACATCAGTGGCTCTCCAAACGCAACATGGCGTCCCATCTCAATTCCTGTCAATTTTGCATTGAAAAGTCAAATAGCGCTCCTTCCCTTCCGAGCTCTCCCATGCGCCCAAACAGTGGTTTACTGCCACATATGGGGTATCAGCGTACTCAGGACAAATTGGACAACAACTTTTTGGGTCCAATTTCTCCTGTTACCCTTGGTAAAATAAAACAAATTGGAGCTGAAGTAAATTTTTTGTGTAAAAAAGTTAAATGTTCATTTTTATTTAAACATTCCAAAAATTCCTATTAAACACCTGAAGGGTTAATAAACTTCTTGAATGTGGTTTTGAGCACCTTGAGGGGTGCAGTTTTTAGAATGGTGTCACACTTGGGCATTTTCTATCATATAGACCCCTCAAAATGACTTCAAATGAGACGTGGTCCCTAAAAAAAAATGGTGTTGTAAAAATGAGAAATTGCTGGTCAACTTTTAACCCTTATAACTCCCTAACAAAACAAAAAATTGGTTCCAAAATTATGCTGATGTAAAGGAGACATGTGGGAAATGTTACTTATTAAGTATTTTGTGTGACATATCTCTGTGATTTAATTGCATAAAAATTCAAAGTTTGAAAATTGCGAAATTTTCAAAATTTTCGCCAAATTTCCGTTTTTTTCACAAATAAACGCAGGTACTATCAAAGAAATTTTACCACTATCATGAAGTACAATATGTCACGAGAAAACAATGTCAGAATCACCAGGATCCGTTGAAGCGTTTCGGAGTTATAACCTCATAAATGGACAGTGGTCAGAATTGTAAAAATTGGCCTGGTCATTAACGTGCAAACCACCCTTGGGGGTAAAGGGGTTAAGGGTCTTGCCAGCATCCTACCCCTCAGACCATGGGTCTGGACAAAGCGAGAATCCAGCAAATTGACTCCAGCACCACTATCCACAAGCACTGGTATAGTCTCAGTTACCCCGCCAACCACCACTTCAGCAGGGATGGTACACTGATTTGAGAAGATGGAGGAAATGTACACACCCTGGTCACCTCCCTCCACATGACCAGGGGGATGCGGCTTTTGTGATGGTGAATGTACTTTTGCAGGAGCTGGGCAGACATTGATGAAATAATCGGTCTGACCACAGTAGAAACATGCCCCCATACCACAGTGAGCCACAGGCAACCCTGTTTGAGAAGATACTCCTCCCAACTGCATAGGTTCATCCGTCTTTACCGATGTGTCCTCCTCCCTAGAAAAGACAACAGGGGGCAGATTTGGTGTATGTCTCTGGTCTCCAGAGAAACTCTATCACCAATAGACAGCTAAACCATCAGGTGACTATTTAAAGAAAGGTGGGAGTGACCACCCACATCAGCTGACCCAGCAGCACTGCAATTACACTAGATTGCCAGCAGAGGAAAAACTGACATTAACCCCCAATAGTCCTGAAGGGAAAAAGTGATGTTTAAAACAGAGTGGTACCAGAGCTGCAATGAATCCAAAAATGGATCGTGACTAGTGATGAGCGAGTGTACTTGTTGCTCGAGTTTTCCCGAGCACGCTAGGGTGACCTCCGAGTATTTATGACTGCTCAGAGATTTAGTTTTCATCGTGGCAGCTGGATGATTTACAGCTACTAGCCATGGCTGTCTCCAATGACCCAGGAGTATCATACTGCACCAGAGTATCCTGCAGCCTAGGTGACATACCCTGACAAAAATTACTCTTAAGAGCAGGGTCATTCCAATGCATGTCAGTGGCCCACCTCCTAAACTCTGACCAGTACTCCTCAACTGGCCGGCCCCCCTGCTTGATTTTACGGAGTCTAGACTCAGCCAAGGAGATGCCATCAGGATCCCCAAACACAAGTGTCAATACCGCAAAAAACTCATCCACTGACCGCAAAGATGGTGAATTGGTCGGCAGGATTGGGGATCACCCTTGAGAAGGGAGACTCACTCTCTGATGAACGAAGGCGGAGCCTGAAATATAATTTAAAGACCTCCTTAAAAAACAAAAATGTATCTCTCCGTCCAGAGAACATGTTAGGGAGAGATATTTGGGTTCTGTTTGAGCCTGCGCATGAGCCGAGACCAAGAACCTCGACAACTGCTGAAGCTGCTGAACCACCTGAGACCACAGCTCCTTAATCCCATCAGTGAGGTTTTGGATCAGCTGGGCAAAAGCCTGTGCTTGAGCCATCAGTTCACCAGAAAAAAAAAGTATCAGTTGGTGATAATGATTACTGGCCGGTAAGGAGCGCTAGCCTCACCACTGCAGATGTTAACAAAGAGGATAGTGACAAACACAAAAGGGAGGAGGAAAAGACACCATAAAGCTGCCAGACTCAGCTGTCAAGCTCCACACCGCAGATGACAATGAAGCCAGACTCCAAACTCCACTCAGCGTAGGATACGTAGGACCTCAAACAGCTGATACACGTTTGCACCAGAGAGATCCTCACACATCGGCTGGTCTCCAGAGAAACTCTATCACCAATAGACAGCTAAACCATCAGGTGACTATTTAAAGAAAGGTGGGAGTGACCACCCACATCAGCTGACCCAGCAGCACTGCAGTTACACTAGATTGCCAGCAGAGGAAAAACTGACATTAACCCCCAATAGTCCTGAAAGGAAAAAGTGATGTTTAAAACAGAGTGGTACCAGAGCTGCAATGAATCCAAAAATGGATCGTGACTAGTGATGAGCGAGTGTACGCTAGGGTGACCTCCGAGTATTTATGACTGCTCAGAGATTTAGTTTTCATCGTGGCAGCTGGATGATTTACAGCTACTAGCCAGGCTGAGTACATGTGGGGGTTGCCTGGTCCTAGGGAATCCCCACATGTAATCAAGCAGGCTAGTAGCTGTAAATCATTCAGTTTCCGCAATGAAAACTAAGTCTCCGAACAGTTAAAAATACTCGGAGGTCACCCGAGCATGCTCGGGAAAACTTGAGCAACGGGTACACTCGCTCATCACTAATTGTGACATGAATACAACTAGAGGCAATATCAATACATGAATAGAACAACAATAAATGCAAGTAAACAAACAAGTATTTTACTCATTTATCTTAGTATCTCCTGCTCATGGCCACTGCTATAAATTCTGAACCTGTGCTGCCTGCCCCAACCTTGGTCCATCTTAGTATGCTTTTGTCTCATTCACCTCTACTCTGTAACGAGTATCTGACCCTCTTGTCAGCTGCTGCAGTCCTGGCGACTGTACTGGAGGGGTATCTGGTGTCTATCAGTGTCCCAACCTATCCTTACCATCAGAGACTCAGTCTAGAAAATACCGGGTAGACACTTTGTCATACCTCTCAAGAGTAAGCCCAGCCGGTGGCACAGTTACAGCATTATAGAAACACTTAAACTGAAAGTTTATTTGCATTCTCTTTGGTGTCTATTTTGATTGTGTCACACTCCTTTCCTACCTTTTTTACATCACATTTAGGGCACTTATTAGAGCCCCTATTATTTTTGTTTGGCTCGGATATTCTTCTGACTTTTTTCCCTGTTTTTCTTACACATTTTCATACTTTCTCTCTTGATATTATATATTTATCTTGTTGCATTTATATACACTTTGTTATATTATATTTAATTGCTTTATTCTATTTCATTTATATTTCAATTTTGTTATATGTACATATTAATTGAAGTAATATTTTGTCCTGTTTTAATGTATAAGCGTGACTGTATGACACATCTCATGCTGGTGTTTTGTCAGGTTGGAGACCAGTGATGTGATGAGTGTATATTTACTGTTTCTTTTCCTTTTTGGTGCATGCTCATTTTCTTTACCTCTCTGTCATATATTCAAAGTATTTTGGTTCATCTTTTCCAGTGATTAATTTGTGGGTGCACATTGTCTCTTTTATCTACTATGTTGGCGCATCTTATGTGTCCATTGGTTGGGGTCTGTACGGCCCTTATTCACATTTACGTCATTTGACATATGGTAAGGGTTTAATACAAGAGGTTAGGATCATCCCAAATATAATGACTCTATATAATATATGAGTTTCACTTTTTGTATTGAAGAGCTGAACTATTTGGAATTACTTAAATAACATTTATATATAATTAGTTCTGTGTAAAAGTAAGAAGATATATATGTTTTTACTTTGCAGCACATTTTCCAAACTTCCATATATATATCTATAGTTTCTATTTTCTCTTTCATACAGTTGCTAACACAATTCAGGTTTTCTTAGTTGTATTTATTTGCTACTCAAACTACTCAAACATTTTCTGTAAATGTAATTTTACTGATTCAAACTGAAAGTCTTGTATTTACTGTACCATATCAGGAAATGAATAAGTTCTAATATTATTAGGGGCTTTCCAACAGATAAAATGTAATGGGTAAGAAAGACATTGAGCACCCCCATGCACAGACTCCCAGCAATCTTACATGTATCACCTTTCTTGTACTTGGATTATATATGTAGGTAATAGGAAAACCCCTAAAATCAGGTTCTGCTTTGAGGTAATTCAAATGGAAAACCATCAGATCAGGCCAGATGATCTCATAATTATGTCATTTGACTGGGGTCTGCTGATTGCTTGTTTGACTGACGGCTATCTCTCTTAACCCTCCGATACACAAGTATGCTTAGCTTACACGCCCCCTGAGGGGTAAAAGACGCAGCATGTTCATTAATTTTGTGGATTTTTTGCGGATTGACCACTGTATAATGCTTTGGGAAATGTCCGGAAAAATCCGCAAAAAAAACCACACCAAAAACTCACCAAAAATGCTGTAAAACGTTCAAAAAATGCGCAAAAAAACGCATGCAGGTTTCTTGCAGATTTCTTGCAGAAAATTTCAGGTTTTTCTCAGGAAATTTCTGCAAGAAATCCTGAACGTGTGCACATAGCCTAAGAAATTCAAAAATAATCTAAGAGCAATGCTAGAAGAGGATTTGGAAGAGGCTAATTGATTAACCCCTTAACGACCGCCGATACGTCTTTTAACGGCGGCAGTTAAGGTTACCATATTTTCTGGTGTATAAGACGACTGGGCGTATAAGGCGATCCCCAACTTTTCCATATAAAATATGGAATTTGGGATATACCCGCCGTATAAGACGGGGGTCATCTTATACGCCCAGCCATCTTATACGGCGTGTGGTTCCCAGGGTCTGGAGGAGAGGAGACTCTCCTTCAGGCCCTGGGATCCATATTCATGTAAAAAATAAAGAATAAAAATAAAAAATATGGATATACTCACCCCTCCGACGAACCCTGGCTCTCAGCGCTGCAAGTGTCTGCCTCCGTTCCTAAGAATGCAGTGAGTGAAGGACCTTCAATGACGTCGCGGTCACGTGAGCGGTCAGGTGTTTTGGGGTTAGGGTTGTGATTATCGTTCGGGTTGTGATAAGGATTATGGATCGGGTTGGGATTAGGGTTACGGGTGTGTTGGGATTAGGGTTGGAGTTAGAATTGGGGGGTTTCCACTGTTTAGGTACATCAGGGGGTCTCCAAGCGCCACAGCCATATTGCGCTCAAAAAGTCAAATGGTGCTCCCTCCCTTCTGAGCTCTGCCATGCGCCCAAACAGTGGTTTACCTCCACATACGGGGCATCAGCGTACTTGGGATAAATTGGACAACAACTTTTGGGGTCCAATTTCTCCTGTTACCCTTGTGAAAATAAAAACTTGGGGGCTAAAAAATCTTTTTTGTGGAAAAACAAAATATTTTTTATTTTCACGACTCTATATTATAAACTTCTGTTTAGCACTTGGGCATTTAAAGTTCTCACCACACATCTAGATAAGTTCCTTGGGAATCTAGTTTCCAAAATGGGGTCACCTGTGGGGGGCTAAAAATCTTTTTTGTTTTTTATTTTCACGACTCTGCATTATAAACGTCTGTGAAGCACTTGGGTATTCAAACTTCTCACAACACATCTAGATAAGTTCCTTGGGTGATCTAGTTTCCAAAATGGGGTCACTCCAACGGTGCTCCTTCCCTTCCGAGCTCTGCCATGCGCCCAAACAGTGGTCCCCCCCACATATGGGGTATCAGCCTACTCAGCATAAATTGCACAATAAATTTTGGGGTCCAATTTCTCCTGTTACCCTTGTGAAAGTAAAAATTTGCTGGTGAAAAGATCATTTTTGTGTTTTTTTTATTTTCATGGCTCTACATTATAAACTTCTGTGAAGCAGTTGGGGGTTCATAGTGCTCACCACACATCTAGATAAGCTCTTGGCGTGGTCTAGTTTCCAAAATGGGGTCACTTGTGGTGGGTTTCTACTGTTTAGGTACATCAGGAGCTCTGCAAATACAACATGACGCCCGTAGACCATCCCACCAAAGTCTGCATTCCAAGCGGCGCTCTTTCCCTTCCGAGCCCCGATGTGTGCCCAAACAGTGTCCCCCCCACATATGGGGTATAAGCATACTCAGGACAAACTGGTCAACAAATTGTGGGGTCCAATGTCTCCTGTTACCCTTGAGAAAATAAAAAATTGCAGGCTAAAAAAAACATTTTTGAGGAAAAAAAAAGATTTTTTATTTTCACAGCTCTACTTTATAAATTTCTGTAAAGCACTTGGGGGTTCAACGTGCTCACCACTCATCTAGATAAGTTCCTTAATGGGTCTAATTTCCAAAATGGTGTCACTTGTGTGGCATCCAAACCCAATTCCAGCTAATTCTGCATTGAAAAAGTCAAACGGCACTCCTTCTCTTCCAAGCTCTGCTGTGCGCCCAAACAATGGTTTACCCCCACAAAGGAGGTATCGACGTACTCAGGCAAAATTGCACAACTTTTGTGGTTTAATTTCTCCTGTTACCCTTGTGAAAATAAGAATTTGTGGGTAAAAAATCATTTTTGTTCCAAAAAATGCAATTTTTTATTTTCATGGTTTCATGGTTATAAACTTCTGTGAAGCACTTGGGGGTTTAAAGTGCTCACCACACATCTAGATAAGTTCCTTAATGGGTCTAGTTTCCAAAATGGTGTCACTTGTGGAGCGTTTCCACTGTTTAGGCACATCAGGGGCTCTCGAAACGGGACATGGCGTCCGATCTCAATTCCAGCCAATTCTGCATTGAAAAAGTCAAACGGCGCTCCTTCTCTTCCAACCTCTGCGGTGTGCCCAAACAGTGGTTTACCCCCACATGTGGGGTTTTGACATATTCAGGAGAAATTGCACAACAAAATTTATGGTTTCTGTTTTTACACTTGTGAAAATAAAAAAAATGGTTCTGAAGAAAATGTTTCCCAAAAAAAGTTACCGTTATATACTCGAGTATAAGCCGACCCGAGTATAAGCCGACCCCCCTAATTTTGCCACAAAAAACTGGGAAAACTTATTGACTCAAGTATAAGCCTAGGGTGGAAAATGCAGCAGCTACCGGTGAATTTCAAAAATAAAAATAGATGCTCCATACCGTTCATTATGGCCCCATAGATGCTCCATATAAAGCTGTGCCACATATAATGCTCTGCACCGTTTATTATGGCCCCATAGATGCTCCACATAAAACTGTGCCATATATAATGCTCTGCACCGTTCAGTATGGCCCCATAGATGCTCCAAATAAAGCTGTGCCATATATAATGCTCTGCACCGTTCATTATGGCCCCATAGATGCTCCATATAAAGCTGTGCCACATATAATGCTCTGCACCTTACAGTATGGCCCCATAGATGCTCCATATAAAGCTGTGCCATATATAATGCTCTGCACCGTTCAGTATGGCCCCATAGATGCTCCATATAAAGCTGTGCCACATATAATGCTCTGTACCGTTCAGTATAGCCCCATAGATGCTCCACATAAAGCTCTGCCATATATAATGCTCTGCACCGTTCATTATGGCCCCTTAGACACTCCATATAAATCTGTGCAATATATAATGCTGCTGCTGCAATAAAAAAAAACAACATACTCACCTCTCTTGCTTGCAGCTCCTCAGCGTCCTGTCTCGGCGTCTCTCTGCACTGACTGTTCAGGCAGAGGGCGGCGCACACACTATAAGTCATCGCGCCCTCTGACCTGAACAGTCAGAGCAAGAGGACGCGGAAGACGGAGCAGTGCCCGGCGGGTGGAACGCGGACAGGTAACTATGACATACTTACCTGCTCCTGGCGTCCCTGGCTCCTTCTCCCGGACAGCTGGTCTCCAGGTGCCGCAGCCTCCTCTTCTGTCAGCGGTCACCGTTACCGCTCATTAGAGAAATGAATATTTGGGAGTGGAGTCCATATTCATAACTTTAATGAGCGGTACCATGTGACCGCTGAACAGGGGAAGAGCTGCGGCACCCGAAGACTGTGGGACAGGCAGGGGGAGCGCCAGGAGCGCCGGGACTAGGTGAGTATGCGACACGCTCTCTCCCCCTCACCCGCCAACCCCACCGCTGACCGTGACTCAAGTATAAGCCGAGAGGGGCACTTTCAGCCCAAAAATTCGGGCTGAAAATCTCGGCTTATACTCGAGTATATACGGTAAATGTTAATTTTTTTTCCACATTGTTTCAGTTCCTGTGAAGTATGTAAAGGGTTAATAAACATTTTGAATGTGATTTTGAGCACCTTGAGGGGTGCACTTTTTAGAATGGTGTCACACTTGGTTATTTTCTATCATATAGACCCCTCAAAATGACTTCAAATGTGATGATGTCCTTAAAAAAAATGGTGTTGTAAAATTGAGAAATTGCTGGTCAACTTTTAACCCTTATAACTCTCTAACAAAAAAGAATTGTGTTTCCAAAATTGTGCTGATGTAAAGTAGACATGTGGGAAATGTTATTGATTAACTATTTTTGTGACATATCTCTCTGATTTAAGGGCATAAAAATACAAAGTTTGAAAATTGCAAACTTTTTGCCATATTTCCGTTTTTTTCATAAATAATCGCAAGTAATATCAAAGAAATGTTACCACTACCATGAAGTACAATATGTCACGAAAAAACCATCTCTGAATCAGCGGGATCTGTTAATGCGTTCCAGAGTTATAACCTCATAAAGTGACAGTGGTCAGAATTGTAAAAATTGGCTCAGTCATTAAGTACCAAATTGGCTCTGTGACTAAGGGGTTAAACTCCTTTTTCTTTACAGCATTTACACATCAAAATTCCATGACAGATGTCAAGATCAGGTTTGCCATAAGTTTTCAATTCAAGGTCAAAGTACTTGACCCAACAGGAAGTATGGTGGTATCTCAAAAACTCTAAGTAGAAAACTCCCCAGTCCCAGAAAGTATTCAATCTCCCCCTTCCTGAGCACTGTAATGATTTGATAATAACAGAGTCTGTACCACAGGACTGGGGCACAGCAAATGTGACGCCAATATTGAAAAAGGGGAGAACAACGGAGCCTAGAATGTATAGGCTGGCAAGTTTAACCTTTACTGTTGGCAAAATCGTTGAGGGTTTGCTAAAAGATGCTATCCTGGAGTATCTCATAAAAATTAACCGCATGACCGAACATCAACATGGATATATGAAGGATTGGTCCTCTCACACTAATCTGATCAGCTACTATCAGGATGTAAGTTTCATCCTAGACAAGGGCAAAGCTATATACTGTATGTGTACTAACTGGACTTTTCATCATGGATGCACCCACACTCAAAGCATTGGCATCTCATTGATTACATCATTGCCAGGAAAAGGGATGAGATGGACTTTAGAGTGACGAAGGCCATGTGCGGTGCAGACTGCTGGACTGACTGTCGCCTCATTGTTTCTAAGAGCAGGCTCCGCATCCTGCCTGCGAGGAGACCCCAAGGGCAGAATACGACAAAGAGGCTGAATATCTACAAGCTGCAAAATAAAAGAATTGCAAGGGAATTTGCCAATGACCTTGATGGCAGACTGTTAAATATACCACAGGCAGAGGAGATTGGCGTTGAAGAACAGTGGACAATTCTGAGAGATGCTGTTTATAATACTGCTCTGGAGCATCTCAGATCAGCAACCAGAAATAATCAAGACTGGTTCGATGAAAACGACGAGGAAATAAAGACACTCCTAGAAGAGAAACATCAGCGGTATAAGGTGTACCAAAATGACCTCACATCATTAGCTAAGAAAGGTGCCTTTACCAACATAAAAAGAAAGGTACAAATCAAGCTACGTGAGATGCAGGATACCTGGTTTAGCAAGAAGGCCGACGAAATTCAGGGCTATGCAGATACCCATGACCAGAAACGCTTCTACGATGTGCTCAAAGCTGTATATGGACCCCAGTCATCAAGCTCTTCATCTCTGCTTAACGCAGATGGAACTAAGCTGCTGACAGAAAGGAAACAAATTCTGGAACGGTGGGCTGAGCACTTTAATAATATTCTTAATCGCCCTGCCAATATCAATGATGAGGCTATTGCTCGCCTGCCCCAGGTAGAAATCAACAAGGAGCTTGATGTTCTTCCAAGTGGAGATGAAGTCAGGAAAGCAGTAAAACAACTTTCTTGTGGAAAAGCACCCAGAAATGATGCTATACCTGCTGAGGTATATAAATCTGGCGGCCCTGTTCTGATGCAAATGGTGACCAAACTATTCCAATATGTGTGGACAAAGGAACAGGTTCCACAACACATGAAAGATGCCAGCATAATCCACATATACAAGAGGAAAGGTAATCGCCAATCTTGTGACAACCATCGAGGCATCTCCCTTCTGTCCACTGCAGGCAAGATATTGGCTCGTGTCTTGCTCAACCGCCTTTTACATCACCTTGAGCAAGGACTATTAAACGAAAGCCAGTGTGGTTTCCGTGCTAAACATGGAACAGTTAAAAAGAGCACAGTGACCCTATTATAATCACAATTTTAACTCATACAGGAGTCCAATAGTTTGGAAAATACCTCATAGAAATAGGGAGCACTGTGCAAGCTTCAGTGAATAAACCACTGAGATAAAGGGATCAGAACACCTAACCACCACAAGATAGGAAAACACCAGAAAGTCATACAGCGTTAGGATCAATAATATGCCTTTATTGAATGAAGTGGCAATTTATACATATAATAAAATGGATATATTTTTAAAAAATATATAAAAAACACACAAAACGCAGGAACAATATTATATGGTACCCAAAACCTCCTCAAAAAAATAAATATATATGAGCATATAAATAACTCCTCCAAGAAAGATATATAATACTACTACTCACTGTGTCAAATATAAAATGGAAAATATATATATATATATATATATATATATATATATATATATATATATAAAAAATGATTAATAAAGGTCACATATGACCTGTAAAAATGTGAAATATTCTGTATGTGAAATACAAACACTAAAAAAGTGAAAATTATAAAGAAAATCAAATTAATTACAGCAAAAATGTGTACATAAAAATCCTTTTTATAAATAGTGAAAACAGTGCATATCCCTATCGGGGGATGTAAAGTAAAGTGACGGCAGTGGTGTAGACACAGCGAAGTATATTATCTGAATGGGAGAGTTGTAGTAGCACACTGTGCCCTTATGCAAATGACCGTACAATAATACTCTATATTAAAATATGCCCTGGTACAAAATAATCAAATAAAAATGCACCCACAGCGAGATAGAACCTTACATGAGGATTACTACATCAGCTCACTGCGAGAAATGTGCACCACATATGGAAATTATAGCAGCGTGTTCAGAAAAGTGCCCAGGTGCAAATAATAAGTGCTCACACAGCAGGGTAGATATTATGTGTCTGCTTACTGCATAAGAGGGTGCCCAAATATAGCCGAATATCACGAGTAAATGACCATGCGGGCAAATAATTGTAGCAGAAAGTCATGTGGCACTACCTGAATGGTGAGGCTGGGTCCGGGACCTGCGTGCGCCCGACGCGCGTTTCGGATGTATTACCTTCGTCAGGGGGTGAGTAGTAGTATTATATATCTTTCTTGGAGGAGTTATTTATATGCTCATATATATATTTTTTTTTTAGGAGGTTTTGGGTACCATATAATATTGTTCCTGCGTTTTGTGTGTTTTTTATATATTTTTTAAAAATATATCCATTTTATTATATGTATAAATTGCCACTTCATTCAATAAAGGCATATTATTGATCCTAACGCTGTATGACTTTCTGGTGTTTTCCTATCTTGTGGTGGTTAGGTGTTCTAAACATGGAACAGTAGATATGTTTTTTTCAGCACGTCAACTTCAGGAAAAGTGCCAGGAGCAACACCGTGACCTTTATGTAACTTTTGTTGATTTGACCAAGGCTTTTGACACAGTCAGTAGGGACGGCCTGTGGAAGATCATGGCAAAATTTGGCTGCCCGAGCAAGTTCATCTCAGTCATCCGGCAGTTCCATGATGGCATGATGGTGAAGGTTCTGAACGATGGAGACGTATCTGAGGCTTTCCCAGTAACAAACGGCGTAAAACAAGGCTGTGTGCTTGCTCCAACCCTGTTCAGTATCCTGCTCTCTGCAATGTTAAGTGATGCCTTTAACAACTGTGAAGATGGAATCCAGGTTAGGTACAGGACTGATGGCAAGCTATTCAACCCAAAACGCCTGAAGGCGGTTACGAAAGTGCATGAGACTGTTATCCGTGAATTAATATTTGCTGATGACTGTGCACTTAATGCTAGCACGGAACAGCAGATGCAGCATGAAATGGACTGTTTTTCGCAAGCTTGAGACAATTTTGGTCTCAAGATCAACATTAGAAAAATGGAAGTCATATATCAACCGGTTCCAGGAAAACTGTACAAGGAGCCACGTATCACGGTGAAGGAGCAAAACCTCAAAGCAGTCGATAACTTCACCTACTTAGGCAGCACACTTTCCCGTGAAGTAACCATAGACGCTGAGGTTAATAACAGAATCGCCAAAGCCAGTGCCGCCTTCGGGAGACTGCGTAAGAAAGTCTGGGAACGAAGGGGACTCAGCCTTACCACCAAGCTGAAGGTCTACTGCGCGGTGGTCCTCACCACACTTCTCTATGCTAGCGAGACCTGGACAGTGTACAGCCGGCATGCTAAACAGCTTAATCATTTCCACATGAGGTGCCTCCGCAGACTCCTCCACATCAGTTGTCAAGACAAGGTCCCGGACACAGCAATTCTGGAACAAACTGGGCTCTGCAGCATTTACACTCTCCTGCTGAAAGTCCAAGCCAGGTGGGCTGGACATGTGGTCCGAATACCTGACAGCTGACTACCGAAACAACTGCTGTACGGAGAGCTGTGCCAAGGAAAGCGAGCAGTTGGGGGGAAGAAGAAGTGCTATAAAGACTGCCTTAAGGTGTCTCTCAAAAACCTGGAAGTCAACACCAATGAATGGGAAGAGCTTGCCCTGGATCGTCCAGGTTGGCGGGACAGGATCACCTCAGGAGCACATGCAGCTGAAGATAGGAAAATCTGTGACGCAAAAAGAAAGCGTGCTGTACGCAAGGCACAAGTAGAATTTGGTGTACTGACCACATCTGCTTTCGTATGTCAAGTATGTGGGCGAACCTTCAAGGCCCTGATTGGACTCATCAGACACCTCCGGACCCATAACTATTAATTCTCTTCTAACCCTGAAGTCATGGTCATCTTCGAAAACGAAGGATGAACATCATCACTAACTGGACTTTTCAAACTTGTTTGATACAGTGTGACATAAAAGGTTGGTATATAAAATAAGAACAATGGAATTAACAGAAATGTTTAACTGGGTTAACAACTGGCTCAGTTATAGGAAAGAGAGGGGGGGTCATTAATGGAACACTATAATTGAATCACAGTAAACACTGGGGTATCACAGATGTCAGTACTGGGCCTTCTTCTTTTTAACATATTTATTAATGATCTTGCAGGGTCATAGTGAGTAGAATTTCAATATTTGCATTTTCCTCTTGGGTTTTTTGTTCATCTCTGGATTAATATCTTAGGTTATAGGTTGAATTCTATGAAGTTATGCCTACCTCCAAATATCAAACATTGGAGTAGTTATTCTCCTTTCCCTTTTAAAACCACTAAGGTGAGCCAATTATTTATGTATGTGAACAGGTAAATGTGCTGACAACAGGGTTGGACTGGCCCACCAGGAGATCGGAGAATCCTCCGGTGGGCCCACCCCCCAGAGGGTTCTCTTCCTCACCTGCACCACACTCCTGCCTTATTCACTAGTGCCTGTTGTGCTCTGTATTAACAATTGCGTGCACCCAGTGGTGAGTGCGTTATTCCATACCCGGTGCCAGCTGTCTGCACTGCTCAGCAACAAGTGATGTGAGGTGAGCGCTTTCTCATCATCTGCTGCTGCGGTTTCTACTGATCTTGTGGCACTCACCGCTCTATCAGCTGCGGAGTACTCATTGAGATCAATAGAAGCTGCAGCAGGTATATTGAGAAAGTTCTCAACTCACTTCACTTGTTGCTGAGCAGTGCAGACATCCAGCACCGGGTATGGAATAACGCACAGTAAAACCAGCACAGAGCCACAGGTTGTGAGACTTCACACAGCATGGGGGGAGCATCTAGAACGGAGTTGATTTTTTGAGGACATGATGTTACCAGAAGGAGCGGGGCCTCAATCAGACCAGTGACCTGATAGCAGGAAGCAGCGCTGTGCTGAGGCTGCAGGAGAGGAAGGAAATGAGAGGCTGCAGCGTGGAGCCATGTGAGGAGAGTGCTGAGGGGCTACACATGGTGCATTGTGAAGAGAGGACTGAGGGTCTTCACGATGGACCCATGCACAGATAGAAATGAAGACCCAGGATTCAGTGTGAGTGGTCAGATGATGTACTGTATTTTGGAAAGGGCTGATATACCTTGAGTGGGACTGCATAGGGAAGATGATGAGGGGTTGTGTGGAGAAGGGGGGATGATAATGAGGGGCTCTGTGGAAAAGGGGTCATGATGATGAGGGGCTGTGTGGAGGAGGGATGATGAGGGGCTGTGTGGAAAAGGGGGGATGATGAGGAGGCTGTGTTGAAAAGGAGGGGTGATGAGCTCTGTGGAAAAGGAGGGTGATCAGGGGCTGTGTGGAGAAGTGGGCAGTGAGAAAAAGCCTCTTGGTGCATTGGTGAGTTCACCGGGAGAAATTACTCAAAGTGAATTGCGGTGAACTCACCTCTGCACTGTGGGACTTTCTCACTGTGCTAGCGGAGATCTCACCGCAAGGTCACCGCAGTTCAGGGGCCCGGCTGGGACCACAGCCTCAGTGACCTGCCATAACCTCAATGGGGTTAGCCAACGCCAATGATCGGAGGTAAACTTTATACCTCCGATCACAGCTGTGGACTCACATCATTTGACAGCGTGTGAACCTTAGCTGTCTGATTGGCTTTAATGATTTTACTGCCGATCAGAAGCAGTGTTTGCTGCGCTGTTTTGCACCTGACAGAGTGGTAAACACTGGATATTAAAGTGAATAGAGTCAGGGTACTGTTCTGGTACCCGAACCTGCGAACTTGGACTTTTTTTTAACTGTTCGGCCAGACCCAAACATCCAGGGGTCCACTCATCTCTAATCCTGTGTCTATTGCGTGTATGTTGTGTGAGTGTGTCATGTGTCTAGCGTGTGACTGGTGTGTGTCATGTGTATGTATCTTGTGTCTAGCGTGTGACTGGTGTGTGTCATGTGTATGTATCCTGTGTCTAGCATGTGACTGGTGTGTCATGTGTATGTATCCTGTGTCTAGCCTGTGACTCGTGTGTGTCACGTGTATGTATCCTGTGTCTAGCGTGTGACTGGTGTGTGTCACGTGTATGTATCCTGTGTCTAGCATGTGACTGGTGTGTGTCACGTGTATGTAATAATAATTTTAATAATAATAATTTTATTTATATAGCGCCAACATATTCCGCAGCGCTTTACAAATTATAAAGGGGACTTGTACAGACAATAGACATTACAGCATAACAGAAATCACAGTTCAAAATAGATACCAAGAGGAATGAGCGCCCTGCTCACAAGCTTACAAACTATGAGGAAAAGGGGAGACACGAGAGGTGGATGGTAACAATTGCTTTAGTTATTCGGAGCAGCCATAGTGTAAGGAGCGGGTGTTCATGTAAAGCTGCATGAACCAGTTAACAGCCTAAATATGTAACAGGACAGACACAGAGGCTATTAACTGCATAAAGTGTATGAGAACATAGTAACATAGTAACATAGTAACATAGTTAGTAAGGCCGAAAAAAGACATTTGTCCATCCAGTTCAGCCTATATTCCATCATAATAAATCCCCAGATCTACGTCCTTCTACAGAACCTAATAATTGTATGATACAATATTGTTCTGCTCCAGGAAGACATCCAGGCCTCTCTTGAACCCCTCGACTGAGTTCGCCATCACCACCTCCTCAGGCAAGCAATTCCAGATTCTCACTGCCCTAACAGTAAAGAATCCTCTTCTATGTTGGTGGAAAAACCTTCTCTCCTCCAGACGCAAAGAATGCCCCCTTGTGCCCGTCACCTTCCTTGGTATAAACAGATCCTCAGCGAGATATTTGTATTGTCCCCTTATATACTTATACATGGTTATTAGATCGCCCCTCAGTCGTCTTTTTTCTAGACTAAATAATCCTAATTTCGCTAATCTATCTGGGTATTGTAGTTCTCCCATCCCCTTTATTAATTTTGTTGCCCTCCTTTGTACTCTCTCTAGTTCCATTATATCCTTCCTGAGCACCGGTGCCCAAAACTGGACACAGTACTCCATGTGCGGTCTAACTAGGGATTTGTACAGAGGCAGTATAATGCTCTCATCATGTGTATCCAGACCTCTTTTAATGCACCCCATGATCCTGTTTGCCTTGGCAGCTGCTGCCTGGCACTGGCTGCTCCAGGTAAGTTTATCATTAACTAGGATCCCCAAGTCCTTCTCCCTGTCAGATTTACCCAGTGGTTTCCCATTCAGTGTGTAATGGTGATATTGATTCCTTCTTCCCATGTGTATAACCTTACATTTATCATTGTTAAACCTCATCTTCCACCTTTCAGTCCAAGTTTCCAACTTATCCAGATCCATCTGTAGCAGAATACTATCTTCTCTTGTATTAACTGCTTTACATAGTTTTGTATCATCTGCAAATATCGATATTTTACTGTGTAAACCTTCTACCAGATCATTAATGAATATGTTGAAGAGAACAGGTCCCAATACCGACCCCTGCGGTACCCCACTGGTCACAGCGACCCAGTTAGAGACTATACCATTTATAACCACCCTCTGCTTTCTATCACTAAGCCAGTTACTAACCCATTTACACACATTTTCCCCCAGACCAAGCATTCTCATTTTGTGTACCAACCTCTTGTGCGGCACGGTATCAAACGCTTTGGAAAAATCGAGATATACCACGTCCAATGACTCACCGTGGTCCAGCCTGTAGCTTACCTCTTCATAAAAACTGATTAGATTGGTTTGACAGGAGCGATTTCTCATAAACCCATGCTGATATGGAGTTAAACAGTTATTCTCATTGAGATAATCCAGAATAACATCCCTCAGAAACCCTTCAAATATTTTACCAACAATAGAGGTTAGACTTACTGGCCTATAATTTCCAGGTTCGCTTTTAGAGCCCTTTTTGAATATTGGCACCACATTTGCTATGCGCCAGTCCTGCGGAACAGACCCTGTCGCTATAGAGTCCCTAAAAATAAGAAATAATGGTTTATCTATTACATTACTTAGTTCTCTTAGTACTCGTGGGTGTATGCCATCCGGACCAGGAGATTTATCTATTTTGATCTTATTTAGCTGGTTTCGCACCTCTTCTTGGGTTAGATTGGTGACCCTTAATATAGGGTTTTCATTGTTTCTTGGGATTTCACCTAGCATTTCATTTTCCACCGTGAATACCTTGTACATGATACGAGGAACTTTTTTTTTTATGATAGGCCACACAGGGATCATTAGGTTAATATGTTGAGGCGGTAGGCCAATCTGAACAAATGAGTTTTTAGGGCACGCTTAAAACTGTGTGGATTGGAGACTAATCGTATTAACCTAGGTAATGCATTCCAAAGAATCGGCGCAGCACATGTAAAGTCTTGGAATGGGAGGTTCTGATTATTGAGGATGCTAACCTGAGGTCATCAGCGGAGCGGAGGGCACGGGTAGGGTGGTAGACTGAGACCAGAGAGGAGATGTAGGGTGGTGCTGAGCCATGGAGTGCTTTGTGGATGAGGGTAGTAGTTTTGTACTGGATTCTGGAGTGGATGGGTAGTCAGTGTAATGACTGGCACAAGGTAGAGGCATCGGTGTAATGGTTGGTGAGGAATATGATCCTGGCTGCAGCATTCAGGACAGATTGGAGCGGGGAGAGTTTGGTAAGAGGGAGGCCAATTAGTAGAGAGTTACAATAGTCCAGACGAGAATGAATGAGTGAAACAGTAAGAGTTTTTGCAGAGTCGAAAGTAAGAAAAGGGTGAATTCTAGAAATGTTTTTGAGGTGCAGATAAGAAGAGCGAGCCAGTGATCGGATGTGGGGGGTGAATGAAAGCTCGGAATCAAGGATGACCCCAAGGCAGCGGGCATGTTGCTTTGGAGTAATGGTGGAACCGCACACGGAGATGGCAATGTCAGGCAAAGGTAGGTTAGTAGAGGGAGAAAACACGAGGAGTTCAGTTTTTGACAGGTTCAGTTTCAGATAGAGGGAGGACATGATGTTAGAGACAGCGGTAAGACAATCACTGGTGTTTTCTAAAAAGGTTGGCGTGATAACAGGAGAAGAGGTGTATAATTGGGTGTCGTCAGCATAGAGATGGTACTGGAAACCAAATCTATTGATTGTTTGTCCAATAGGGACAGTATACAAAGAGAAGAGGATGGGGCCTAGGACTGATCTTTGAGGAACCCCAACAGTTAGGGGAAGGTGAGAGGAGGAGGAACCAGCAAAAGATACAGTGAAGGATCGGTCAGAGAGATAGGCGGAGAACCATGCATGTATGTACAACTATGTATCCTGTGTCTAGCATGTGAATGATGTGTGTGTCACGGGTATGTATCCTGTGGCCAGCGTGTGACTGGTGTGTGTCACGTGTATGTATCCTGTGTCCAGCGTGTGACTGGTGTGTGTCACGTGTATGTATCCTGTGTCTGGCATGTGACTAGTGTGTATGTGTCATGTCTAGTGTGTGTATGTGGCACATGTCTAAATAATAAAATCTTTCTGTGTTTATAGAATATCATTGTTCTTGGCAGCACTGGTCTGGTTTCCACAAAATTATTTGCTGCCAATAAGAGTGCGTGACTAGATGAAAGCTAAGGGAAGACTCTGCAGCTAGTACCTCTTAAGCATGGTGGGCCCCTAGAATGATTTTCTCTGGTGGACCCAAACTACTCCAGTCCGACGCTGCTGACAACTATTTAATGTTTAAGAACACCTTCAATGGTATGTATTTGAACCACTATTTATCAGTTTTTCAGTATGTCTCAGAATGTTTATCTGGACCTGCAAATGGTCTGCAAATAAATATCTCATGTACATCACCAGCAATTGGGATACCTGTGGAATATTTCCTAAATAATCTAACATAGATTATTTATGAATTAACCATTTGATAATCTTATAGCCCGTTTTGGCTATATGCAAGCACACTGCGAGGACATCACCTCTCTACACATCTTAAAAATCAGCACATCCACCAAATGGCTAAGTTGATGAGCCGATTCTTGAGATATTTGCATTCCTACAAATGTACTATGATTAATGACTTATTTAAAGGGAATTTGTCAGCTATTTTTTGCTATTTAATTTGAGAGCAGCGTAATACAGAGGGAAAAGAGTCTGGAATGTGTCACTTATTAGGCTGTGTGTTATAGTTTCAATACTATCGGTATTTTATCAGCAGGAAATTATGCCTAGCTGACGAGGTCTCACCAGCAGACCAGTTAGGCTGTCCACAAAAAAAAAACTGGTATGGGAGGGATTATACACAGCTGAGTATTCTGACTTCTGCTACATTTACAAAACAGAAAACAGGCAATTTATCAAAACAGCACCAAGCAAACCAGTTAGTGATACACTGCTGAAGTTAGGCTGTCTGCCCCTATGTCATGCTGCTTTCATATTACATAGCAAAAAGCTGCTGACAAATTCCTTTTACATCAGTCACTAATTTGACCATACACTTCAACATACATTTCCTTAAGCATTCAATATGTCTAGAGATTTTGATCATTTTTATTTTGAATGTTTTTGTCATTCCATTGTCTTAACCCCTTTCTGACATGTGACGTACTGTCCCGTCGAGGTGGGGTGGGCCCGTATGCCCACTGATGGGATAGTATGTTATAGCGATTGGCCGCATTCATGGGGGGAGCGTGGCCGATCGCGGCTGGGTGTCAGCGGACTATCACAGCTGACATCCAGCATTATGTGCCAGGAGCGGTCACGGACCACTCCTGGCACATTAACCCCTGAAACACAGCGATCAAACATGATTGCAGTGTTCCGGGGGCATAGGAAAGCATTGCGCAGGGAGGGGGCTCCCTGCGGGCTTCCATGACACCCTCGGTACAACGCGATGTGCTAGCGTTGTACCGAGCGTCTCCTCCCTGCAGGCCTCGGATCCAAAATGGCCGTGGGGCTGTATCCGGGTCCTGCAGGGAGGTGGCTTACCAGCGCCTGCTCAGAGCAGGCACCGGTAGCCTCTCTGCAGTGCACGTCAGATCACTGATCTGACATAGTGCGTTGCAAAGTGTCAGATCAGCGATCTTACACTATAACATGAAGCCCCCCCGGGGCAATGTTATAGTGTAAAAAAAAATATTCCGATGTGTAAAAATTTTTTTTTGAAAAACAATAAAAGTACACATATTTATTATTGCTGCATCCACAACGACCCAACCTATAAAACTGTCCCACTAGTTAACCCCTTCAGTGAACACCGTAAAAAAAAACGAGGCAAAAAACAACGCTTTATTATCATACCGCCGAACAAAAAGTGGAATAACACGCGTTCAAAAAGACGGTTATAAATAATCATGGTACCGCTGAAAACGTCATCTTGTGGTTGGGGTTAGGGGTGTGGTTTGGATTAGGGTTAGGGATGTGTTTGGGTTAGGGTTTCAGTTAGAATTGGGGGTTTCCACTGTTTAGGCACATCAGGGGCTCTCCAAACGCAACATCGTGTCCCATCTCAATTCCAGTAAATTTTACATTGAAAAGTCAAACCGCTCTCCTTCCCTTCCGAGCTCTGCCATGCGCCGAATCCGTGGTTTACCCCCACATATGGGGTATCAGCGTACTCAGGACAAATTGTACAACAACTTTTGGGGTCCAATTTCTCCTGCTACCCTTGGTAAAATAAAACAAATTGGAACTGAAGGAGATTTTTTGTGAAAAAAAGTTAACTGTTCATTTTTTTTAAACATTCCAAAAATTCCTGTGAAACACCTGAAGGGTTAATAATAGTGTTGAGCGATACCGTCCGATACTTGAAAATATCGGTATCGGATAGTATCGGCCGATACCTGAAAAGTATCGGATATCGCCGATACCGATATCCGATACCAATACAAGTCAATGGGACACCAAGTATCGGAAGGTATCCTGATGGTTCCCAGGGTCTGAAGGAGAGGAAACTCTCCTTCAGGCCCTGGGATCCATATTAATGTGTAAAATAAAGAATTAAAATAAAAAATATTGATATATTCACCTCTCCGGCGGCCCCTGGACATCACCGCGGGTAACCGGCAAGCTTCTTTGTTTAAAATGAGCGCGTTTAGGACCTGAGAATGACCTCGCGGCTTCTGATTGGTCGCGTGCCGCTCATGTTACTGCCACACGACCAATCAGAAGCCGCGACGTCATTCGCAGGTCCTAAATTCCTAGAATGAGGAGTTTAGTATTTAGATTGTGAGCCCCAACGGGGACAGCGATAATAATGTGTGCAACCTGTAAAGCACTGCGGAATATGTTAGCGCTATATAAAAATAAAGATTATTATTATTATTATTATTTAGTGCCTGAGAATGAAGTCGCGGCTTGTGATTGGTCGCGTGGTGGTCACATGAGCGGCACGCGACCAATCAGAAGCCGTGACGTCATTCTCAGTAGGGTTGAGCGAAACGGGTCGTTCATTTTCAAAAGTCGCCGACTTTTGGCAAAGTCGGGTTTCATGAAACCCGATCCGACCCCTGTGCGGGGTCGGCCATGCGGTACGCGACTTTCGCGCCAAAGTCGCGTTTCAATGACGCGAAAAGCGCCATTTCTCAGCCAATGAAGGTAAACGCAGAGTGTGGGCAGCGTGATGACATAGGTCCTGGTCCCCACCATCTTAGAGAAGGGCATTGCAGTGATTGGCTTGCTGTCTGCGGCGTCACAGGGGCTATAAAGGGGCGTTTCCGCCGACCGCCATGTTACTGCTGCTGATCTGAGCTTAGGGAGAGGTTGCTGCCGCTTCGTCAGAAGCAGGGATAGCGTTAGGCAGGGTCCATTAACCACCAAACCGCTTGTGCTGTAGCGATTTCCACTGCCCAACACCACCTTCGGTGTGCAGGGACAGTGGAAGCTACATTTTTTTTTTTTTCCCCCTCAGCGCTGTAGCTCATTGGGCTGCCCTAGAAGGCTCCCTGATAGCTGCATTGCTGTGTGTACGCCGCTGTGCAAACCAACTGCTTTTTTCAAAGCACAAATCCTCTTGTTCCTTCCTTTCTGCACAGCTGTCTTTTTGGTTTGTACACACTTTTTATTTAATTTGTGCATCAGTCCACTCCTTATTGCTGCCTGCCATACCTGGCTGAGATTACTGCAGGGAGATAGTAATTGAAGGACACTCCCTGTGTTTTTTTTTTTTTTGTGGGAGATTAAGATTGACATTTCTGCTAGAGTGCCATCCCTGTCTGTGTCATCTCTCACTCAGTGGGCCATAGAAAGCCTATTTATTTTTTTGCTTGATTTGGGTTATAAAATCTACCTGAAAAAATCACTACATCAATCAGTGGGAGAAAAATATTGGCCTCAGGGCTTGTGTGCCACTCTTGACTCCTGTGTGCATCATCACTCACTCAGTGGGCCATAGAAAGCCTATTTATTTTTTTGCTTGATTTTGGTTCTAAAATCTACCTGAAAAAATCACTACATCAATCAGTGGGAGAAAAATATTGGCCTCAGGGCTTGTGTGCCACTCCTGACTCCTGTGTGCATCATCACTCACTCAGTGGGCCATAGAAAGCCCATTTTTTTTTTTTTTTTGCTTTATTTGGGTTCTAAATTCTACCTGAAAAAATCAATAAATCAATCAGTGGGAGATTAATATTGGCCTTTGGGCTTGTGTGCCAGTCCTAAGCGTGCCATCTCTCTCTCTCAGATAGTGGGCCATAGAAAGCCTATTTATTTTTATTTTTTTTTATTGGGTTTATAAATTTTCCCTGGAAAAAAAAAAAAAAGTGGGAGATTAATATTGGCCTCTGGGCTTGTGTGCCAGTCCTGAGCGTGCCATCTCTCTCACAAATAGTGGGCCATAGAAAGCCTATTTATTTATTTTTTTTTGGTTTTATAAATTCTCCCTTACAAAAAAAAAGGGAGATTAATATTGGCCTTTGGGCTTGTGTGCCAGTCCTAAGCGTGCCATCTCTCTCTGTCTCTCAGATAGTGGGCCATAGAAAGCCTATTTATTATTTTTTTTATTGGGTTTATAAATTTTCCCTGGAACAAAAAAAAAAAAGTGGGAGATAAATATTGGCCTCTGGGCTTGTGTGCCACTCCTGACTCCTGTGTGCGTCATCTCTCACTCAGTGGGCCATAGAAAGCCTTTTTTTGTTTTATTTGTTTTCTAAATTCTCCCTGAAAAAATCATTTTATTTTCTTTGGTTTCTAAATTCTTCCTGAAAAAATCATTTTATTCTATTTTTTTTTTTCCTAAAGTCTCCCTGAAAAAAACAAAAAAACAAAACAAAACAGTGGGAGATTAATATTGCCCTTTCTGCTTGTGTGCCAGTCTTGACTCCTGGGTGTGCCATCTCTCTCTCTCTCTCCAATTGTGGGCCATAGAAAGCCTATTATTTTTTTAGCTTGATTTGGGTTCCAAAATCTACCTGAAAAAATCACTACATCAATCAGTGGGAGATAAATATTGGCCTCTGGGCTTGTGTGCCACTCCTGACTCCTGTGTGCGTCATCTCTCACTCAGTGGGCCATAGAAAGCCTTTTTTTGTTTTATTTGTTTTCTAAATTCTCCCTGAAAAAAATCATTTTATTTTCTTTGGTTTCTAATTTCTTCCTGAAAAAATCATTTTATTCTATTTTTTTTTTTCCTAAAGTCTCCCTGAAAAAAAAAAAAAAAATCAAATCAGTGGGAGATTAATATTTACATTTGTGCTTCAGTGACAGTCCTGCGTGTGTGGCATCTCTCTCATTTGTTGCCACCAACAACAGAGTGTGTAACATTGTGCCTGATTTTCGTTGTGGTCTCACTCACCTGTAAAGGGGTAGCTAAATCATACTGAAGTTATAGCTCACCGTGTAATTTGTGTGACAGCAACAAATACCGTTAGTTTGTTTACGTTTTTAAAACAATGAGGAAGTATGGTGGAAGAGGTCGTGGCCGGGGGCGTTCATTGTCAGCTGGTAATGAGGGTAGTGGTAGTGGTGGAGCATCAGCTGGTCGTGGGAAAAAAAATATTGCACCTAAGTCTGGAGCTGTGGAGCCAGGTTCGTCGTCTGGCTACACAAGGCCTCGAACGCTCCCTTTTCTGGGAGTAGGAAAACCGCTTTTAAAGCCGGAGCAGCAAGAGCAAGTTTTGGCTTATCTTGCTGACTCAGCCTCTAGCTCTTTTGCCTCCTCTCGTGAAACTGGTAAATGTCAAAGCAGCGCGTCGTTAGTGGATGTTCACGGTCAGGGACAAGTCGCTTCCTTGTCCTCTTCAGCAAAAACAACAACAGAGAAGAATGCAGCAGGCGACACAACGGGTTACTCCATGGAGCTCTTTACACATACCGTCCCTGGCTTAGAAAGTGAAGCAGTTAACAGTCCATGCCCATTACAAGTTGAATCTGACATGGAGTGCACTGATGCACAGCCATAGCCAGACTACTATGCTGGTCCTTTGACTCAGACCACAACATTGCCCTCGCAGGGTGCTGATCAAGAATCAGACCCTGATGAGACTATGTTGCCCCATCACGAACGCTATACCACCGACCGACACGGTGACACAGATGAAGTTGCACACGAGCTACAAGAAGAGGTAATAGATGACCCAGTTCTTGACCCCGATTGGCAGCCATTGGGGGAACAGGGTGCAGGCGGCAGCAGTTCTGAAGCGGAGGAGGAGGGGCCGCAGCAGGCATCAACATCGCAACAGGTTCCATCTGCCGGGCCCGTATCTTGCCCAAAACGCGTGGCAAAGCTAAAACCTGTTGGAGGACAGCGTGGCCATCCGGTTAAAGCTCAGTCTGCAATGCCTGAAAAGGTATCCGATGCTAGAAAGAGTGCAGTCTGGCATTTTTTTAAACAACATCCAATTGATCAGCGCAAAGTCATCTGTCAAAAATGTTCAACTACCTTAAGCAGAGGACAGAATCTGAAAAGTCTCAATACAAGTTGCATGCATAGACATTTAACCACCATGCATTTGCAAGCCTGGACTAACTACCAAACGTCCCTTAAGGTTGTAGCACCCTCGGCCAATGAAGCTAGTCAGCAACGCAACATCCCTTCCGGCAGTGTAGGGCCACCATTTTCCGCACCACCTGCAGTATCTGTGCAGGTTTCTTTGCCAGGCCAAAGCCGTCAGGGTCAGGGAATCACCAGTTTCGTAGTAGGAAACACTGCATCTAGGGCACCGGTGGCAACAATACCATCTCCCACCGTCTCTCAGTCTGCCATGTCCACAGGCACCCCCGCTAGTTCCACGATCTCCAGCTCTCCAGTTCAGCTCACCCTACATGAGACTATGGTTAGAAAAAGGAAGTACTTAGCCTCGCATCCGCGTACACAGGGTTTGAACGCACACATAGCTAGACTAATCTCGTTAGAGGTGATGCCCTACCGGTTAGTTGAAAGCGAAGCTTTCAAAGCCCTGATGGACTACGCTGTACCACGCTACGAGCTACCCAGTCGACACTTTTTTTCCAGAAAAGCCATCCCAGCCCTCCACCAGCATGTTAAAGAGCGCATCGTCCATGCACTCAGGCAATCTGTGAGCACAAAGGTGCACCTGACAACAGATGCATGGACCAGTAGGCATGGCCAGGGACGTTACGTGTCCATCACGGCACACTGGGTAAATGTGGTGGATGCAGGGTCCACAGAGGACAGCAAGTTTGGGACAGTTCTGCCTAGCCCACGGTCTAGGAAACAATTGGCTGTAGCCGTTCGCACCCCCTCCTCCTCCTCTTCGTCCTCCTGCAGAAGCGAGAGCTCGTCCACAGACCGCAGTCGCACAACCACTCCATCCGCAGCTGCCACTGTTGCACACCAGGTCTCCCATTATGGGGCAGCTACTGGCAAACGTCAGCAGGCTGTATTGGCTATGAAGTGTTTGGGCGACAACAGACACACCGCGGAAGTTCTGTCCGAGTTCTTGCAGAAAGAAACGCAGTCGTGGCTGGGCACTGTAGATCTTGAGGCAGGCAAGGTAGTGAGTGATAACGGAAGGAATTTCATGGCTGCCATCTCCCTTTCCCAACTGAAACACATTCCTTGCCTGGCTCACACCTTAAACCTGGTGGTGCAGTGCTTCCTGAAAAGTTATCCGGGGTTATCCGACCTGCTCCTCAAAGTGCGTGGACTTTGCTCACATATCCGCCGTTCGCCCGTACACTCCAGCCGTATGCAGACCTATCAGCGTTCTTTGAACCTTCCCCAGCATCTCCTAATCATAGACGTTGCAACAAGGTGGAACTCAACACTGCACATGCTTCAGAGACTGTGTGAACAGAGGCGGGCTGTTATGTTTTTGTGGGAGGATACACATACACGGGCAGGCAGTAGGATGGCAGACATGGAGTTGTCAGGTGTGCAGTGGTCGAAGATTCAAGACATGTGTCAAGTCCTTCAGTGTTTTGAGGAATGCACACGGCTGGTTAGTGCAGACAACGCCATAATAAGCATGAGCATCCCCCTAATGCGTCTGCTGATGCAAAGTTTGACGCACATAAAGGATTAGGCGTCTGCAGCTGAGGAAGAGGAAAGCCTTGATGACAGTCAGCCATTGTCTGGCCAGGGCAGTGTACAGGACGAGGTAGCGGGCGAAGAGGAGGAGGAGGACGAGGAGGATGATGGGGATGATTATATTTTTAATGAGGAAGCTTTTCCGGGGCCACTGGAAATTGGTGGCGCGGCAAGGCCGGGTTCTGGTTTTTTGAGGGACACAAGTGACGTTGATTTGCCTGAAACTGCCCCTCAACCAAGCACAACCGCAGATTTGAGAACTGGAACTTTGGCCCACATGGCGGATTATGCCTTACGTATCCTCAAAAGGGACACACGCATAACTAAAATGATGAATGATGACGATTACTGGTTGGCCTGCCTCCTTGATCCTCTCTATAAAGGCAAATTGCAAAATATAATGCCACATGAGAACTTGGAACTAATATTAGCAACCAAACAATCAACTCTTGTTGACCGTTTGCTTCTGGCATTCCCTGCACACAGCGCCCGTGATCGTTCTCACACGAGCTGCAGGGGCCAGCAGACCAGAGGAGTTAGAGGGGCAGAAATCAGAAGTGGCGTTGGCCAGAGGGGTTTTCTGACCAGGTTGTGGAGTGATTTTGCTATGACCGCAGACAGGACAGGTACTGCAGCATCAATTCAAAGTGACAGGAGACAACATTTGTCCAGTATGGTTACAAACTATTTTTCATCCCTTATCGATGTTCTCCCTCAACCGTCATTCCCATTTGATTACTGGGCATCAAAATTAGACACCTGGCCAGAATTGGCAGAATATGCATTGCAGGAGCTTGCTTGCCCGGCAGCTAGTGTCCTATCAGAAAGAGTATTCAGTGCTGCAGGTTCAATACTAACAGAAAAAAGGACTCGTCTGGCTACCCAAAATGTAGATGATCTAACCTTCATTAAAATCAACCACAACTGGATTTCGAAATCTTTTGCCCCACCTTGCCCGGCTGACACCTAGCTTTCCTATGAAAAGGTCTTGCCTGTGGACTATTCTGAATGCCTTTTCCAATCTCGTAATTTTCTGCACCTGATTGTCCAGCATACGACATGTTTACACCTCATTAAATGGCCAAACTCCCCACACGGGGCCGTGGTATCGACACTTGGCGACAGCACCCGTGAGAGTGCAGTTTGTCTGAAGAGGTGGGTGAGCCCGCTTTTGGTCGATGGCACTGCCACTGGGTTCCTCCTAGTACAATAAAGTGTCTCTGGCGGTGGTGGTGCGCACCCAACGTCAGACACACCGTTGTATTATGAGGGGCCCTGGGCCTGTACCGCCGGCCACAAGACAGTTTCCCCCCACCCCAGCTCAAACAGTGCTCTACCACTTGCAAAATTATCTCACAGCTCCACCAATGTTTAGTCTATGCGCTGACATCCTTCAATGCCTGCCACTGACAATACCATTGTATTGACATTTTTGTTATGTTAGGCCTTCGATGCCTGTCTGTGGTCACTCCTTCCACTAGGCCTCCACTGACCACACCACTGCTGCCCGTGTACCCCTGGAACCAATTTAAAATTGCCTACAGCCATGTGTTATTATTTTAGGCCTTCGATGCCTGTCTGCGGTCCATTCTTTCAACTACTACTACACTGACCAGGGCACTGCTGCCCGTGTACCCCTGGAACCAATTTAAAATTGCCTACAGCCATGTGTTATTATTTTAGGCCTTCGATGCCTGTCTGCGGTCACTCCTTCCACTAGGCCTCCACTGACCACACCACTGCTGCCCGTGTACCCCTGGAACCAATTTAAAATTTCCTACAGCCAGCCCAATTTTTTTATTTTAGGCCTTCGATGCCTGTCTGCGGTCCATTCTTTCAACTACTACTACACTGACCAGGGCACTGCTGCCCGTGTACCCCTGGAACCAATTTAAAATTGCCTACAGTCATGTGTTATTATTTTAGGCCTTCGATGCCTGTCTGTGGTCACTCCTTCCACTAGGCCTCCACTGACCACACCACTGCTGCCCGTGTACCCCTGGAACCAATTGAAAATTGCCTACAGCCATGTGTTATTATTTTAGGCCTTCGATGCCTGTCTGTGGTCACTCCTTCCACTAGGCCTCCACTGACCACACCACTGCTGCCCGTGTACCCCTGGAACCAATTTAAAATTGCCTACAGCCATGTGTTATTATTTTAGGCCTTCGATGCTTGTCTGCGGTCACTCCTTCCACTAGGCCTCCACTGACCACACCACTGCTGCCCGTGTACCCCTGGAACCAATTTAAAATTGCCTACAGCCAGCCCAATTTTTTTATTTTAGGCCTTCGATGCCTGTCTGCGGTCCATTCTTTCAACTACTACTACACTGACCAGGGCACTGCTGCCCGTGTACCCCTGGAACCAATTTAAAATTGCCTACAGCCATGTGTTATTATTTTAGGCCTTCGATGCCTGTCTGCGGTCACTCCTTCCACTAGGCCTCCACTGACCACACCACTGCTGCCCGTGTACCCCTGGAACCAATTTAAAATTGCCTACAGCCATGTGTTATTATTTTAGGCCTTCGATGCCTGTCTGCGGTCACTCCTTCCACTAGGCCTCCACTGACCACACCACTGCTGCCCGTGTACCCCTGGAACCAATTTAAAATTGCCTACAGCCAGCCCAATTATTTTATTTTATTCCTTCGATGCCTGTCTGCGGTCCATTCTTTCAACTACTACTACACTGACCAGGGCACTGCTGCCCGTGTACCCCTGGAACCAATTTAAAATTGCCTACAGCCATGTGTTATTATTTTAGGCCTTCGATGCCTGTCTGCGGTCACTCCTTCCACTAGGCCTCCACTGACCACACCACTGCTGCCCGTGTACCCCTGGAACCAATTTAAAATTGCCTACAGCCATGTGTTATTATTTTAGGCCTTCGATGCCTGTCTGTGGTCACTCCTTCCACTAGGCCTCCACTGACCACACCACTGCTGCCCGTGTACCCCTGGAACCAATTTAAAATTGCCTACAGCCATGTGTTATTATTTTAGGCCTTCAATGCCTGTCTGCGGTCACTCCTTCCACTAGGCCTCCACTGACCACACCACTGCTGCCCGTGTACCCCTGGAACCAATTTAAAATTGCCTACAGCCATGTGTTATTATTTTAGGCCTTCGATGCCTGTCTGAGGTCACTCCTTCCACTAGGCCTCCACTGACCACACCACTGCTGCCCGTGTACCCCTGGAACCAATTTAAAATTGCCTACAGCCATGTGTTATTATTTTAGGCCTTCGATGCCTGTCTGTGGTCACTCCTTCCACTAGGCCTCCACTGACCACACCACTGCTGCCCGTGTACCCCTGGAACCAATTTAAAATTGCCTACAGCCAGCCCAATTTTTTTATTTTAGGCCTTCGATGCCTGTCTGCGGTCCATTCTTTCAACTACTACTACACTGACCAGGGCACTGCTGCCCGTGTACCCCTGGAACCAATTTAAAATTGCCTACAGCCATGTGTTATTATTTTAGGCCTTCGATGCCTGTCTGCGGTCACTCCTTCCACTAGGCCTCCACTGACCACACCACTGCTGCCCGTGTACCCCTGGAACCAATTTAAAATTGCCTACAGCCATGTGTTATTATTTTAGGCCTTCGATGCCTGTCTGCGGTCACTCCTTCCACTAGGCCTCCACTGACCACACCACTGCTGCCCGTGTACCCCTGGAACCAATTTAAAATTGCCTACAGCCATGTGTTATTATTTTAGGCCTTCGATGCCTGTCTGTGGTCACTCCTTCCACTAGGCCTCCACTGACCACACCACTGCTGCCCGTGTACCCCTGGAACCAATTTAAAATTGCCTACAGCCAGCCCAATTTTTTTATTTTAGGCCTTCGATGCCTGTCTGCGGTCCATTCTTTCAACTACTACTACACTGACCAGGGCACTGCTGCCCGTGTACCCCTGGAACCAATTTAAAATTGCCTACAGCCATGTGTTATTATTTTAGGCCTTCGATGCCTGTCTGCGGTCACTCCTTCCACTAGGCCTCCACTGACCACACCACTGCTGCCCGTGTACCCCTGGAACCAATTTAAAATTGCCTACAGCCATGTGTTATTATTTTAGGCCTTCGATGCCTGTCTGCGGTCACTCCTTTCACTAGGCCTCCACTGACCACACCACTGCTGCCCGTGTACCCCTGGAACCAATTTAAAATTGCCTACAGCCATGTGTTATTATTTTAGGCCTTCGATGCCTGTCTGTGGTCACTCCTTCCACTAGGCCTCCACTGACCACACCACTGCTGCCCGTGTACCCCTGGAACCAATTTAAAATTGCCTACAGCCATGTGTTATTATTTTAGGCCTTCGATGCCTGTCTGCGGTCACTCCTTCCACTAGGCCTCCACTGACCACACCACTGCTGCCCGTGTACCCCTGGAACCAACATCAGAAAATATAAAAATAAGTATTTTGCTTATAAAAAAGAAAATACTGGAGAGATATCAAATGCAGACATTTTAACATTAAAAACAAACACATACAACAAAAATCTGGTACAGTACTAAAAATGGCCACCAGCTACAATAACTTTCTCCTGCAAGTAGTTAACTGAAAGGTTTTTTCAATTTTAAACACAGATATGGCATCCACCGAGTGTTGTCCTGTCGCGTCTTCTTTATATTATTGCCAAGAAGATGCAAAACAATGAAAATAATAAAATCATTATTTACCAAAAAAATAGAGTAAGTCAAAACCACATTGCAAATAAACATTCATTACAAATAAAGAAGCAGGGCGCGTCCGAGGGTGAGTATATACCTAATAAGAATATAATCACCCTCGGACGCGCCCTGCTTCTTTCCGACAGCCTTCCTTCCTAAGAATCAGCCCTTCCGTGGTGTAGAGAGAGGGTTTGTTACACTCCAAGGTGTTCCCCAGGTTGCCTTTCCTGAGCTTCGATCTTCCGGCTCTCGTTTAGTAGTTGTTGGAAACTACGCTGCATTAGGCCTACAAATTGGGTATGGGGTGTAGAGAGATGGTGTGTTCCACTGTAGAGAGATGGTGTGTTCCACTCCAAGGTGTTCCCCAGGTTTCCTCGCCAATGCTTCGATCATCATGCTTTCGTTTAGTAGTTGTTGGAAACTACGCTGCATTAGGCCTACAAATTGGGTATGGGGTGTAGAGAGATGGTGTGTTCCACTCCAAGGTGTTTTCCAGGTTGCCTTTCCTGAGCTTCGATCTTCCGGCTCTCGTTTAGTAGTTCTTGGAAACTACACTGCATTAGGCCTACAAATTGGGTATGGGGTGTAGAGAGATGGTGTGTTCCACTCCAAGGTGTTCTCCAGGTTGCCTTTCCTGAGCTTCGATCTTCCGGCTCTCGTTTAGTAGTTCTTGGAAACTACACTGCATTAGGCCTACAAATTGGGTATGGGGTGTAGAGAGATGGTGTATTCCACTCCAAGGTGTTCTCCAGGTTGCCTTTCCTGAACTTCTATCTTCAGGCTCTCATTAAATTGTGGTTAAACGGAACAACTGCATTTGGCGTACTAGTTGGTTTGGGGCCTACTATCGGTGTCTGCCACTCCTTGCTGTTCTCCTGGTTTCCTGTCCTGAAATTCCGTTTTCAGGCGCTCGTTAAGTAGTTGTTAATGTTAGACTGCATTTTGCCTACTAGTTGGGTTGGGGCCTACTATCGGTGTCTGCCACTCCTTGCTGTTCTCCTCAACTGAACAAAGCTGGGCCGCCTGTTTACTACGGTTGCCAATTTTGAACTGCATTTCGACTACTTACTGATTTGGGCCTACTCTCTGTGTCTCTCATTCCAGTTGTCCTACACTGCAATGCCCCCTGGTTATTCCTGTGTTACCAATTTTGAACTGCATTTAGCCAACTTTATTCTTTGGGCCTATATCTGTGTTTCCTCCTCATCCTGCCCATTGCCCAGCCAGTGATAGATGAGTCTGCTGGTACATTGACCCATAACGCAACATTCCCCGTGCACGCTACACAACAACATTGTGACCCTGCTGAAAGTCAGGTTGCTCTTCCCGCATACCATACCACCTTACACGGGGACAAAGAGGAAGGTGCAGATGAAAGTGCAGGTTCCTTCATCAGGTGGGGGGGAGGAATACTAGTTGGCGACGTCACTGGCACAGGGCCTCTCATAGTACGCAAAAGTGTTGCTGCCGGTGGGAGGCACCCCCGCCGTGCAAACACACCGCTGTACTTTGAGGGGCCCTGTGCCAGTGCCAATGCCAACGAGTGGGCCCCCCCTGCTTGCTCAGGTTCACAGCACTTGCAAAGTTGAAATACTTACCTCTCCCTGCTCCTCTGCCGTGACGTGGTCCAGATTTCCTGGGCCCACTAATTACTTGAACCAGCCCTACCCACCACAACTTTAGCCAAATGACCCCCAATTTCAAATGCCTTCCAATTATTATAAGGTAAATTACGCTTGACAAGCTTCATTAAGAAGAATGGATGGTTTTGACATTAAAATGGGCACTCTAGGTGTTTTCCTGGCCCCCACTCACTGCCGACTATGCTGCCCCATTGACTTGCATTGGGTTTCGTGTTTCGGTCGATCCCGACTTTACGTCATAATCGGCCGATTTCACTCGACCCGACTTTTGAGATAGTCGGGTTTCGCGAAACCTGGCTCGACTCTAAAAAGGTCAAGGTCGCTCAACTCTAATTCTCAGGTCCTAAACGCGCTCATTTTAAACAAAGAAGCCTGCCGGTTACCAGCGGTGATGTCCAGAGGTGAATATATCAATATTTTTTATTTTAATTCTTTATTTTACACATCACTATGGATCCGATACCGATTCCCGATACCACAAAAGTATCGGAACTCGGTATCGGAATTCCGATACCGCAAGTATCGGCCGATACCCGATACTTACGGTATCGGAATGCTCAACACTAGTTAATAAACTTCTTGAATGTGGTCTTGAGCACCTTGCGGGGTGCAGTTTTTAGAATGGTGTCACACTTGGTTATTTTCTATCATATAGACCCCTCAAAATAATTTAAAATGTGATGTGGTACCTAAAAAAATGGTGTTGTAAAAATGAGAAATTGCTGGTCAACTTTTAACCCTTATAACTCCCTAACTAAAAAAAAATTGCTTCCAAAATTGTGCTGATGAAAAGTAGACATGTGGGAAATGTTACTTATTAAGTATTTTGTGTGACATATCTCTGTGATTTAAGGGCATAAAAATTCAAATTTGGAAAATTGCGAAATTTTCAAAATTTTTGCCAAATTTCCATTTTTTTCACAATTAAAAGCAGGTAATATCAAATAAATTTTACCACTATCATGAAATACAATATGTCATGAGAAAACATTGTCAGAATCACTGTGATCCATTGAAGCGTTCCCGGGTTATAACCTCATAAAAGGACAGTGGTGAGAATTGTAAAAATTGGCCCGGTCATTAACGTGCAAACCATCCTTGGGGTTAAAGGGGTTAAATCTAAAAAATAGTAGTAATAAAACAGATCCAAAGATGAACAGCATCAATTGAAAAAGCTGTGCTATGCGTGAAATTGAAAGTGATTTAAATCAGTGCTAAAAAGCAGTCTGAAATTGGTTAAGCACCTGCTCTATTATAGCTTTTTGTGGATCATGCTAATTTTCTTCTTGCTACAGTCACTTTTATCAGAGTAGAAAACAATAAAATTGATGTTGCTTTCTGAAGGTAAGCTGCTTGAATATGTACAACTTTCAGTAAAGACCACCTTTTGTTTGCATTTGCTTTTCATATGTAGTGTTCATGTCTAACTAGGGGCCACCTTTCTGAGAACCTTCTCATAACAATTAGATATGAGCTCATTGAAATCACACTGCGGAGTCGCGCTCTGTGCCATAAATTTAACAGAAACACTTATTTAGAAAATCACTATTTTGCAAAGATGGTTAAAGCTATCTAAACATGTGAATGTTATGATGTCCTTCTTCCAACTTATAACCTGTGTGTTTATCATTAGCTATCGACTCGATCTTTTTATGCATATTCCAAACAATACATATTATGCAGAAGTGGAGTACCATTGTAGAGCTGTTATGTGCAATACTGAAGGGCATCTATTGCTTTGACAGAAACAAGTGTACACTACTTTTTATCATTAGAGAAGACCTATTTCAAGGTTTTGAACAGAATTCAAGCACATCTCTGATTTTACATGCTTTTATTGTTATTTTGCTTCATATTGTTTGTTTTTATCATTTTCTCTGCAAACTTTATCTACTACTAGGCAGTAGCTACATCTGTGTTTTATTTTCCTTTTTATTATTGAATGCAATCCTATGCACCACAGACCCTACTTGGAGTCTTCACATTTCAAGAAATAGATGTCAAACATCACTAAAGTGGCATCAATTTCCACAGAGTAGAAACAGTATAATAGGCCTCTGAAACAGCTTCTACCACAGGCAACTCACCAGATGAAGACCCAACGTGGAGTGGCCTTGTTTCAAGATAAGATGAAACAAAGATACCAGGCAAACATCAAACGATGAGAAAAGTCTATAAGGATTAGATAAAACCATCACAGACAGAGGTTAAATAAACCTTCATGGTTTACAAAAACAAACAATAAACGAAGAGAAGCATAGAACTGTTTGTGAGGTAAAGTTTTTCAGACAATAAGTAAACAGTTCTCAAGAGTGTGTCACTGTCTGTCTGTAAATGTATGACCAGCAATGCTGCTCTGAAATGATCTGAATGCATTCTGTTTATTTCAATATGGACTCAAAATAGCCATTTTTATATTCACACTACAATCCACCCTTGGCTATTTTGAGCCATATATTATTTATACAAGATGCCATACCCTACACAGCACAAAGCAATGCATGCACAAATTATAGCAAAAAAAATATTTTGTAATTGAAGTTTTGAGCCACATCTTCTTATTCTATGTCTTCATTTTAAGTAGATACCCCATCAGCTTTGTCCATAACTGTACAGGGGTCGGTACTACCACCAGACAAGTTTCTAATGAACTGGTAGCAGTAGTAGTCTTTGTCAAACATAAATGGCTAGTGTTCATCAGCTGATCCAAGTAAATCCATAGATTCTGTTTGGTTTTCCATAAAGCCCCATTTTCCGTGGTTGGTCTCCCGGTTTTTGGTCTGAAGATCTCTGGGGTAGTAACGGAACCTGAAAGGACCATGCACATGGTGGCTGCAATGATGCATCATTTCCAGATTTATATCTAAAGTGAAAAATATATATTATTCTCTGAGATAACCTGTCTGTTGGGACATGTTCCCACTTCTCTTGCCCAGGTTGCATAACTATCAGCACATTATCTGCTCCACGAGCAATTATTTCAGCAGGTTCCGGATGACCTTTGTCCCCCAGATTTTTATGCAATCATTGATAAGATGTGAGGATCCAAATCCTTTATCAAATCTAACCTGATGAGCATCCCTCTGGTCTATGCCCATTGGTAAGTAGATTTTCCTCCCAGGTGTCCAAATTTCTGGTGTGCCCACTGAGTCAATCCAAGCAGTCCCTTAGTGGTATCAGTCTTTGAACTGGATTCAGCGACTGATATTTTGGAATCTTCATCTGCTACTGAGTTGAAGAGTCTTTCCAATGTACTTGAAGCACAATAATCATGAACATTAAACACAGTCACTTTAATTCTTTGTACAATTGCCCAGATATCTTACCATAACTCTTTCCCCACATTACATATTTTTTCATTCAATAGTAGTAGGCACAAGCACACAGGTCTTCTCCTAAACCAGTAAATATAACCTTGTGCTCACTGAATTGTTTTGGACTTCCATAAATCAAACTTGCCTCCACCTTTGTATCTACCAATGCATTAACATGTTGCCTGTTTTTATTTTTCCAGTTAGTCACCAAATCTACATGGGGCGTCTATCCATTTGTGGGTTGTGGCCAGCAAGTCAATCACTCTTATCTTTTTCCATCGACCTTCCTTTTCAGATGAAGACATCTTGGTAGGAGATAGTGACAGCCCCTTCAGTTGGGCTTTTAATTCCTGTATCATGGATTTCACTTCAGCATAAAGATCCTCAATCCCTGGTACTGTGAGCTTTGACAGAGACAAAGGGGGAGTGGGCCCTCTCTCTCCCATGTCCTGTCTCACCCTTGTTGTGGAGATTCAGAATCTTTTACTATAACCATTTTATTATGTGAAACACCTGGCTTTTTATTAAGTCCTCTCTTTTGATACAATTTTCACATTTTGTCAGTAAAATCCCGTTTATTGTATCCCTGTGGACGCCATCCTTTATTAAGGCCATAAACATGTCTTTCTGGGTAATATGGGACCTAGAATTGTAATTACTTTTGACATCATCATGCTGCTCTTCAGATGGAAAATTACCCTTTTGTTTGTTACCCCAATCTTCCAGATCCCTTAACTGTCGGATTGCCTCTAATGTATTAGCGATTGTATTCCCAATCTGATTTACCATTAGCGTCATCATGATATGTTTATAAGCTGGAGGGGCATTTCAAATGATACAATTTTTAACAGATAGATTTACAACAGCTTGCATATAATGATCATAGGTGCTTGCTGAAATAGCATTTTTCATGACCTCCTCCTTCAACCTCTGAGCACAATCATTTAACATAAACTATGGTTTTTCATTGGGTGGCCAATCCGCCTCAGATGGGATTTTATGCTGCAATGCCATAGCCACAACTTTAAGCATATTATACACCACATGTGGTTGCTGGATTATCAAGGTATGGAATGCCTCCTTCACTACAGGTTCATGTCTGAGTTGGACAAATTTGGGGCCATCCACAGTGTCAACCTGTACTCCATGAGCCTCCATCTCCCATAATCTGACTGCCCAAGCTACCAGGAGTTCATCTGGCTTTTGAGAAAAACAATCATGAAGGTTACTAAGCTCAGTCTGACTGTAAGGCTAGGGTCACATTGCGTTAGTGCAACCCGTTTAGCGCTAGCGCTAGCGGGTTGCGCTAACGCAATGTTTTTACTGTGGCCGCGTCCCGGGGTCGCGGTAACGTCCCCGCTCTTGCAGATCCCCGATCTGCGAGAGCGGGGAACGGACCGCGGGCGCGCCTCGGATGCTGCAAGCAGCGTCCACGGCACGCCAGGAAACACCGGCGCATCGCTAGCGCGTGCCGAACATGGCACGCGCTAGTGCTGCGCGTTCCCATTGCCGTGAATGGGCGCGCTAACGGACGCGTTGCACGGCGTTAATTTCGCCGTGCAACGCTGTCCGTTAAGCGCGTTCCCATAACGCAATGGGAACCCAGCCTAATCCTCTACCACATTCTCATTCTGTTTACCTGCAGCTGTCTCTACAACCAGTCTCCAATATATAGGATGAACTTTCACTGGGTTAATAGGAGGGGCAATTTCCCTCTTCCGATTGAAATGTACATCCTCAGACTCAGATCGGTGATGTTTTCGGAGTCAACTGAATTCCAAACATCACCATCCTACTGATTGGGTTCCACTCTATCCCTGCTTTGGCTAAGGCCAAAGCTACTTCATTTTAATTCACCTTGCCTCACCTCCTTCTATACTTATTCTCTGCTACATGTATGGCAGCCTTTTCTGCAACATGCTGATATTCATCACATCTGTCCATTTATAACTTATTCTGACATTGTGCTATAAGCAATGCATTCTGGGTCTAACAAAACTGTCTTTCCAGTTCCTGTACTTTTGTTAAAATACATATTTTTTCCTCATGCTATGATCTATATGCAGACAACAATATCCATACCAACTGCGCCCAACTCTTTACCTTTCTCCACTTTCACTTTCTGTAAGCATGCAACCACATCAGCAGGAATATTTGTCCATGCTTCACCCAAGTCAGTACTGTGTGCCCACTTGGTTGCCAAAACATGATAGGGAGCCTGTTCCCAACCTGGAACCCCAATCTCAATTTTTTTCTTAAAGAGAGTCATGTTTTATGCATTATCACACTATCACGCAGAGTCCTGTTAATATTAATAAAAAACATTTGAGTCTTTTGCGTTTCCTCCTGACTATGCCAAATTATGTACTGCCAAGTTTTTAGCACTAAGGTTCGGATACAGCTTTAACCCCTTTACCCCCAAGGGTGGTTTGCACGTTAATGAACGGGCCAATTTTTACAATTCTGACCACTATCTCTTTATGAGGTTATAACTCTGGAACGCTTCAACGGATCCTGATGATTATGACCTTGTTTTCAAGTGATATTGTACTTCACGATAGTAGTAAAATTTATTTGATATTACCTGAGTTTATTAGTGAAAAAACGGAAATTTGGCAAAAATTTTGAAAATTTCACTGTTTTCTAAGTTTGAATTTTTATGCCCTTAAATCACAGAGATATGTCACACAAAATACTTAATAAGTAACATTTTCTACATGTCTACTTTACATCAGCACAATTTTGGAACCACAATTTTTTTTTGTTAGGGAGTTATAAGGGTTAAAAATTAACCACCAATTTCACATTTTTACAACACTATTTTTTTAGGGACCATATCACATTTGAAGTCACTTTGAGGGGTCTATGTGATAGAAAATATCCAAGTGTGACACCATTCTAAAAACTGCACATCTCAAGGTGCTCAAAACCACAATCAAGAAGTTTATTAACCCTTCAGGTGTTTCACAGGAATTTTTGGAATGTTTAAATAAAAAGTGAACATTTAACTTTTTTTAACAAAAAATTTATTTCAGCTCCAATTTGTTTTATTTTACCAAGGGTAACAGGAGAAATTGGACCCCAAAAATTGTACAATTTGTTCTGAGTAAGCTGATACCCCATATGTGGGGGTAAACCACTGTTTGGGAGCATGGCAGAGCTCGGAAGGGAAGGAGCGCCGTATGACTTTTTAATGCAAAATTGACTGGAATTGAAATAGGACGCCATGTCGCGTTTGGAGAACCCCTGATGTGCCTAAACGTTGAAAACCCCCACAAGTTACACCATTTTGGAAACTAGACCCCCTAAGGAACTTATCTAAATGTGTGGTGAGCACTTTGACCCACCAAGTACTTCACAGAAGTTTATAAGGCAGAGCCATAAAAATGAAAAATCATATTTTTTCACAAAAATGATATTTCGCCCCCAATTTTTTATTTTCCCAAGGGTAACAGAAGAAACTGGACCCCAAAAGTTGTTGTGCAATTTGTCCAGAGTACGCTGTTACACCATATGTGAGAGTAAACCACTGTTTGGACATATGGCAGAGCTCGGAAGGGAAGGAGAGCGCTTTGACTTTTCAATGCAAAATTAACTGGAATTGAAATAGGATGCCATATCACGTTTGGAGAGTCCCTGATGTGCCTACACATTAAAACCCCAGACAAGTGACACCATTTTGGAAAGAAAACCCCCTAAGGAACTTATCTAGATGTGTTGTGAGAACTTTGAACCTCCAAGTGTTTCACTACAGTTTATAACGCAGAGCCGTGAAAATAGAAATTCTTTTTTTTCCCACAAATTTATTTTTAGCCCTGAGGTTTGTATTTTCCCAAGGGTAACAGGAGAAATTGGACCACAAAAGTTGTTGTACAATTTGTCCTGAGTACGCTGATATCCCATATGTTGGGGTAAACCACAGTTTGTGCGCATGGCAGAGCTCGGAAGGGAAGGAGCGCCATTTGACTGTTCCATGCAAAATTGACTGGAATTGAGATCGGACGCCATGTCGCGTTTGGAGAGCCCCTGATCTGCCTAAACATTGAAACCCCCCATAAGTTACACCATTTTGGAAAGTAGACCCCCTATGGAACTTATCTAAATGTATGGTGATCAGTTTGACCCACTAAGTACTTCAAAGAAGTTTATAATGTAGAGCCGTAAAAATAAAAAAAATCATATTGTTTCACAAAAATAATCTTTTCACCCCAAAATTTTTATTTTCCCAAGGGTAACATAAGAAACTGGAACCCAAAAATTGTTGTGCAATTTGTCCTGAGTAAGCTGATACCCCATATGTGGGCGTAAACCACTGTTTGGGCGCATGGCAGAGCTCGGAAGGGAAGGAGAGCGCTTTGACTTTTCAATGCAAAATTAACTGGAATTGAAATAGGACGCCATGTCGCGTTTGGAGAGCCCCTGATGTGCCTAAACATTGAAACCCCCACACGTGACACCATTTTGGAAAGAAAACCCCCTAAGGGACTTATCTAGATGTGTTGTGAGAACTTTGAACCTCCAAGTGTTTCACTACAGTTTATAACGCAGAGACGTGAAAATAAAAATTCTTTTTTTTCCACAAAAATTATTTTTAGCCCTGAGTTTTGTATTTTCCCAAGGGTAACAGGAGAAATTGGACCACAAAAGTTGTTGTACAATTTGTCCTGAGTACGCTGATACCCCATATGTTGGGGGAAACCACAGTTTGTGCACATGGCAGAGCTTGGAAGGTAAGGAGCATCATTTGACTGTTCCATGCAAAATTGACTGGAATTGAGATCGGACACCATGTCGCATTTGGAGAGCCCCTGATGTGCCTAAACATTGAAACCTTCCACAAGTTATACCATTTTGGAAAGTAGACCCCCTATGGAACTTATCTAAATGTATGGTGAGCACTTTGACCCACCAAGTGCTTCAAAGAAGTTTATAATGTAGAGCCGTAAAAATAAAAAATCATATTTTTTCTCAAAAATGATTTTTTTCGCCCCCAATTTTTTATTTTCCCAAGAGTAGCAGAGGAAATTGGACCCCAAAAGTTGTTGTAAAATTTGTCCTGAGTACGCTGATACCCCATATGTGGGAGTATACCACTGTTTGGGCGCATGGCAGAGCTCGGAAGGGAAGGAGAGCGCTTTGACTTTTCAATGCAAAATTGACTGGAATTGAAATAGGACGCCATGTCGCGTTTGGAGAGCCCCTGATGTGTCTAAACATTGAAACCACCCACAAGCCACAGCATTTTGGAAAGAAGACCCCCTAAGGAACTTATCTGGATGTATTGTGAGAACTTTGAACCTCCAAGTGTTTCACTACAATTTATAACGCAGAGCATTTTTTTCCACAAAAATAATTTTTAGACCCCAGTTTTGTATTTTTCCAAGGGTAACAGGAGAGATTGGATCCAAAAAGTTGTTGTCCAAGTTGTCCTGAGTACGCTGATACCCCATATGTGGGGGGGGGGCGGCCACCGTTTGGGCGCATGACAGAGCTCGGAAGGGAAGGAGCGCTGTTTGGAATGCAGACTTAGATGGATTGGTCTGCATGCGTCATGTTGCATTTGCAGAGCTCCTGATGTACCTAAACAGTAGAAACCTCCCACAAGAGACCCCATATTGGAAAGAAGGCCTCCCACGGAACTTATCTAGATGTGTTGTGAGAACTTTGAACCCCCAAGTGTTTTACTACAGTTTATAGCGCAGAGCCATGAAAATATAAAAATTTTTTCCCACACAAATTATTTTTTAGCCCCCAGTTTTGTATTTTCCCAAGGGTAACAGGAGAAAATGGACCCCAAACGTTGTTTTCCAATTTGTCCTGAGTACGCTGATACCTCATATGTGGTGGGGAACCACCGTTTGGGCGCATGGCAGAGCTTGGAGGGGAAGGGGTTAGGTGTCAAGTTCCCGCCGCTGCACAAGGGGAATCTTGAGCCACCTCCACTGCGGTCTCCCATTCTTCTTCAGCTGCAGTGGACCTGCTCAGTGGAGACGTCAGTCCCAGCGTCTTGCTCAGTCAGATACTGTGCACTTGGTTACTGCTGATCTTCCAGGCTCAGCCATTGTAACCAGCACTGTTCAGCGGCGAGCAGACGATCCTGGGACTAAGTCCTGCTTTTCCGCTACTATGCATGCTCAAGGGACGACCTCTTATTGGAGGTCAGAGGTCACATGCCCAGGTCCTGAAGCACTTCCTATTGGACCACTAGGAAGGTCCTGGAGAGCTTTCTCTAAAAAAGGTTTGCATGGCCGCGCAGCCATGCGCTAGTATCAACTTATGTTTATGAGCGTATGAGATTTGCTACTTCGTGGTCTGTGTCAGCATGTGCTCAGGGTCGGCTATATAGCCACTAGAATTCCAGCACCTCCAGAGAGGAGTTTATGTGTGTGAATTTAGGGCTGGCGTATAGCCACTAGAATTCCAGCACCTCCAGAAAGGAGTTGTTTGTGTGCTGTTGCTGATTGAACGACCACTGTTTGCTACCTTCTCCATTAGTGAGCTGTGATTCTCTGTGAGGTTAACAGAGCACAGCATTACCTTTAATCCCAGTGACTCTGTGAAGCAACAGAGTCCGCTCCTATACAGATCGGATGATGGAATCCATGTCTATTCAGGTGTAGTACCACCATATACAGTAGTGCCGCCATCTACTAGGAGCAGGTTCCACTCCTGCACGGTGGACCCCGGGCTGCAAATGCACCTATACTATCTCCATATTCACTCGGTGCCTTCCGCCAGCCCTAACAGTATACTAGCGCCAGAGTTTGGCTGGTAATGGCAGACGATCAGCGTCTACAACGATACATACAGCAGCTGGAGGGCAGGTTGGCAGCTCTTGAACGCACAACTTTGGCTGTGGATGTCACCGCAATTGCTGTTCAGGCTGCTAGTGTGGCTGCAGCCAGTTTGTCCACTGCCACCCCTGCTCTGACTTTATCCCGTCTCCCGTTACCAGACAAGTTTGCTGGTGACAGTAAGCTGTGTCGGGGATTCATGAGTCAGTGTGCTACACATCTAGAGCTTCTGGCTGCACGTTTTCCCAAGGAACGGGCTAAAGTGGGATTTATTTTATCCCTTCTGTTGGGCAGGGCATTGGAGTGGGCAACGCCGCTGTGGGAGCACGATGATCATGTGGTGCAGAGTGCTCCTCGCTTCTTGGACTCTCTGAAACAGGTCTTTATGGGACCTCGTGTCACCCATGATACGGCATTCCAACTCCTGGCATTGACATAAGGCTCGTCCATTTTCAGTCAATTTGCCATCCACTTCCGGACTTTCACTTCTGAGCTTAAGTGGCCAGATAAAGTCCTTATCCCGGTGTTTTGCAAAGGACTGGCTGACCATGTGAAGGACGCCTTGGCCACCAGGGAGATTCCTGCCACACTGGAGGAGCGTATAACTATTTCCACCCGCATCGACCTTCATTTTAACGAATGAAGGTTGTAGCGAACCCAGTGTAGGCAGAGGTTCCGGTTGGCTCCTACCTTCGCCGCTCCTCTGGAATCTCCTGTTCAGGCATCTGAGTCCCATGAGGCCATGGAGATATCTCGAGCAAGACCTAAGTCCCGGGCCACTCAAATACCGGTGGTCTGTAATGTCTGCCAGTAGATAGGATATTATGCCAGGAAATGTCCCCAGCGGTCGGGAAACAACCGCGTCTAGTAGGAGGAGGTTTACTAGACACAGTGGCGTTTTCCTCCAAATTGTCCTTTTAAGGGGACAATCACCTTTGGCCCTTCCACTCTTACAGTTGAGCTTTGTGTGGATTCTGGGGTGGAGGGGAATTTTATGTCCTCAGCCTTCGCCCAACGCCACGCAATACACCTGGTGATGCTCGCCAAGCCGATGACTGTACAAGTTGTGAATAGATCGACACTGCCCTCACAAATAACACACCAGACCATCCCATTTACATTATCTATGTCTCCATCCCATCAGAAGATTATTTCCCTCCTTGTGATCCCCAAGGGAATAGACAAGATCCTGCTAGGGATACCTTGGTTAAATTATCACTCCCCTCATATAGAGTGGTCCTCAGGGAGAATTTTGGGATGGTGTGAATCTTGTGAGGGCAGATGTCTGAGGGAGTGCATTCAGGTTGCTACTACTGAAGTACCCACAGACCTTACCTCTCTCCCCAAGCACTACTGGCCCTATGCGGATGTATTCTCCAAGAGGGCTGCTGAGATCCGTCCGCCCCACCTACCATATGACTGTCCTATTGACCTCTTGCCTGGTGGAGAGCCTCCCTGGGGTCGAGTCTATCTCCTGTCTCTCCCGGAGATGGAGGTGATGTCCCAATACATCCAGGAGAATCTGGCAAGAGTATTCATTAGGAAGTCAGTGTTACCTGCAGGGGCGGGTTTCTTCTTTGTGCAGAAGAAGAATGGAGAATTACGTCCATGCATAGATTACAGGGGTCTTAACACCATCACCGTTAAGAACAAATACCCTCTGCCTCTGATATCAGAGTTATTCGACAGGTTGCGGGGAGTGAGGGTATTTACTATCCTAGATCTGCGGGGTGCTTACAACATGATTCGCATCCGTGAGGGGGACGAATGGAAGATGGCATTTAACACCAGGGATGGGCACTATGAATACCTGGTGATGCCCTTCGGGCTCAGTAATGCCCCTGCCGTTTTCCAAGACTTTGTGAATGATATCTTCCAGGATATGCTCTCCACCTCGGTCATAGTCTATCTGGATGATATTCTCATCTACTCTCCAGATATAGACTCCCACCGGAGAGATGTTTGCAAAGTCTTCAACCTCCTACGGGCAAACTCCCTCTACGCCAAGTTGGAGAAGTGTGTGTTTGAGCAGGAGTCCTTGCCTTTCCTTGGCTATATCATCTCCGCACAGGGATTGGCTATGGATCATGAAAAGCTGCAGACTGCGATGGACTGGCAGGAACCCCATTCTCTCAAAGCGGTGCAGCGCTTTATGGGGTTCATTAATTACTATCGCCAGTTCATTCCCCACTTCTCAACTTTGGTAGCTCCCTTGGTTGCCCTCACCAAAAAGGGAGCAAATCCCAAATTGTGGTCGGAGGAGGTTTCCAGAGCCTTTCTCTCAATTAAGTCACACTTCGCTAGTGCTCCCATTTTACATCGCCCCGATGTTGATAAACCTTTTATTATGGAGGTGGATGCCTCTTCCGTCGGTGCTGGAGCAGTTCTCTTCCAGAATGATGCTCAAGGTCGGATGCATCCTTGCTTCTTCTCCAAGACCCTCACACCGGCGGAGAGGAATTATTCCATCGGGGACAGGGAGTTGCTAGCCATGAAGTTGGCTTTCTCGGAGTCTAGAGACCTCCTGGTGGGGCTCGCTTTCCCTTTCAAGTTTTCACCGACTACAAGAATTTGGTCTATATAAAGACTGCCCAGCAGCTGAATTCTCGCCAGGCCAGATGGTCCCTGTTCTTCTCCTGGTTCCATTTTACCCTCCATTTTCTCTCCTGGGAGAAGAACATTTGTGCAAAGGCTCTATCCCACTCCGTAGTGCCATCAGCGGAGGAGGAACCTCGGCTTATTGTGCCTTCTGAGAGTCGGAGGACCGTGGCTCCGGTTTCGCTAGTCTGTGCCCCAGGCAAGGCTTTTGTGCCATCGAATTTGCAAATGGAGGTTCTGTCTTGGGCTCACTCATCCAGGGTGGGTGGACACTTTGGGACCAAAAGGACATCTGAGCTTCTGGTGAGGACGTACTGGTGGCCGCATATATCCCGTGATGTTGGAGACTATATTTGGGCGTGTAGAAGCGCATGAAGAGAAGGACAGCACCACAGCAATTGTGAAAAAACAGCTCCCGTATTTATTCTGCTATCTGGTATTTATTCTCCACGGACCGAAACGTTGCAGATGGCAGAATAAATACGGGAGCTATTTTCACAATTGCTGTGGTGCTGTCCTTCTCTTCATGTGCTTCTGGATTTACCTACTGGGATGGATCCCCTGGTGAGGACGTGAACTCTGCTGTCCATAGAGACATTGCCATTATAGGGTGCAGCTTTTGTTATGTGCAGGTGATTCAGAACCACAATGGACCTAGTAGTTAAGAGCACACAAGGTGACCTGATAGTTACTAACATAGGACGAGCTCTGAGACGTGGAAACTCTGCTGACCGCAATCCCTAATCCTATCACACCACACTAGAGGTAGCCGTGGATTGCGCCTAACGCTCCCTATGCAACTCGGCACAGCCTGAGAAACTAACTAGCCCTGAAGATAGAAAAATAAGCCTACCTTGCCTCAGAGAAATTCCCCAAAGGAAAAGTCAGCCCCCCACATATAATGACTGTGAGTTAAGATGAAAATACAAACACAGAGATGAAATAGATTTAGCAAAGTGAGGCCCGACTTACTGAATAGACCGAGGATAGGAAAGATAGCTTTGCGGTCAACACAAAAACCTACAAACAACCACGCAGAGGGGCAAAAAGACCCTCCGCACCGACTAACGGTACGGAGGTGCTCCCTCTGCGTCTCAGAGCTTCCAGCAAGCAAGAAAAACCAATATAGCAAGCTGGACAGAAAATATAGCAAACAAAAGTAACACAAGCAGAACTTAGCTTATGCAGGGCAGACAGGCCACAAGAACGATCCAGGAGAGAGCAAGACCAATACTGGAACATTGACTGGAGGCCAGGAACAAAGAACTAGGTGGAGTTAAATAGAGCAGCACCTAATGACTTAACCTCGTCACCTGAGAAAGGAAACTCAGAAGCCGCAGCCCCACTCACATATACCAGCGGAAGCTCATAGACAGAACCAGCCGAAGTACCACTCATGACCACAGGAGGGAGCTTGACCACAGAATTCACAACAGTACCCCCCCCTTGAGGAGGGGTCACCGAACCCTCACCAGAGCCCCCAGGCCGACCAGGATGAGCCAAATGAAAGGCACGAACCAGATCAGCAGCATGAACATCAGAGGCAAAGACCCAGGAATTATCTTCCTGACCATAACCCTTCCACTTAACCAGGTACTGAAGTTTCCGTCTCGAAATACGAGAATCCAAAATCTTCTCCACTATATACTCCAACTCCCCCTCAACCAAAACCGGGGCAGGAGGATCAACGGATGGAACCACAGGTGCCACGTATCTCTGCAACAATGACCTATGGAATACGTTATGGATGGAAAAAGAAGCTGGAAGGGTCAAACGAAAAGACACAGGATTAAGAACCTCAGAAATCCTATACGGACCAATGAAAAGAGGCTTAAACTTAGGAGAGGAAACTTTCATAGGAATATAACGAGATGACAACCAAACCAAATCCCCAACACGAAGTCGGGGACCCACACAGCGCCTGCGGTTAGCGAAACGTTGAGCCTTCTCCTGAGACAATGTCAAATTGTCCACCACATGAGTCCAAATCTGCTGCAACCTATCCACCACAGTATCCACACCAGGACAGTCAGAAGACTCAACCTGCCCTGTAGAGAAACGAGGATGGAAACCAGAATTGCAGAAAAACGGCGAAACCAAAGTAGCCGAGCTGGCCCGATTATTAAGGGCGAACTCAGCCAAAGGCAAAAAAGACACCCAATCATCCTGATCGGCAGAAACAAAACATCTCAGATATGTTTCCAAGGTCTGATTGGTTCGTTCAGTCTGGCCAATTGTCTGAGGATGGAAAGCCGAGGAAAAAGACAAATCAATGCCCATCCTAGCACAAAAGGCTCGCCAAAACCTCGAAACAAACTGGGAACCTCTGTCAGAAACGATGTTCTCCGGAATGCCATGTAAACGAACCACATGCTGGAAGAACAATGGTACCAAATCAGAGGAGGAAGGCAATTTAAACAAGGGTACCAAATGGACCATCTTCGAGAAGCGATCACAAACAACCCAAATGACCGACATTTTTTGAGAGACGGGGAGATCCGAAATAAAATCCATAGAGATATGTGTCCAGGGCCTCTTTGGGACTGGCAAGGGCAAAAGCAACCCACTGGCACGAGAACAGCAGGGCTTAGCCCGAGCACAAATCCCACAGGACTGCACAAATGAACGCACATCCCGCGACAGAGACGGCCACCAAAAGGATCTAGCCACCAAATCTCTGGTACCAAAGATTCCAGGATGACCAGCCAACACCGAACCATGAACCTCAGAGATAACTCTACTCGTCCATTTATCAGGGACAAACAGTTTCTCCGCTGGGCAACGGTCAGGTCTATTAGCCTGAAATTTTTGCAGCACCCGCCGCAAATCAGGGGAGATGGCAGACAAAATTAACACCCGCCGGCTCAGACAAACCCGGAGAGTCGGGCACAAAACTCCTAGACAGGGCATCCGCCTTCACATTTTTAGAGCCTGGAAGGTACGAAACCACAAAGTCAAAACGGGAGAAAAACAGCGACCAACGAGCCTGTCTAGGATTCAACCGTTTGGCAGACTCGAGATAAGTCAAGTTCTTATGATCAGTCAAGACCACCACGCGATGCTTAGCTCCTTCAAGCCAATGACGCCACTCCTCGAATGCCCACTTCATGGCCAGCAACTCTCGATTGCCAACATCATAATTACGCTCAGCAGGCGAAAACTTTCTGGAAAAGAAGGTGCATGATTTCATCACCGAGCCATCAGAACTTCTTTGCGACAAAACAGCCCCTGCTCCAATCTCAGAAGCATCAACCTCGACCTGGAACGGGAGCGAAACATCTGGTTGACACAACACAGGGGCAGAAGAAAAACGACGCTTCAACTCTTGAAAAGCTTCCACAGCAGCAGAAGACCAATTGACCACATCAGCACCCTTCTTGGTTAAATCAGTCAACGGTTTAGCAATACTAGAAAAATTATTGATGAAGCGACGATAAAAATTAGCAAAGCCCAGGAACTTTTGCAGACTCTTCAGAGATGTCGGCTGAATCCAATCATAAATGGCCTGAACTTTAACAGGGTCCATCTCGATAGTAGAAGGGGAAAAAATGAAACCCAAAAATGAAACCTTCTGAACACCAAAGAGACACTTTGACCCCTTCACAAACAAAGAATTCGCACGCAGGACCTGGAACACCATTCTGACCTGCCTCACGTGAGACTCCCAATCATCCGAGAAGACCAAAATATCATCCAAGTATACAATCAGGAATTTATCCAGGTACTCTCGGAAGATGTCATGCATAAAGGACTGAAACACTGATGGAGCATTAGAAAGCCCGAATGGCATAACCAGGTACTCAAAATGGCCCTCGGGCGTATTAAATGCTGTTTTCCATTCATCGCCCTGTTTAATGCGCACAAGATTATACGCACCACGAAGATCTATCTTGGTGAACCAACTAGCCCCCTTAATCCGAGCAAACAAATCAGACAGCAGCGGCAAGGGGTACTGAAATTTGACCGTGATTTTATTTAGAAGGCGGTAATCAATACAAGGTCTCAGCGAGCCATCCTTCTTGGCCACAAAAAAGAACCCTGCTCCCAATGGCGACGACGACGGTCGAATATGACCCTTCTCCAAGGATTCCTTTACGTAACTCCGCATAGCGGCGTGCTCAGGCACAGACAAATTAAACAGTCGACCTTTAGGAAACTTACTACCAGGAATCAAATCGATAGCGCAATCACAATCCCTATGCGGAGGTAGGGCTCTGGACTTAGGCTCATCAAATACATCCCGGTAATCCGACAAGAACTCTGGGACCTCAGAAGGGGTGGATGATGAAATAGACAGAAATGGAACATCACCAAGTACCCCCTGACAACCCCAGCTGGACACAGACATTGATTTCCAATCCAATACTGGGTTATGGACTTGTAGCCATGGCAACCCCAACACGACCACATCATGCAGATTATGCAACACCAAAAAGCGAATATCCTCCTGATGCGCAGGAGCCATGCACATGGTCAGTTGGGTCCAGTACTGAGGCTTATTCTTGGCCAAAGGCGTAGCATCAATTCCTCTCAGTGGAATAGGATACTGCAAGGGCTCCAAGAAAAACCCACAGCGCCTAGCATACTCCAAGTCCATCAAATTCAGGACAGCGCCTCAATGCACAAATGCCATGACAGAATAGGATGACAAAGAGCAGATCAAAGTAACGGACAAAAGAAATTTCAACTGTACCGTACCAATGGTGGCAGAGCTAGCGAACCGCTTAGTGCGCTTAGGACAATCGGAGATAGCATGAGTGGAATCACCACAGTAAAAACACAGCCCATTCCGTTGTCTGTGTTCTTGCCGTTCAGCTCTGGTCAAAGTCCTATTGCATTGCATAGGCTCAGGTTTATGTTCAGATAATACCGCCAAATGGTGCACAGTTTTATGCTCACGTAAGCGTCGATCGATCTGAATGGCCAAAGACATAGACTCATTCAGACCAGCAGGCATAGGAAATCCCACCATGACATCCTTAAGGCTTCAGAGAGACCCTTTCTGAAAATTGCTGCCAGAGCACATTCATTCCATTGAGTGAGCACAGACCACTTCCTAAATTTCTGACAATATATCTCTACCTCATCCTGACCCTGACACAGAGCCAGCAAGATTTTCTCTGCCTGATCCACTGAATTAGGTTCGTCATAAAGCAATCCAAGCGACAGGAAAAACGCATCAACATCACGCAATGCCGGATTCCCTGGTGCAAGGGAAAATGCCCAGTCTTGAGGGTCGCCACGTAATAAAGAAATTATGTTCTTTACTTGTTGAACTGGGTCACCAGAGGAGCGGGGTTTCAAAGCCAGAAATAGTTTACAATTATTTTTGAAATTCAGAAACTTAGCTCTATCTCCAAAAAATAACTCAGGAATAGGAATTTTAGGTTCAAACATAGGATTCTGAACCACTAAATCTTGAATGTTCTGAACACTTAGGCCGGCGTCACACACAGCGTAAAACAATACGGTCCGTATATTACGGCCATAATATGCTGAAAAGTCCCGAAAAAAGTGGTCCGTAGCTCCTCCGTAGGCAGGGTGTGTCAGCGTTTTTTGCGCATGGCATCCTCCGTATGTAATCCGTATGGCATCCGTACTGCGTGGTTTTCTCGCAGGCTTGCAAAACCAACATACCGCTATAGAAGTGATCCATGTGTCCCAAAAATAAAAAAATATATATATACTGTCTATATATATATATATATAAATATATATGTCAGTAGACACATATATGTATATATATTAATATTTTTTCCAGCGCTATACAGCTTGAAAGCCGGTAATTCAATTACCGGCTTTTTCTTTCTCCTTCCTAAACCCGACATGATTTGAGACATGGTTTACATACAGTAAACCATGTCTTCTCTCCTTTTTTTTTGCAGATTCCACACTACTAATGTTAGTAGTGTGTATCTGCAAAATTTGGCCGTTCTATCTACTAAATTAAAGGGTTAAATGGCGGAAAAAATTGGCGTGGGCTCCCGCGCAATTTTCTCCGCCAGAGTAGTAAAGCCAGTGACTGAGGGCAGATATTAATAGCCTGGAGAGGGTCCACGATTATTGGCCCCCCCTGGCTAAAAACATCTGCCCCCAGCCACCCCAGAAAAGGCACATCTGGAAGATGCGCCTATTCTGGCACTTGGCCACTCTCTTCCCACTCCCGTGTAGCGGTGGGATATGGGGTAATGAAGGGTTAATGCCACCTTGCTATTGTAAGGTGACATTAAGCCAAATTAATAATGGAGAGGCGTCAATTATGACACCTATCCATTATTAATCCAATTGTAGTAAAGGGTTAAATAAAACACAAACACATTATTTAAAATTATTTTAATGAAATAAAAACAATGGTTGTTGGAGTATTTTATTCTACGCCCAATCCAATCACTGAAGACCCTCGTTCTGTAAGTAAAAAAACATAATAAACCAACAATATCCTTACCCTCCGCAGATCTGTAACGTCCAATGATGTAAATCCATCTGAAGGGGTTAAAATATTTTGCAGCCACGAGCTTTGCTAATGCAATGATGCTCATGGCTGCAAAAAACCCCGGAAAATGAAGGTAAAGTAGGTCAATGTCCTATATTTAGCTTCATTTGCGGTGAGGCGCCCTCTGCTGGATGTTTCTAGATCGTGGGAACTTTCCTAGAAAGCTCCCAGGTTCGAGTTCATAAGAGGCGCCCTCTGCTGGTTGTCCTCATGGTCTCATGGTCCAATGGTCTCAGAACTTCTCTTTTCCCTCTATTGAGAAGCATTAGTACTTTGGGCCTCCAGTACTGTTATGTGCAGGTGATTCAGAACCAAAATGGACCTAGTGGTTAAGAGCATACAAGGTGACCTGATAGTTACTAACATAGGACGAGCTCTGAGACGTGGAAACTCTGCTGACTGCAATCCCTAATCCTATCACACCACACTAGAGGTAGCCGTGGATTGCGCCTAACGCTCCCTATGCAACTCGGCACAGCCTGAGAAACTAACTAGCCCTGAAGATAGAAAAATAAGCCTACCTTGCCTCAGAGAAATTCCCCAAAGGAAAAGGCAGCCCCCCACATATAATGACTGTGAGTTAAGATGAAAATACAAACACAGAGATGAAATAGATTTAGCAAAGTGAGGCCCGACTTACTGAATAGACCGAGGATAGGAAAGATAACACAAAAACCTACAAACAACCACGCAGAGGGGCAAAAAGACCCTCCGCACCGACTAACGGTACGGAGGTGCTCCCTCTGCGTCTCAGAGCTTCCAGCAAGCAAGAAAAACCAATATAGCAAGCTGGACAGAAAATATAGCAAACAAAAGTAACACAAGCAGAACTTAGCTTATGCAGGGCAGACAGGCCACAAGAACGATCCAGGAGAGAGCAAGACCAATACTGGAACATTGACTGGAGGCCAGGAACAAAGAACTAGGTGGAGTTAAATTGAGCAGCACCTAACGACTTAACCTCGTCACCTGAGAACGGAAACTCAGAAGCCGCAGCCCCACTCACATATCCCAGCGGAAGCTCATAGACAGAACCAGCCGAAGTACCACTCATGACCACAGGAGGGAGCTTGACCACAGAATTCACAACAGGCTTTACTATTAATATTTGATACTTATATTTGGGCGTGTGTCTCCTGCGCCAAGAATACGTCTCCTCGACAAAGGCCAGCTGGGTTGCTTTACCCCCTGCCAGTGGCAGACCGGCCCTGTGAAATGGTCGGGATGGACTTTGTGGTGGGATTACCCAAGTCCTGTGGCTGCACCATCATTTGGGTAATCACCGACCATTTTTTAAAATGGTGCACTTGGTGCCTCTTCCATGGCTACCTTCTGCACGGGCCTTGGCAGCGTTGTTTTAAAAACACATTTTCCGCCTACACGGTATGCCAGACAAAAATGTCAGTGACCAGGGTCCCCAGTTTGCGTCTCGGTTCTGGAGAGAGCTCTGTCGTCTACTCAGCATGGAGCTGAATCTCTCTTCAGCATAACATCCCGAGACGAATGGGTTGAAAGAGAGGGCCAACCAGTCCTTGGTCACATACTGTATCTGCGACATTTTGTTTCTGCTAGACAGGATGACTGGGCATCCTTGCTACCATGGGCGGAGTTTGCACTAAACAACGCCGTAGCCCACTCCACTGGACAGACCCCATTTCTCCTTAACTACGGCCAGCATCTGCGGGTTCCTGTGCCTATGCCTGTGTCTTCCGCCAGTTCCAGGGTGGCAGACTGGGCTGTGGAGGCACGTGACATTTGGGACCACATTCAGGATGCCACCCGGGCTTCCAAGGAGAGAATAAGGTCCTCCACCGATGCACATCGGCACCCCGCTCTGACTTTTGCTCCTGGCGACATAGTGTGGCTCTCCACCCATAACATCAGGCTGCAAGTTGAGTCCACTAAGTTTGCACCTCGCTACTTGAGTCCCTTCAAGGTCCTGGAAAAGTTTAACCCTGTGGTCTACCATCTGCCTCTTCCTCCACGCCTAGGTATCACTGACACCTTTCATGTGTCTCTTCTTAAGCCCGTTCACATGTCCCGGTTTTCTGAGTCATCTGCCGGGACATCGAGTTCATCTACGGATGATTTTGAGGTGAACGCTATTTTGGGGTGTAAGGTGGAATGTGGCAAGAAACTTTATTTGGTGGATTGGAAGGACTATGGCCCAGAGGACAGGTCCTGGGAGCCTGATGAGCACATTCGGGCTCCGCAACTCATTGCTGCCTTCAAGTGTAGCGGGGCCCTAGGAGGGGGGGTAATGTTAGGTTCGAGTTCCCGCAGCTGCACAAGGGGAACCTCGAGCCACCTCCGCTGCGGTCTCCCATGCTTCTTCAGCTGCAGTGGAGCCTGCTCAACGGAGACATCGGTCCCAGCGTCTGGCTCAGTCAGATACTGTGCACTTGGTTACTGTTGATCTTCCAGGCTCAGCCATTGTAACCAGCACTGTTCAGCGGTGAGCAGACTCTACTGGGACTAAGTCCTGCTATTCCACTATGCCCAAGGAACGACCTCTCATTGGAGGTCGGGGGTCACATGCTCAGGTCCTGAAGCAGTTCCTATTAGACCACTAGGAAGGTCCTGGAGAGCTTTCTCTACTAAAGGTTCGCATGGCCGCACGGCCATGCGCTAGTATCAACTTATTTTTATGAGCGTATGAGCTTAGCTGTTCTGTGGTCTGTGCCAGCATGTGCTCAGGGTCGGCTATATAGCCACTAGAATTCAAGCACCTCCGTAGAGGAGTTTGTGTGTGTGAATTTAGGGCTAGCCTATAGCCACTAAAATTCCGGCACCTCCGGAGAGGAGTTGTTTGTGTGCTGTTGCTGACTGAACGACTACTGTATGATACCTGCTCCGTTAGTGAGCTGTGATCCTCTGTGAGGTTAACAGAGCACAGCGTTACCTTTAATCTCGGCGACTCTGTGAAGCAACAGGGTTCGCTCCTTTACAGACCGGGTGACGGAACCCATGTCTATTCAGGCGTAGTACCACCATATTGTGCTGCTATCTACTAGCAGCAGGTTCCACTCCTGCACGGTGGACCTCAGGCTGCGAATGCACCTATACTATCTCCATATTTACTCGGTGCTATCCGCCAGCCCTTACACAAAGTGAACTGAACAATCTTGTTAGAGATTTGCATCCGCCTAAGAGTAATTATGAGCTGTTAGGTTCCAGGCTACAGCAGTGGAATATCCTAGTGCGATGTTTAGATTTCTTTGTTCTACAACCATGATAAAGATCATGTCCAATACTTCTTCATGGAGGGCTATCTTGTGGCATGCAGCAGCATCAACAGTTTCATGGAAGCTACTGTACGAAGGAAGGTCATAATCCAGAAGAATGAAGGATCATCATTGATTTGTCCAAAACAAGCCTAAAAGCCATGCATAATGGCAATGCGGGACCTTCAATTCCAGTTGGTTATGCAGTCCACATAAAAAAAAATTAAACATATGTTGAGGTGCCTGAACTATGAGCAATATTTGTGGCCCCTCAATGGTGACTTAAGGTGGTTTTTTTTTTACTTCGTCTCCAGTATGAATCCACAAAGTACTGATTCTTCATGTGTGAGTGACATCGTTGTGCAAGAGGATATGACTAGAATAAAAGAAGACTGGCCTCTCTGACATTCACTTCAGCCAGGGAGTAAAATGTCCTGCATCCAGCAGTTGACTCACATAAGATTTTGTTAACATCATTGCCTACTGAACAACTGGGCCTACTGAACAACTTTGTGAAGGCAATGGACAACAATGCAAAGGCATTCAAGTATCTCATTGATAAATTTCCAAAGTTGAGTGTAGCAAAGATAAAGGATGAAGTATTTATTGGACTTAAGATTCATAAACTCTAGAAGATGAGAAGTTTCTCTGTTTGTTGCAGGGCAAGGATAAGGCTGCAATGGTAACTCATTTTTTGGAGATTCAAGAGCAGATAGCTATAAAGAATTGATGGAAAATATCATAATATATAAAGATCTTGGCAGTAATATGTCCTTAAAGATTCCTTTTTTACATCTAGATATTTTTTTCCACCAAACTGTGGAGCAGTAACCGATGAGTATGGTGAGAGATATCACCAAGATATACACTGCTCAAAAAATAAAGGGAACACTCAAACAACAGAATATAACTCCAAGTAAATCAAACTTCTGTGAAATAAAACTGTCCACTTAGGAAGCAACACTGTTTGACAATCAATTTCACATGCTGTTGAGCAAATAGAATAGACAACAGATGGAAATTATTGGCAATTATCAAGAGACACTCAATAAAGGAGTGGTTCTACAGGTGGAGACCACAGACCACATCTCAGTACCAATGCTTTCTGGCTGATGTTTTGGTCATCTTTGAATGTTGGCCGTGCTTTCACACTTGCGGCAGCATGAGACGGACTCTACAGCTCACACAAGTGACTCAAGTAGTGCAGCTAATCCAGGATAGCACATCAATGTGAGCTGTGGCAAGAAGGTTTGCTGTGTCTGTCAGCGTAGTGTCCAGAGGCTGGAGGCGCAACCAGAAGACAGGTCAGTACACTAGGGAATGTGGAGGGGGCCGTTGGAGGGCAACAACCCAGCAGCAGAACCACTACCTCAGCCTTTGTGCAAGGAGGAACAGGAGGAGCACTGCCAGAGCCCTGCAAAATGACTTCCAGCAGGAACTTTTATGGATTATATAGCTGTAAAAGAAAAACTCTTTGATATAGAAACAAAAGCCCCCCCAAAAAATCATTGTCAGATTTGAATTCAGGAGATCAAAACCATTAAGAAACGGCTCACTTCTAAACTAAACCTGACCAATTTTGACAGTGTAATTGGACAAATTAACTTTACCATAAATAAAATTTAATACTTTGTAGAGAATCCATTGCTGAAAATGGCTGCCTTACGTCTGGAAGCTAGAAAGCATTGCCCTGTACATTTCAGAATTTGTCCAGCTGTTTATGTCTTCATTCACATCATCAATAAACACTAGTGACCCAGTGTCATTGGAAGCCATGCATGCCCATGACATCAAACTGCCTCCACCGTGTTTTACAGAAGATGCAGTGTGCTTTGGATCATGAACTGTTCCAAGCCTTTCCATACTTTCTTCTTCCCATCATTCTGGTACAGGCTGATCTTAGTTTAATCTGTCCAAAAAATGCTATTCCAAAACAGGACTGGCTTTTTTAGATGATTTTTTGGCAAAGTCTAATCTGCTCTTTTTATTTTTATGGCTGAATAATGGTTTACACCTTGTGGTGAACCCTCTATATTTGCTTTCATGAAGTCTTCTCTTTTTTTCTTCTCAATGGAAAAGTTTCTGTGATCATTCACCACTGTTGTTTTCCATGTACATCCATGCCTTTTTGAGTTCCCAAGATCACTAGTGCGTTCTTTGTTTTTGCAGAATGTGCCAAATTGTTAAATTGGTCTCTTCTAACATTTCAACTATTTCTCTGATGGGTTTCTTTTTTTTAGCCTCATGACGTCTGTTTCTCTTCCATTGAAAGCTCCAGTTGTGGGTTCACAACAATAGCTCCAATATGCAAATTTCACACCTGGAATCAGCTCCAGACCTTTTATCTGCTTAAATGAGCCCATGCAGCCCATTAAAAAATTTGGGGGATAAATGTGCAATTACACAGGTATGCAAAATTTGGGTTTCTGGAAAAGTAGTCCAAATGGGAATGTAAAAAACATAACTCAAATTCATCAGACAACTCAAGGCTTTGAAACGTTTCATTATGTAAAAACACGATGGACTTACATTTTGGATCTTTGTTGTTAACTAGAAATTTCTTCAAAAACTTCTTTAAAAGAATCCCAAGCCTTTTTCTCAACAGCTTTCATTTTTTTTTCTAACGCGCTGTCTTTCATCACTTTCTGAATATCCGGACCCACAAAATGCCTTCCTTTAGTTTTTTTGGGAAAGTCATTGAAACTTGATACGCAGATACTTAAAATTCTCTATTTTTTTTGATAGAGCTTTCATAAACTACTTAATCAGCAAGCTAAATGTGAAGTGGTTACAGGGGAACTTTAGTGGGGTCAACTAAACGTTCCACAACTATGTTCTTTAGTCCAGGTTGCCAAGATGTTCTTGTTGGTCAACTTTTTTGACTCCCACTCCCACAAAAAGCATGGGTATTCTCCTTGCTGCCCAATGAGCAAAAAGAGAACTCTCAGAACACCACATATTGACCATCCTTCATACTTTTGAGAATAAAGTCTAAATTCTCATAGATTACCTTCAAATGCACACAATGCCGTACAGGCACTGAAGCATACAGGCACTGCCATTGTACAGTTACACAGCTTTTAGAGTTTTTCTGATTAAATTAAACGCACTCACATTGTACTCAATGTTACATTTTTCAATTAGTTCAATCAGGGGTGCTGGGCAGGATACAACCTTTTCTCTGAGCTGCACTGCATCACAGCAAACACGTACCCACTTCAGGTAATAGCCATGTTACTTCAAATGCCTAATTATGGATTTTCTCTTTCATGTGTCTGCTGCACGGAGACTATAGAAAGGGCATGGTAATAGGGCATTTATCATATGGTTGTTGGGTTTCTAATCAGTGCATGTGGCCTCTTTAATTTAGCACTTCTTTGCATATACATATATATTTTTTAGGTGCTCACTTGGATTTTGGTTGACTAGTAGTGATGAGTGAGTGTTCTCGTTGCTCGAGCACGCTCAGGGGATCTCTGAATATTTGTTAGTGTTCGGAGATTAAGTTTTCATCGCCACAGTTGAATGTAGCAGGTGAATGTTTCTGCTTTCTGATAAATGTCTGGGGCAGGGACAATGAACTGGATGTGGTTGCTGATTGTTGTGTGTGTACAACAGCACATTGTGGGCAGGAGGCATCAGCGCCTGCTTCATGATCAGCAAATTGGGAAGGCTGTAACACAGGGGAAGGGCCAGTGAGTTCACCATCAGGCACAGATTTTTTTACTCAGGGGTTCCACCCACCTACTGGGGAGCTTAGCTGCCATGTGCTTTTGCCTGCTGGTGGTGCTCAGGTTGGCTGTGTTCTTGCCTCTTGTTAACTTGGTTTGGCAGATGATGCAAACTACAGTTGTTTTGTCTGAAGGAATTTCAGAAAAAAACTGCCATACAGTGGAACAACTCATCCTTGGCCTATTATCTAGCCGAGTGGGGGTGTTAGGACTGGCGGAACGCACCAAGAGAGATGATATAGATGCGTTCGCAGTCCGGGGTCCACCGTGCAGGTGAAACCTGCTGCTAGGAAATGACAGACAATATGGCGGTATTCAAAAGTATACACGCGTGGGTTAAACCTCACCCAGCGTGAAGAAAGCGATCCTGTTGCGTCACAGGACCGCGGTACCGCACATAGAGCGCGAGCAAGTGGTCAGCGAACTAAACCCCAACAGGGATTGTAGTCCGATTAGACCCTTGCTGGCACTACACCGCTACTGGGTGTGAAAGGGATAATATAATTAAGGCACCGAAGTGCGAACTGTGCCGTGCTGGCAGGCACCACTAAGCATCCAGACGTGGGTCAGGAAGCGGACACTGGCGCGTGGCACCGCAATGGCGGTCACAGCAGTAGACGCTGACACGTGTGTGAAACTTTGAGTGATAAGTCGGGCGCTAGATAGCAGCCATACTCCATACGCGAACAATCATACAATAGGGTAGGGGTATTTAAAGAACGACTTGCACTCACAACAAACACACGTATTAAATTGTACACTAGCGCATGGCCGTGCGGTCATGCGCAGTTTATATAGTTGCAGGACAGGAAGTGGCCACAGAAAGTTTGCCCTTCCAAGACCTGCCAAGAGGACCAATAGAATGCGCTGCAGAGTCTGAGCACATGACCCTCGATCTCCAACGGGAGATCTTGCCCTGGGCATGCTCAGTGTGTGCAGACAAGGACTTAGTCCCAGAGAAGTCCACTCGCTGCTGACCAGTATAGGCTTTACAGGCAGAAGCTGGAGAAGCAGCAGTAACTCTTCTCACAGAGTCAGACTGAGCGAGACGCTGGGATCGACGTCCCTGCTGAGCAGGCTCCACTGCGGCTGGAGGAGAATGGGAGACCGCAGCGGAGACGGATCGAGATTCCCCCTGTGCAGCAGAGGAAACTCGACTCCTAACATTACCCCCCCTCCTAGGGCCCCCCCCTCCTTGGGCCTCGCTACGTTCGAAGGCAGCAATGAGCTGTGGGGCCCGAATGTTTTCAGCAGGCTCCCATGACCTGTTCTCTGGACCATAACCCTTCCAATCCACCAGATAGAACTTTTTGCCGCGTACCACCTTACACCCCAAAATAGCGTTCACCTCGTAATCGTCCGTAGACGAACCCGATGTCCCGGCAGATGACTCGGAAAACCGGGACATGTATACGGGTTTCAAGAGGGACACATGAAAGGTGTCGGTGATACCCAAGCGTGGAGGAAGAGCCAGGCGGTAGACCACAGGATTAACCTGTTCGAGAACCTTGAAGGGACCCAAGTAGCGAGGCGCAAACTTAGTGGACTCAACTCGCAGCCTGATGTTACGGGCGGAGAGCCACACCAAGTCGCCAGGAGCAAAGGTCGGAGCGGGGCGTCGAGAGGACCTCATTCTCTCCTTGGAAGCCCGAATGGCATCCTGAGTGCGATCCCAAATGTCCCGTGCCTCCACAGCCCAGTCTGCCACCCTGGAATCGGCGGAAGACATGGGCATGGGCACAGGTACCCGCGGATGCTGACCATAGTTAAGGAGGAATGGGGTCTGTCCAGTGGAGTCAGCTACAGCATTGTTAAGAGCAAACTCCGCCCACGGTAGCAAAGATGCCCAGTCATCTTGTTTAGCAGAGACAAAATGTCGCAGATATGTGACCAAGGTCTGGTTGGCTCTCTCCACCAACCCATTCGTCTCGGGATGATATGCCGAAGAGAGATTCAACTCGATACTGAGAAGGCGACAAAGCTCTCTCCAGAACCGAGACGCAAACTGGGGACCCCGGTCACTGACAATTTTGTCTGGCATACCGTGAAGACGGAATATGTGTTTAACAAACAATGCTGCCAAGGCCCGTGCAGAAAGTAGCCGGGGAAGCGGCACCAAATGCACCATTTTAGAAAAATGGTCGGTGATAACCCAAATGACAGTACAGCCACGTGACTTGGGCAAACCCACCACAAAGTCCATCCCGACCATCTCCCAGGGCCTGTCTGCCACCGGCAGAGGGTATAACAACCCAGCTGGCCGTTGACGGAGAGACTTATTTTTGGCACAAGAGACACATGCCCGAACGTAGTCTCCAACGTCACGAACCATATGTGGCCACCAATACATTCTCGCCAACAACTCAGATGTCCTCTTTGCCCCAAAGTGTCCACCCACTCTGGACGAATGAGCCCACGAGAGAACCTCCGGACGCAAATTGATGGGGACAAAAGTCTTGCCCGGAGGCACAGACTCAAGCGAAACCGGAGCTACGGTTCTCAGACTCTCTGAAGGGACAATGAGCCGAGGCTCGTCATCCTCCTCCACAGATGACACCAGGGAGCGAGAGAGAGCGTCAGCACGAATGTTCTTCTCCCCGGCGAGATAATGTAGAGTGAAGTGGAACCGGGAGAAAAACAAGGACCATCTGGCCTGACGAGAATTCAGCCGCTGGGCTGTCTGTAAATAGACCAAATTCTTGTGGTCCGTGAAGACTTGGAATGGGAACCGAGCACCCTCCAAGAGATGTCTCCATTCCGAAAAGGCCAACTTCATTGCCAGCAACTCCCTATCCCCGATGGAGTAATTTCTCTCCGCTGGTGAGAAGGTTTTTGAGAAGAAGAAGCATGGATGCTTCCGACCTTGAGCATCCTTTTGATAGAGGACTGCTCCTGCACCAACAGAAGAGGCATCCACCTCCATTAGGAATGGCTTATACACATCGGGACGATGTAAGATGGGAGCGCTAGCAAAGTGGGACTTAATAGAAGTGAAGGCCTTGGAGACCTCTTCGGACCACGATTTAGGATTCGCTCCCTTCTTGGTGAGGGATACCAAGGGAGCTACCAGGGTTGAGAAGTGGGGGATGAACTGACGATAGTAATTTATGAACCCCATAAAGCGCTGCACCGCTTTCAGAGAATGGGGTTCCTGCCAGTCCATCACTGCCTGTAGTTTGGCAGGATCCATAGCCAATCCCTGGGCCGAGATGATGTAGCCCAGGAAAGGTAAAGACTCCTGCTCAAACATACACTTCTCCAATTTGGCATAGAGGGAGTTTGCCCGTAGGAGGTCGAAGACTTTGCAAACATCTCTCCGGTGGGAGTCAATATCTGGAGAGTAGATAAGAATATCATCCAGATAGACTACGACCGAGGTGGAAAGCATATCCCGGAAGATATCGTTCACAAAGTCTTGGAAAACGGCTGGGGCATTACAGAGCCCGAAGGGCATCACCAGATATTCATAGTGCCCATCCCTGGTGTTAAAGGCCGTCTTCCATTCGTCCCCCTCACGGATGCGAATCAGGTTGTAAGCACCCCGCAAATCTAATTTAGTAAATACCCTTGCTCCCCGAAGTCTATCGAATAACTCAGATATCAAGGGCAAAGGATACTTATTCTTAACGGTGATGGCGTTAAGACCCCTGTAGTCTATGCATGGGCGCAATTCCCCATTCTTCTTCTGCACGAAGATGAACCCTGCCCCAGCAGGTGACACTGACTTCCTAATGAATCCTCTTGCCAGATTTTCCCGGATGTACTGTGACATTGCCTCCGTCTCCGGGAGAGATAGCGGATAAACTCGACCCCGGGGAGGCTCAGCACCAGGCAAGAGATCAATAGGACAGTCATAGGGGCGATGAGGCAGAAGGACCTCCGCCGCCTTTTTGGAGAACACGTCTGCATAAGACCAATACTGCTTGGGGAGAGAGGATAGATCTGCGGGTACCTCAGTAGTAGCAACCTGAACGCACTCCCTCTGACACCTACCCCCACAAGATTCACCCCAACCCAGAATTCTGCCTGAGGACCACTCGATATGAGGAGAGTGGTACCGTAGCCAAGGTATTCCCAACAGGACCTCATCAATTCCTTCCGGAATGACGAGCAGAGAAATTATCTCCTGATGAGATGGCGACATGGACAGAGTAAAAGGGATGGTCTGGTGTGTTATCTGTGAGGGCAATGTCGACCCATTCACCACTCGCACCGTTACTGGTTGAGCAAGCATAACCAGGGGTATTGCGTGACGTTGGGCAAAGGCAGAAGACATAAAATTGCCCTCCGCCCCAGAATCCACGCAGAGCTCTACCGAGTGGGAGAATGAGCCAATAGTAATTGTCCCCTTAAAGGACAACTTAGAGGCAAACGTCGCCGTGTCTAGTGTACCTCCACCTACTACCACTAGACGCTGACGTTTCCTCGACCGCTGAGGACATCTGGTGGCTAGATGTCCTGACTGCTGGCAAACATGACAGACCCTGAGTGCACAAGCGGTCCGGGACTTAGATCCTGCTTGTGACACTTCCCTGGCCTCATGTGACTCAGGAACCAGGACCGGAAATTCCAGAGGTTTGGCGAAAGTAGGAGCCAGCCGAAACCTCTGCCTACACTGGGCTCGCTCTAACCTCCGCTCGTTAAAACGGAGGTCAATTCGAGTGGAGACAGTTATTAACTCCTCCAGTGTGGCAGGAATCTCCCTAGTGGCCAGAGCGTCCTTTACGTGGTCAGCCAAGCCCCTCCAAAATATGGGGATAAGAGCTTTATCCGACCAATCCAGCTCAGATGCTAAGGTGCGGAATTGGACGGCAAAATGACTGACCAAGGACTCACCCTGAGTTAATGCCAGCAATTGGAGCGCAGTATCATGGGTGACTTGAGGTCCTTAAAAGACCTGTTTCAGAGCGCTCACAAACAGCGGAGCACTCTGCACCACATGATCGCCACGCTCCCACAGCGGCGTAGCCCATTCCAACGCCCTGTCCGACAATAGAGACAGAATAAATCCCACCTTAGCCCGCTCTGTGGGAAAACATGTAGCCAGGAGCTCGAGGTGAATAGAGCACTGACTCACAAATCCCCTACAAAACTTGCTATCACCAGAAAATTTTTCTGGCAGCGGGAGGCGAGATAATGTCGGAACAGGGGTGGCAATGGACATAGTAGCTGCAGCCACACTGGCAGCCTGTACAGCTACTGCAGTAACATCCACAGCTGAGGTCGCGCTCTCGAGAGCCGCCAACCTACCCTCCAGCTGCTGGATATGCCGCAGAGATTGCTGTTTGTCTGTCATCACTAGCCAGACCCTGGCGCTAGTGTAATGTTAGGACTGGCGGAACGCACCAAGAGAGATGATATAGATGCGTTCGCAGTCCGGGGTCCACCGTGCAGGTGAAACCTGCTGCTAGGAAATGACAGACAATATGGCGGTATTCAAAAGTATACACGCGTGGGTTAAACCTCACCCAGCGTGAAGAAAGCGATCCTGTTGCGTCACAGGACCGCGGTACCGCACATAGAGCGCGAGCAAGTGGTCAGCGAACTAAACCCCAACAGGGATTGTAGTCCGATTAGACCCTTGCTGGCACTACACCGCTACTGGGTGTGAAAGGGATAATATAATTAAGGCACCGAAGTGCGAACTGTGCCGTGCTGGCAGGCACCACTAAGCACCCAGACGTGGGTCAGGAAGCGGACACTGGCGCGTGGCACCGCACTGGCGGTCACAGCAGTAGACGCTGACACGTGTGTGAAACGTTGAGTGATAAGTCGGGCGCTAGATAGCAGCCATACTCCATACGCGAACAATCATACAATAGGGTAGGGGTATTTAAAGAACGACTTGCACTCACAACAAACACACGTATTAAATTGTACACTAGCGCATGGCCGTGCGGTCATGCGCAGTTTATATAGTTGCAGGACAGGAAGTGGCCACAGAAACTTTGCCCTTCCAAGACCTGCCAAGAGGACCAATAGAATGCGCTGCAGAGTCTGAGCACATGACCCTCGATCTCCAACGGGAGATCTTGCCCTGGGCATGCTCAGTGTGTGCAGACAAGGACTTAGTCCCAGAGAAGTCCACTCGCTGCTGACCAGTATAGGCTTTACAGGCAGAAGCTGGAGAAGCAGCAGTAACTCTTCTCACGGAGTCAGACTGAGCGAGACGCTGGGATCGACGTCCCTGCTGAGCAGGCTCCACTGCGGCTGGAGGAGAATGGGAGACCGCAGCGGAGACGGATTGAGATTCCCCCTGTGCAGCAGAGGAAACTCGACTCCTAACAGGGGGTCTCTGGGGATTAGTGGACCAATTTATTCGTCTGCTTAAACCACCACCTCTTCTTGACTGTTTTTGTGCTACAGATCAATCCCTCTCTGCACTGCTGTGCTTGCAAGGTGTGCCACAGTGCCAGGTTGGATCAGTGGCCTCATCATCGACCACGTCGTTTTCCAATTCCTCAATCTGATCCTCCTTCTGAGTTGCGATTTTAGGCTGACCAGATGACAACTGGTTATGATTATCCTCCACCACCTGTTCAGACATGAATTGCCCTTCCCCAATGAGGTTTTCTCCTGGCCATGGGTGCTCAAATGTTTTGGAATCACTGCACTCCACCTCCTCATGACCCTCTTTAATTGTGCACGTTGAGAGGCCTGACAAATTACAAAGGAACGTAAACAGTTCCTCAGACTTGTCAGCGTTGGGATCATATGTCTCCTGGGACTATTGATGGTGGGAGGAAAGAGGACTAGGTTGACGATTCAGAGGCCCAACCGATTGGCTACGGAGATTGGACCGTTTGGAAGATTTCATGGTTCTGCTTGTCAACACAATGTAGCCTTTGTCTGCAATCCAATCCACAACATCTTTGCACTAGTCTGGGTTTGGTAGAGGTGTAGCTCACTGACCAAATTTTGACAGGAAGCTAGCACGAGATACAGTCACCTTCAGATCTGTCACACGGCCTTGGTGGGCACTACCACATCCACATCCCTTAATGTCACCCTCTCTCCTATTGAATGCATTATGCTTAAGAAAAAAAATACTGGCTTTATTTTTCACAAGTACCCTCACAAAGGTCTTATGTGCAAGTTCACTGTATCTAGCAATGTGTGGCTATTTTTTCATATCTCATCTTTATTATGCAAGGCAACAGCAGACTGATGTAAATTACAGGTAAATACTCCTGTTTCAGTATCTCTGCAGGCTTTGCAGCAGTCACACAACTACTAGATAACATGCACTATTTATTAAAACAATAGAAAATTATGATTTCTTTTAGATTGCCTTGCTGACAAATTGCAATAGCAGAGTAATGAAAATTATTGCCACTGCTAAATTTTCACGTTTGATTACCTCTACCCGGATTGTGCCAGTCACACAACTGCTAGATAAAAATATACTATTCATTAAACCAATAGACATGAAAATTATTATCACTGCTAACATGTGACGTTTAATTATCTCTAACCAGAGTGCTTCAGTCGCACAACTGCTAGATAAAGATATGCTATTTATTAAACTAACAGAAAATTATGATTTTTTAAAGATTGCCTTGCAGACACTGCAACAGCGGAGTAATGAAAATTATTGCCACTACTAACATGTGACATTTGATTATCTCTACCCATAGTGCTTCAGTCGCACAACTGCTAGATAAAGATATGCTATTTATTAAACCAATAGACCGTTATGATCTTTTAAAGATCCCCTTGCTGATACACTGCAACAGTAGAGTAGTGAAAATTATTGCCACTGCTAAATTGTCACATTTGATTATCTCTACCCGGATTGCACCAGTCGCACAACATCTAGATTAAGATACATTATTTATTTAACCAGTAGAAAATGATGATTTGTTTTTATCTCTGCAGGGATTGCAGCAGTCGCAGAACTGCTAGATAAAAAATATGCTATTTTTAACCAACAGAAATTTTTTGGGATTTTTTTATATTGCCTTTATGAGCCACGGCAACAGCAGGCTCAGGGAAATTAATGGTAAATAGTGACGTTTCCATAGCTGAACAGGTTTGTGCCAGTCACACAACTGCTAGAGAAATATTATGTACTTAAGCAATAGATGAGGAATATTATTTAGCAATTAGCTTTTAAAACTGAGAAATATTATTTTGCATTAAAAAGAATTATAGGCTGCTACACAGTAATATTATGTAGCTACAAAAAAAGAAAAGGTTTTGTATATGCTGGTACGTCCTAATATTATTTGTCTCTAAAAATAGCAGATTTTTATATTTTGGCAGCTGGTGTAACCCTCCATATTTTGCACTAATCCCACAATCTGTTTCTAATACTACTATACAACACAGTGGAAATAAGCAGAGATCTGCAGCATGTACTTGCAATGATGATAAAACACCCAGATGCTTGCCTTTTAGGCCATGTGCACACGTTCAGTATTTTTCGCGTTTTTTTCACTATAAAAACGTGATAAAAATGCGAAAAAAATGCGAAAAAAATGGTTACATATGCCTCCTATTATTTACAGTGTATTCTGCATTTCTTGTGCAAATGTTGTATTTTTTTCCGTGAAAAAATCACATTGCGGAAAAAAAAGCAACATGTTCATTAAATTTGCGGAATTGCGGGGATTCCGCACACCTAGGAATGCATTGATCTGCTTACTTTCCGCATGGGGCTGTGCACACCATGCAGGAAGTAAGCAGATTATGTGCGGTTGGTGCCCAGGGTGGAGGAGAGGAGACTCTCCTCCACGGACTGGGCACCATATAAATGGTAAAAAAAAAAATTAAAATAAAAAATAGTGATATACTCTCCTTCGATGGCCCCGGAGTCTTCCCGCCTCTCAGCAGTGCATGCTGCCACTTCCGTTCCTATAGATGGTGTGTGTGAAGGACCTGCGATGACATCGCCGTCTTGTGATTGGTCGCGTGACCGCTCATGTGACCGCTCATGTGACCGCAATGTCATCGAAGGTCCTGCACACACACCATCTATGGGAACGGACGCCGCTGAGGAGATCGGCTGTCTGCAGGTGAGTATAACCATTTTTTTATTTTTTTAATTATTTTTAAACATTCTATCTTTTACTATTGATGCTGCATAGGCAGCATCTATAGTAAAAAGTTGGTCACACTTGTCAAACACTATGTTTGACAAGTGTGACCAACCTGTCAGTCAGTTTTCCAAGCTATGCTACAGATTGCTTGGAAAACTTTAGCATTCTGCAAGCTAATTTCGCTTGCAAAATGCTAAAAAAAAGCGGAAAAAACAGGAAAAAAACGCAAAAAAAAAAATGCGGATTTCTTGCAGAAAATTTCCGGTTTTCTTCAGTAAATTTCTGCAAGAAATCCTGACATGTGCACATACCCTTACTTCTCTCCTATTTAATCTCTCCCTACGCTATCTACACCTAACAAAGAACTAATCTTCACAATCTTCAGCTCTTAAAAGAGCTTTCTGGAATGAATAATGTTTCCTATAAGCTTCTATCATTCTCCCTACGCTCACACTACGCGCTCCCTACTCTGTTTTTGGCTGCAATGTGCGCAAGATGGTGCCGGCTGCCTTTAAATATCCCCTATGATACAGCCAATCACAGTAATGGCACACCAAAGATGGCGCCGGCATTGCTGTGATTGACCAGCCAGCCCAGCATGTTCATTGGCTGCAAATGAAATGCCAAACATGTTGGGCGGCTCAAGGCGAATACCAAATTACTCACTGAGTAATGAATAGCCTGAATAGCGTAACACACTGGGGGTAATATGCTGGACACACTGGGGGTAATATGCTGGACACACTGGTAAAAAAAGATCCCATAACAACTTCCGAAGAACTGCAGGAAGCACTTGCATCAGATAAGGATAGTGTTCATAACACCATCATAAGAAGAGACTGGGCAAAAATGGCCTGCATGGCAGAATTCCAAGATGAAAACACTGCTGAGCAATAAGGACATACAGGCTCATCTCAGTTTTGACAGGAAACAACTTAATGATCCCCAAGGCTTTTGGGAGAATACGCTGTGGACTGACGAGACAAAGGTTAAACTTTTTGAAGGTGTATGTCCCATTACATCTGGCATAGAAGTAACACAGATTTTCAGAAAAGGAACATCATACTATCAGTAAAATATTGTGGTGGTATTGTGATGGTGTGGGGTTGTTTTGCTGCTTCAGGACCTGGGAGACATCATTTGGTAAATGGAACTAAGAATCCTGAAAGAGAATATCTGGCCATCTGTTCGTGTCCTCAAGCTGAAGAGCACTTGGGAACAATGATCCAGAACACCCCAGCAAGTCCACCTCTGAAAGGCTTAAGGAAAAAAAAAATCAGACTTTGGAGTGGCCTAGTCAAAGTCATGACCTTAATCGGATTGAGATGCTGTGGCATGACCTTAAAAAGGTGGCTCATGAACGGAAACCTTCCAATGTGGCTGAGCTACAACAATTCTGCAAAGATTAATGGGCCAAAATTCCTCCAGAGTATTGTAAAAGACTCATTGCCATTTATCGCAAGCACTTGATTGGGCCACCGTTAGCAGCAATAACTGCAATCAATTATTAGGTTTAGGGGGCAATCACTTTTTCACACAGGGCCCTGTACTCTTATTTTTTTTTCCTTTATAATAAAGACCTTCATTTAAAAACTTAATTTTGTGTTCACTTGCATTATCTTTGTCTAATATCTAAGTTTGTTTGGTGATATGAAACATATCAGTGTGACAAACATGAAAAAGAGTAGGAAATCAGCAATTGGGTAAACACTTTTTCACACAACTGCATATACTGTATCTCTGTCTTCTGTTCATTGAATTTCAAAATGTGCCTTAATCTATGACTTTACCTTCAACTAATATGCAAGCGGGCATAGCACACTTAGATGTAACTTTTCTATAATTCAGACCATTCTTTTCAGTAAACTTTCTAAAGCAAAATGCTATATTATGAAAAGATGACATAAATATGACATAAGTACAGAAAAAAAGTGGAATCATTTTAATACAGTCAATTGAATCTTTTTAAATGTATGCCATTTATACGTGAATTCAGAATGTAACTATTAGACAAAGCATTATCAAACTTATATGCGGTCTCAAAGGTAATCATCTATTCTCTTTGTATGTCAATGACAAATGAATCTGCTCTGAAAAGTGTTAGACCGAACAGCCAATAAATTATATTCTCTTTAACATACATTGCTTATTAGAAGAAATTATTTCATTCTTATTTCTCAAAACGGAATAAAAATGTTGGGAACATAGTTTTATAACAATTCACTTACATGTATTTAATGAGAAGCTATAAAGAATTTATTTTATAGAAACCAATAGTCCTTTCAGTAAGTCAAAATGATCTAAATTCTTATAGAAATCTCTTTTTTTTTTCTAATCCATTTCAAACATATAATGTACTTTGATGCTAGAAGATGAACAGAGCTTGCAACTTTACTTGCAAATGATGGCTTTGATATTCAGCCATCATCTGCTTTCCACAGCAGAACATGAAGCAGAGCTTTGCCTGCGGGGGCTAATGTGTTAAAGGCAGCTGTTAATCTCTGACAATGGCACTGACAGGTCACCCGTAGGTGGTTTCATCATTCTATGTGCTCAAGCTATGCAGTACTAACAATTGAATGATTCTAGGTTCAAGTCCTTCAACAATTACAGTGTTTGTATTGAAAATGAATTGAAAATCTAGTCCAGACATTGACAAGGTATGACAAAAAGATTTTTATTTAAAATAATAATTTTCACCTTCAAACTTTGCTTTCATCAAAGAATGCTCCCTTTGCAGCAATTACAGCATTGCAAACTTTTGTCATTCTATCAATTAATTTGCTGAGGTAATCTGGAGAAATTTCACCCCATGCTTCCAGAAGCCCCTTCCACCAGTTAGTTTGGCTCGATGGGCACTTTTTGCGTACCATACGGTCAAGCTGCTCCCATACCAGCTCAATGGGGTTTAGATCTGGTGACTGCCCTGGCCACTCCATTACAGATAGAACACCAGCTGCCTGCTTCTTCCCTAAATAGTTCTTGCATAATTTGTAGGTGTGCTTTGGGTCATTGTGCTGTTGTAGGATGAAATTGGCTCCAATCAAGCGCTGTCCTCTGGGTATGGCATGGCGCTGCAAAATAGCGTGATTGCCTTCCTGATTCAAAATCCCTTTTACCTTGTAGAAATCTCTCACTTTACCAGCACCAAATAAACCCCAGAGCATCACATTACCTCCACCATGTTTGACAGATGGCGTCAGGCACTCTTCCAGCATCTTTTCAGTTGTTCTGCATCTCACAAAGGTTCTTCTGTGTGATCCAAACACCTCAAACTTGGATTTGTCTGTCCATAACACTTTTTTCCAATCTTCGTCTGTCCAATGTCTGTGTTTTTTTGACTATATTAATCTTTTCCTTTTGTTAGCCAGTCTCAGATATGGCTTTTTTTGCCACTCTGTCCTGAAGGCACATACTATTTAATGAAGCTGCCAGTTGAGGACCTGTGAGGCGTCGATTTCTCAAACTACAGACTCTAATGTACTTGTCTTGTTGCTCAGTCGTGCAGCGAGGCCTCCCACTTCTCTTTCTACTCTGATTAGAGCCTGTTTGTGCTCTCCTTTGAAGGGAGTAGTGCACACCACTGTAGGAAATCTTAAGTTTCTTGGCAATTTCTTGCATGGAATAGCCTTCATTTCTAAGAACAAGAATAGTCTGTCAAGTTTCACATGAAAGTTCTTTTTTTCTGGCCATTTTAAGAGTTTAATGGAGCCAAAAAATGTAATGGTCCAGATTGTCAAATAGCTCAAAGGAAGGTCATGTTTATAGGTTTTGTAATCAGCCAAACTGTTTTCAGCTGTGCTAACATGCTTGCACAAGGATTTTCAAGAGTATTCTAACCATCCATTAGCCTTCTTAAACAGTTAGCAAACACAAAGTACCACAAGAATATTGGAGTGATGGTTGTTGGAAATGGGCCTCTATACACCTATGAAGATATTGCATTACAAACCAGATGTTTGCAGCTAAAATAATAATTTACCACATTAAAAATGTATAGAGTGTATTTCTGAACCATTTAAAGTTAGCTTCATTGGAAAAAAAACTGATTTTCTTTAAAAAAAAAAAAGCAACATCATGACTAACAAGTAGAGATGAGTGAATATGTCCGGCTCCCTCATTATTCAGCAAGCTATAGCTTGTGCCGTGGCTGTTTCACTGTCGCAACACATGCATGGAGAACCTATTGGTTGGGCTCTCTATGCATGTGTCGTGACTGTCACACAGCCGTGACACATGCAGCTGCGGCGCCGGACAGCTGATCAGCAGGAGCGAATCAGGTAGCCAGGTTCCTTCTACAGATAATTCGGAAAGTGCTATAGCTTGCTGAATAAGGAGGAACCCAAACATATTATACTAACAACCCACTTTTTATCCCATTCAATCCAGACCACCAATTTTAGATCAGTTCCAATACCTGGTAGACAGGTTTGGTACTTCTGGATAAGAAAGCTTCAATGCATCACAACAATTTATCTAGAGACGGAATTGCAGGATTGGAAGAACTCGAACAAAATAAAGACATTACTATACATCCTGCAGATATTGGTGGAGCTATTGTTGTGATCAATTCCATATTATATTATGAACTGACTATGTGTTGTAAATTCTGCTCTTGGGTTCCCTCCAGTGGTTGTAGGTGGGAATGCAGTTGTCTCTGACTCGCAGTCCTGGCCAGATGTATCGGATGATTACAATTCTGACTGGGATATTTAGGTGTGCAGGATCCTTTAGCCCTTGCCAGTTGTCAATGTTCCTTGTGAAGTGTTGGATCACTTTCTGGCTTCTCCTGCTTGCTGCCAAATTCAGCAAAGATAAGTGTTTGGTTTTTGTATCTGTGGCACACTGCTGTGTGCTTGTTTCAGTTTCATTCCTGCTCTGATTGTAGGATTCACTGGAGTTGCAGATTTACGCTCCTACATTTTTTAGTTAGATGTAGGAAGTTTTTTGTATATTCTGCTGTGGATGTTTTGAAGGGTTTTAATACTGACCGCACAGAACTCTGTCCTATCCTGTCCTATCTAGCTAGAGTGGCCTCCTGTGCTAAATCCTGTTTTTCTGCCTGTGTATGTTTTTTCCTCTCTGACTCACCGCCAATATTTGTGGGGGGCTGTCTATCCTTTGGGGATTTTCTCTGAGGCAAGATAGTATTCCAATTTCCATCTTTAGGGGTATTTAGTCCTCCGGCTGTGACGAGGTGTCTAGGTGTGTTAGGTACACTCCACGGCTACTTCTAGTTGCGGTGTTAAGTTCAGGATTGCGGTCAGTATAGTGGCTTCCTTCCCCAGTGAAAGTTCTCATGCAGCTCCAAGGTCACCGGATCATAACAGTACAGCTGGCCAACAATGAGTTAAATGCATCTCAGAAGAAGGGAAGGAAGCTCTTGAGCCATTTTTTTTTCTCCAGTTTGTTTTGTGTTCTCTTCCCTCTTAATATCTGGGTGGCTGAGGAGCCTGGTGCAAGCATGAATGTTCAGGAATTAGCTTCTCATATAGACCAGCTTGCTGCTAGGGTGCAAGGTATTTCTGATTATATTGTTCAGACTCCTGCTTTAGAACCGAAGATTCCTACTCCTGATTTGTTTTCTGGTGACAGGTCTACATTTTTGAGCTTTAAAAACAACTGTAAACTGTTTTTTGACCTGAGACCTCGATCCTCTGGTGATTCCATTCAGCAGGTAAAAATCGTAATCTCCCTGCTGCGTGGCGACCCGCAGGATTGGGCGTTTTCCCTGGAATCTGGGAATCCGGCTTTGCTTAATATTGACTCCTTTTTTCAGGCTTTAGGACTATTATATGATGAACCTAATTCTGTGGATCAAGCTGAGAAGACCTTGTTGGTCCTGTCTCAGGGTCAAGAGGCGGCAGAATTGTATTGTCAGAAATTCAGAAAATGGTCTGTGTTGACTAAATGGAATAATGATGCTTTGGCGGCAATTTTCAGAAGGGGGCTTTCTGAATCCGTTAAAGATGTTATGGTGGGGTTTCCCACAGCTTCCCGTCTGAGTGATTCTATGTCTCTGGCCATTCAGATTGACCGACGCCTGCGGGAGTGCAGAACTGTGCGCGCTGTGGCGTTATCCTCAGAGCAAATTTCTGAGCCTATGCAATGTGATAGAATTCTGTGTAGAACGGAACGACAAGGTTTCAGACGTCAAAATAGGTTGTGTTATTATTGTGGTGACGCTTCTCATGTCATTTCTGTCTGCCCTAAGCTGACAAAGAGGATCGCCAGTTCAATTACCATCAGTATTGTACAACCTAAATTTCTGTTATCTGTGTCCTTGATCTGCTCATTGTCATCAATTTCTGTCATGGCGTTTGTGGATTCATGCGCCGCCATGAATTTAATGGATTTTGAGTTTGCCAAGCGTTGTGGTTTTCCCTTGCAGCCTTTGCAGAACCCTATTCTTTTAAGGGGCATTGATGCTACACCCTTGGCTAGAAATAAGCCCCAGTTTTGGACACAGATGACCATGCGCATGGCGCCAGCCCATCAGGAAGATTGTCGATTTCTGGTGTTGCATAATTTGCATGATGCTATCGTGCTGGGTTTTCCATGGTTGCAGGTACATAATCCTGTGTTGGACTGGAAGTCCATGTCTGTGACTAGTTGGGGTTGTCAGGGGGTTCATAATGATGTTCCTTTGATGTCAATCTCCTCTTCACCTTCTGAAATTCCAGAGTTTTTGTCTGATTTTCAGGATGTATTCGATGAGCCCAAGTCCAGTTTTCTTCCACCGCACAGGGACTCCGATTGTGCTATTGGCTTGATTCCAGGCTGTAAGGTTCCTAAGGGTCGACTTTTTAATCTATCTGTGCCTGAACATACCGCCATGCGGAGCTATATTAAGGAGTCTTTGGATAAAGGGCATATTCGGCCATCTTCTTCACCGTTGGGAGCGGGGTTCTTTTTGTTGCTAAAAAAGATGGTTCCTTGAGACCCTGTATAGATTATCGCCTCTTGAATAAAATCACTGTCAAGTTTCAATACCCTTTACCTTTGCTTTCCGATTTGTTTGTTAGGATTAAGGGAGCTAGTTGGTTTACCAAGATTGACCTTCAAGGGGCATATAAACTTGTTCGTATTAGGCAGGGTGATGAATGGAAAACTGCGTTTAACACGCCCGAAGGCCATTTTGAATACCTTGTGATGCCATTCGGACTCTCTAATGCTCCATCTGTTTTTCAGTTCTTCATGCATGATATCTTCCGGACTTATCTTGATAAATTCTTGATTGTATATTTGGACGATATTTTGATTTTTTCCGATGATTGGGAGTCTCATGTGCAACAGGTCAGGATGGTATTTCAGATCCTTCGTGACAATGCCCTGTTTGTGAAAGGGTCTAAGTGTCTCTTTGGGGTGCAGAAAGTCTCTTTTTTGGGCTTCATTTTTTCTCCTTCGTCGATAGAGATGGATCCGGTTAAGGTTCAGGCCATTCATGATTGGATTCAGCCCACATCCATGAAGAGCCTTCAGAAATTTTTGGGTTTTGCAAATTTTTATCGCCGTTTCATTGCTAATTTTTCCAGCGTGGTTAAACCCTTGACCGATTTGACGAAGAAAGGCGCTGATGTGGCAAATTGGTCCTCTGCGGCTGTCTCTGCCTTTCAGGAGCTTAAACGTCGATTTACTCCTGCTCCAGTGTTGTGCCAACCGGATGTTTCTCTTCCGTTTCAGGTTGAGGTTGACGCTTCTGAGATTGGGGCATGGGCCGTTTTGTCTCAGAGGGATCCTGTTGGTTCCTTAATGAAACCGTGTGCCTTCTTTTCCCGTAAGTTTTCGCCTGCTGAACGCAATTGTGATGTCGGCAATCGGGAGTTGATGGCTATGAAGTGGGCGTTTGAGGAGTGGCGACATTGGCTTGAGGGAGCTAACCACCGTATTGTGGTCTTGACCGATCATAAGAATTTACCTCGAGTCTGCTAAACGGCTGAATCCTAGACAGGCTCGATGGTCCTTGTTTTTTTCCCGTTTTGATTTCGTGGTCTCGTACCTTCTGGGTTCTAAGAATATTAAGGCTGATGCCCTCTCTAGGAGTTTTTTGCCTGATTCTCCTGAGGTCTTAGAGCCGGTCGGTATTCTGAAAGAGGGGGTGGTCCTTTCTGCCATTTCACCTGATTTACGACGGGTTCTTCAGGAATTTCAGGCTGACAAACCTGACCGCTGTCCTGTGGGGAAATTGTTTGTTCCTGACAGATGGACTAGTAGAGTGATTTCTGAGGTTCACTGTTCCGTGTTGGCCGGTCATCCTGGCATTTTTGGTACCAGAGATTTGGTTGGTAGGTCCTTTTGGTGGCCTTCATTGTCACGTGATGTGCGTTCTTTTGTGCAGTCCTGTGGGACTTGTGCACGGGCCAAGCCTTGTTGTTCCCGTGATAGTGGGTTGCTTTTGCCATTGCCAGTCCCTGAGAGGCCCTGGACGCATATTTCGATGGATTTTATTTCTGATCTTCCGGTCTCCCAGAAGATGTCTGTTATCTGGGTTGTTTGTGACCGGTTCTCTAAGATGGTTCATTTGGTGCCCTTACCTAAATTGCCTTCCTCTTCTGATTTGGTTCCATTGGTCTTTCAGCATGTGGTTCGTTTGCATGGTATTCTGGAGAATATTATGTCCGACAGAAGTTCCCAGTTTGTTTCTAGGTTTTGGCAGGCCTTTTGTGCTAGGCTGAGCATTGATTTGTCTTTTTCTTCAGCATTTCATCCTCAGACAAATGGCCAGACCGAGCGAACTAATCAGACCTTGGAGACTTATTTGAGATGCTTTGTGTCTGCTGATCAGGATGATTGGGTGGCCTTCTTGCCATTGGCCGAGTTTGCCCTTAATAATCGGGCTAGTTCTGCTACCTTGGTTTCGCCTTTTATTTTGTAATTTTGGTTTTCATCCTCGTTTTTCTTCTGGGCAGGTTGAGCCTTCTGACTGTCCTGGTGTGGATTCTGTGGTGGACAGGTTGCAGCAGATTTGGGCTTATGTGGTGGACAAGTTGGTGTTGTCTCAAGAGGAGGCTCAACGTTTTGCTAATCGTCGTCGGTGTGTTGGTTCCCGGCTTCGGGTTGGGGATCTGGTCTGGTTGTCTTCCCGTCATGTTCCTGTGAAGGTTTCTTCCCCTAAGTTTAAGCCTCGGTTTATTGGTCGTTATATGATTTCTGAGATTATTAATCTGGTGTCTTTTCGACTGGCGCTTCCGGCCTCTTTTGCTATCCATAATGTCTTCCATAGATCTTTGTTGCGGAAATATGTGGAGCCCGTTGTTCCCTCTGTTGATCCTCCGGCCCCTGTGTTGGTTGATGGGGAGTTGGAATATGTTGTTGAGAAGATTTTGGATTCCCGTTTTTTGAGGCGGAAGCTTCAGTACCTGGTCAAATGGAAGGGTTATGGCCAGGAGGATAATTCTTGGGTTTTTGCCTCTGATGTCCATGCTGCTGATTTGGTCCGTGCCTTTCATCTGGCTCGTCCTGATCATCCTGGGGGCCCTGGTGAGGGTTCGGTGACCCCTCCTCAAGGGGGGGGGGTACTATTGTGAATTCTGCTCTTGGGTTCCCTCCAGTGGTTGTAGGTGGGAATGCAGTTGTCTCTGACTCGCAGTCCTGGCCAGGTGTATCGGATGATTACAATTCTGACTGGGATATTTAGGTGTGCAGGATCCTTTAGCCCTTGCCAGTTGTCAATGTTCCTTGTGAAGTGTTGGATCACTTTCTGGCTTTTCCTGCTTGCTGCCAAATTCAGCAAAGATAAGTGTTTCATTTTTGTATCTGTGGCACACTGCTGTGTGCTTGTTTCAGTTTTATTCCTGCTCTGATTGTAGGATTCACTGGAGTTGCAGATTTACGCTCCTACATCTTTTAGTTAGATGTGAACACACTCACAGAAATAACATGGATCCCACATAACACATCCAAAAATTTAGATAAATGTCCGGTTCTATCCATGTAAATACTTGGGGACAATAACGTATACTCCCAATACTTGAAATAACAAAGAAAAAAATGGAGTTCTATACAAAAGTAATAAATATGAATATATTTTTTTATTGAAGTTACATAGAAAAAATATATAATAAAGATAACAAAAGGAAGCAAGGAGACCCTAGTAAAAAGACATCCTGATCCCAGGCAAAGACATAGGTACAGTCACCATGGTATTAGTAACAAAAGCACCTATATTGATATATAAAAATAGATATGGTGTATTTCCATATATATCTGGCTAACAATAGCATATAGTGTGGAACACCCTATCACAATAAGCAGCAATTGTTTCCATGTAGACAAGTGTCACCATATCCAAAGGAAACAAAAACCATTTAACCCCTTAGTGACAGAGCCAATTTGGTACTTAATGACCAGGCCAATTTTTGCAATTCTGACCACTGTCACTTTATGAGGTTATAACTCTGGAACGCTTCAATGGATCCCGCTGATTCTGAGATTGTTTTTTCGTGACATATTGTACTTCATGTTAGTGGTAACATTTCTTCGATATTACTTGTGATTATTTATGAAAAAAACGGAAATATGGCGAAAATTTTTAAAATTTTGCAATTTTCAAACTTTGTATTTTTATGCCCTTAAATCAGAGAGATATGTCATGAAAAATAGTTAATAAATAACATTTCCCACATGTCTACTTTACATCAGCACAATTTTGGAAACAAAATTTTTTTTTGTTAGGGAGTTATAAGGGTTAAAAGTTGACCAGCAATTTCTCATTTTTACAACACCATTTTTTTTTAGGGACCACATCACATTTGAAGTCATTTTGAGGGGTCTATATGATAGAAAATAATGAAGTGTGACACCATTCTAAAAACTACACCCCTCAAGGTTCTCAAAACCACATTCAAGAAGTTTATTAACCCTTTACGTGCTTCACAGGAACTGAAACAATGTGGAAGGAAAAAATGAACATTTAACTTTTTTTTGCAAACATCTTAATTCAGAACCATTTTTTTTATTTTCACAAGTGTAAAAACAGAAATGTAACCATAAATTTTGTTATGCAATTTCTCCTGAATACGCCAATACCCCATATGTGGGGGTAAACCACTTTTTGGGCGCACCGCAGAACTTAGAAGTGAAGGAGCGCCGTTTGACTTTTTCAATGCAGAATTGGCTGGAATTGAGATTGGACGCCATGTCACGTTTAGAGAGCCCCTGATGTGCCTAAACAGTGGAAACTCCCCACAAGTGACACCATTTTGGAAACTAGACCCCTTAAGGAACTTACCTAGATGTGTGGTGAGCACTTTGAACCCCCAAGTGCTTCACATAAGTTTATAACGTAGAGCCGTGAAAATAAAAAATCGCTTTTGTTTACACAAAAATGATATTTTCGCCCACAAATTCTTATTTTCACAAGGGTAACAGGAGAAATTAGACCACAAAAGTTGTTGTGCAATTTCTCCTGAATACGTCAATACCCCATATGTGAGGGTAAACCACTGTTTGGGCGCACCGCAGAGCTTGGAAGTGAAGGAGCGCCGTTTTACTTTTTCAATGTAGAATTGGCTGGAATTGAGATTGGACGCCATGTCGCGTTTGGAGAGCCTCTGATTTGCCTAAACAGTGGAAACCCCCCACAAGTGACCCCATTTTGGAAACTAGACCCCTTAAGGAACATATCTAGATGTGTGGTGAGCACTTTGAACCCTCATGTGCTTCACAGAAGTTTATAATGTAGAGCCGTGAAAAAAAAAATCGCATTTTTTCTACAAAAATGATCTTTTTGCCCACAAATTCTTATTTTCACAAGGGTAACAGGAGAAATTAGACCACAAAAGTTGTTGTGCAATTTCTCCTGAGTACGCTGATACCCAATATGTGGGGGTAAACCACTGTTAGGGCGCACCGCAGAGCTTGGAAGAGAAGGAGTGCCGTTTTACTTTTTCAATGTAGAATTGGCTGGAATTGAGATTGGACGCCATATCGCGTTTGGAGAGCCCCTGATGTGCCTAAACAGTGGAAACCCCCCACAAGTGACACCATTTTGGAAACTAGACCCCTTAAGGAACTTATCTAGATGTGTGGCGAGCACTTTGAACCCCCATGTGCTTCACAGAAGTTTATAACGTAGAGCCGTGAAAAAAAAAATTGCATTTTTTCTACAAAAATTATTTTTTGCCCACAAATTTTTATTTTCACAAGGGTAACAGGAGAAATTAGACCACAAAAGTTGTTGTGCAATTTCTCCTGAGTACGTCGATACCCAATATTTGGGGGTAAACCACTGTTTGGGCGCACCGCAGAGCTTGGAAGAGAAAGAGTGCCGTTTTACTTTTTCAATGTAGAATTGGCTGGAATTGAGATCGGACGCCATGTCGCGTTTGGAGAGCCCCTGATGTGCCTAAACAGTAGAAATCCCCCACAAGTGACCCCATTTTGGAAACTAGACCCCCCATGGAACTTATCTAGATGTGTGGTGAGAACCTTGAATGCCCAAGTGCTTCACAGAAGTTTATAATGCAGAGTCGTGAAAATAAAAAATATTTTTTTTTTCCACAAAAAAGATATTGCAGCCCCCAAGTTTTTATTTTCACAAGGGTAACAGGAGAAATTGGACTGCAATAGTTGTTGTCCAATTTATCCTGAGTACGCTGATGTGCCATATGTGGGGGTAAACCACTGTTTGGGCGCATGGCAGAGCTCGGAAGGGAAGGAGCGCCTTTTTGGAATGCAGACTTTGATAGAATGGTCTGTGGGCATTATGTTGCGATTGCAGAGCCCCTGATGTACCTAAACTGTAGTAACCCCCACAAGTGACCCCATTTTGGAAACTAGACCCCCCAAGGAACTTATCTAGATGTGTGGTGAGAACTTTGAATGCCCAAGTGCTTCACAGAAGTTTAGAATGCAGAGTCGTGAAAATAAAAAATATTTTTTTTTTCCACAAAAAGATATTGTAGCCCCCAAGTTTTTATTTTCACAAGGGTAACAGGAGAAATTGGACTGCAATAGTTGTTGTCCAATTTATTTCGAGTACGCTGATGTGCCATATGTGGGGGTAAACCACTGTTTGGGCGCACGGCAGAGCTTGGAAGGGAAGGAGCACCTTTTTGGAATGCAGACTTTGATAGAATGGTCTGTGGGCATTATGTTGTGATTGCAGAGCCCCTGATATACCTAAACTGTAGTAACCCCCCACAAGTGACCCCATTTTGGAAACTAGACCCCCCAAGGAACTTATCTAGATGTGTGGTGAGAACTTTGAATGCCCAAGTGCTTCACAGAAGTTTAGAATGCAGAGTCGTGAAAATAAAAAATATTTTTTTTTTCACAAAAAAGATATTGTAGCCCCCAAGTTTTTATTTTCACAAGGGTAACAAGAGAAATTGGACCTCAGAAGTTGTTGTCCAATTTATCCCGAGTACGCTGATGCTCCATATGTGGGGGTAACCCACTGTTTGGGCGCACGGCAGAGCTCAGAAGGGAGGGAGCACCATTTGACTTTTTGAGTGCAAAATTGGCTGTCGTGTTTGGAGACCCCCTGATGTACCTAAACAGTGGAAACCCCCCAATTCTAGCTCCAACCCTAACCCCAACACACCCCTAACCCTAATCCCAACCTGATCCATAATCCTAATCACTAACCCTAACCATAATCACAACCCTTACCCCAAAACAACCCTAATGTCAACCCTAACCATAACCCTAATCAAAACCCTAAATCCAACACACACCTAATCCTAATCTCAACCCTAACCTCAAACCTAACCCTAATCCCAATACACCCCTAATCACAACCCTAACCTTAACCCTAATCCCAAACCTAACCCTTATCCCAAGCGTAACCCTAATGCCAACCCTAACCCTAATACCAACCCTAATCCAAACCCTAACCCTAATCCCAGCTCTAACCCTAACTTTAGCCCCAACCCTAGCCCTAACTTTAGCCCCAACCCTAACCCTAGCCCTAAGGCTACTTTCACACTTGCGTCGTTTGGCATTCCGTCGCAATCCGTCGTTTTGGACAAGAAACGGATCCTGCAAATGTGCGCACAGGATGCATTTTTTGCCCATAGACTTGCATTGCCGACGGATCGTGACGGATGGCCACACATCGCGTCCGTCGTGCACTGGATCAGTTGTGTTTTGGCGGAGCGTCGGCACAAAAAAACATTCAATGAAACGTTTTTTTGTACGTCGCATCCGCCATTTCTGACCGCACATGCGTGGCCGTAACTCCGCCCCCTCATCCCCAGGACATAGATTGGGCAGCGGATGCGTTGAAAAACTACAGCTGCTGCCCACGTTGTGCACAATTTTCACAACGTGCGTCGGTATGTCGGGCCGATGCATTGCGACGGCCCCGTACCGACGTAAGTGTGAAAGAAGCCTAGCCCTAAATTTAGCCCCAACCCTAACCCTAAATTTAGCCCCAACCCTAACCCTAAATTTAGCCCTAACCCTAGCCCTAACCCTAGCCCTAACCCTAGCCCTAACCCTACCCCTAACCCTACCCCTACCCCTACCCCTAACCCTAACCTAACCCTACCCCTAACCCTACCCCTACCCCTAACCCTACCCCTAACCCTACCCCTAACCCTAACCCTACCCCTAACCCTAACCTTACCCCTACCCCTAACCCTAACCCTACCCCTAACCCTAACCCTACCCCTAACCCTACCCCTAACCCTAACCCTACCCTTAACCCTACCCCTAACCCTACCCCTAACCCTAACCCTACCCCTAACCCTACCCCTAACCCTACCCCTAACCCTACCCCTAACCCTAATTTTAGCCCCAACTGCTGTTCTCCTGCCGGCCGGCAGATGGAGACAGATGGCGGGCGCACTGGGCATGCGCCCGCCATTTTCTTCTGCCGGCGGCCAGGAGGAGCAGCAAGAGGATCCAGGGACACAGGTGAGTATTGTAGGGTCCCCGAATCCCCCTATTTCTCTGTCCTCTGATGTGCGATCACATCAGAGGACAGAGAATTACACTTTACTTTTTTTTTTTTTGCGGTCGCCGGTAAACAGTTAATTACCGGCGATCGCAAAACAGGGGTCGGTGAAACCGACCCCGATCATGCTCTTTGGGGTCTCGGCTACCCCCGGCAGCCGAGACCCCAAAGATTCTCCCGGTGCCACCGCCATTTTGAAGATGGCGGCGCCCACCGGGAGACACGAGGAGCATCGGGGGAGCTAGGTGAGTATTGGGGGGCCACCTGGGACCCCTTTTCTCTGTCCTCCGATGTGCGATCACATCGGAGGACAGAGAAATTAAAAAGAGATCGCGTTTTTTTTTTTTTTTTGCGATCGCCGGTAAACGGTTAATTACCGGCGATCGCAAATGCGGGGTGGGTTAAAAAACCCCCGAATCATGTTCTCTGGGGTCTCGGCTACCCCCGGCAGCTGAGACCCCGGAGAAAATCGGCCTCTGGGGGGCGCTATTTACTTTTTCCACAGTGCCGTTAATTAACGGCGCTGTGGTTTAAGTACCCTTAGCGGCCGCCGTTAAAAGGCGTATCGGCGGTCGCTAAGGGGTTAAGATACATGTAGGAGGCACACTGTCTTACCCATGGTGTAAATAATCAGCGCCTGGGACCCTGGAACGACCCCCCTAATGCGCGTTTCGCGTAGCTTTCTCAAAGAGGGAATAGAGGAGTTTCCCAAAGTGAGCGTTTTTATAGTGGCACCTATTTTCCAGCGTCTCTAATGTGCGCAAGCGCGCCACAACCCCTACTGGAAGTGATTCTCGATCACCCAGCATTCACCAAGAGCGCACGTCAAGGGGAAATCCCCAGTTGACGTCACAGACATGCGCACCTGGAGACCTGAAGCCGGGGATGCGACGACTCCCAGGTAGGTGTGGAGCGCGTGCGCATGAGAACAGTCCAGCATACCGCATATAGTATGCCCCACAATAGCAATCGCCCTGCCTATTTCTAAGTCTAGAGCCACAGATGAAAAGGACTCAAGCAGGTTCTAAAGCGCATGTGCAAAAGGGACATAAGATCCGCAGCGCTATACTACGACCAGGGGGCATACGAAATAAGGAAATATACAATAACAAACTGATGAGCGGGTCATTAACCCCATAGTGCCCAGCATAGTGCTAAAATGTGAGTGATACCAAATGACTCACTAAATGTATATGAAAAGATATAAAAACTGAGTGCTCAAAAATATATGATACATACATGAGTTATGTTTAAAAATAAAAAATACATATAGATATCATGATTACTGTGAATGGTACAATAGTGTATAATAACATTGAATTTTCATGAAAAGTGCATACATATATACAAAATAAATAAAAAGAAAAGAAAAGAAAAAATAAAAAAACAGAGAAAAAAACTCCATAAGAAGCTTCTTCAATATTGTGATGTATCATCTTCAATTAAGAGCCGCCAATACAGTTTGATGGTGTTATTATCCTCATTTTCCATAATTTTATACCACTAAAGATGACCACAACGCACACAATTTGGGAAAACAATTCTAGGGATGTAAGAAATAAAGAACGTAATTTAACAGAAAAAAACATGCAAATACTAAATATATTAAAAAGACATAAAAACAAGAATTGTTTATTCCCCCTCTGCACACAACGAGAGGACGTGGGGAACAGGACCCTCATAGGAAAGGGGCAAAACTAATTTTCTCGTTTAATCCCACAGGGGACATGAAATCCAATCTCACGATCCATTTACATTCCACCTGTGCTAACAAGCGTTTGATGTTTCCACCTCTATTACCACCATGTACCTGATCGATCCCAATGATCCGTAGACCAGTGGGATCACATCCATGATAAACATGGAAGTGCTTGGGGATGGTCTTTAGGGCACTCACGTCCTCAGCTTTACGTGCATTTTTGATGTCCCTTACGTGCTCTCTCACACGGACACGGAGCTGACGAGACGTGAGCCCAACATATATTTTGGAGCAAGGACATGTGGCCAGATATATGACAAAAGTACTGCTACAGCTAATATGATGTGAATCTGGAATTTTTTCCCTGCTCCTGACGACGCAAAATGAGTGCCCCTTATCAAATTCTTTTCCCTGCAGGCCAAGCAATCGCCGCAAGGATAGCAACCCCAAGTTGGACCTCTATTAGTTGGATTAAGGGGATTTGTAGTTTTTGCCACATAGTGACTTTTTACAAGTAAGTCTTTCAGACTTTTACCCCGTTTTGATGTAAAGCATGGTTTTTGAGGGATGCTTGATGCCAAAACAGTCAGTGAGAAGTACTGGCCAGTGTGTATTAATTATCTCCTGCATACATTTCCAGTAGCAGTTATACATTGAGATAAATCTGATATTGTTGTCAGATGTACTCTTCTTCTCCTTTTTATACAACAACTGGTATCTCTCTGTTTTTTTGGCTCTACTGTATCCTTGTTTAATACAGCGATTGCTATAGCCGCGGACTTTGAATCTATTCTTAAGATCTTCAGATTGAGCCTCAAACTTCTGCTCTGTAGAGCAGATCCGCTTCATCCTGAGGAATTGGCCAACTGGGATGGCTTTAATAGTATGTGTGGTATGAGAGGAGGATGCATGCAGCAGGGAATTAACCGAAGTGGCCTTTCTAAATACATCTGTATGCAGCATCCCCGCCTCATCCACCTCTATACAGATGTCCAAAAAAATCAATTTTCTGTTTATGTGCCTTGTATGTTAGCTTAATGTTGTATGGGTTGCAGTTGAGCTGACCCACGAATTCAACGATACTGCTTTCACTACCTTGCCAAATAAAAAAGATGTCATCAATATACCTATGCCAACACTGCACCCGGTCCACAGCAGAGACCCCATCCTGATGGAATATGGACCTCTCCCATAGACCGAGAAACAGGTTGGCATAGGCTGGGGCACAAGCTGCCCCCATGGCAGTACCACGTTTTTGCAGGTAATACCTGTCTTTGAAAGTAAAGAGATTGTGGGTCAGAACAAACTGCAACAAACCAACAACAAAGTCACATATCTGGCCATCCCAGTTACCATTCCCCAGGAAGAAGCGAACCGCCCTGATTCTGTCGTCATGTGCAATACAGGTATATAATGACTCGACATCTGCTGTTACTAGCCACATGTCCTGCTCCAAAACCATCCCTTCTATTTTAGTCAGCATGTCAGTGGTATCTCAAACATATGAGGGTAATGTCCCACCACAGACTTTAAATAAAAATCGATGTACTTACAAATGGGATCACACAGGCCATCAATCCCAAAGACTATCGGTCTCCCGGGTGGATTTGTCAAATCTTTATGTACTTTTGGCAATAAGTACAGGGTAGGAATTATTGGAAACTCAACTGTCAGTCCATCAAAGATCTTTTTATTGATGGTTCCCTGATCTAATGCCTCCCGTAAAATGTTATCCAATTCCAATTTGTATGTATCCACAGGACAGTGAGACAGTTGAATATATGTGTCTTTACAATTCAACTGCCTCAGTGCCTCCTTCTCATATTTGGCAGTAGGCCAAATGACAACATTCCCCTCCTTGTCCGCTGCCTTGATGACTATGTCATCTAAATTACTGAGTTCCTGCAGTGCTCGTCGCTGAGATTTCGTCACATTATCTTTTGTAACAAACTCAGGGATCAGGATGTCTTTTTACTAGGGTCTCCTTGCTTCCTTTTCTTATCTTTATTATATATTTTTTCTATGTAACTTCAATAAAAAATATATTTATATTTATTACTTTTGTATAGAACTCCAATTTTTTCTTAGTTATTTCATCTTTTAGTTAGATGTAGGAAGTTTTTTGTATATTCTGCTGTGGATGTTTTGAAGGATTTTAATACTGACCGCACAGAACTCTGTCCTATCCTGTCCTATCTAGCTGGAGTGGCCTCCTGTGCTAAATCCTGTTTTTCTGCCTGTGTATGTTTTTTCCTCTCTGACTCACCGCCAATAAATGTGGGGGGCTGTCTATCCTTTGGGGATTTTCTCTGAGGCAAGATAGTATTCCAATTTCCATCTTTAGGGGTATTTAGTCCTCCGGCTGTGACGAGGTGTCTAGGTGTGTTAGGTACACTCCACGGCTACTTCTAGTTGCGGTGTTAAGTTCAGGATTGCGGTCAGTATAGTGGCTTCCTTCTCCAGTGAAAGTTCTCATGCAGCTCCAAGGTCACCGGATCATAACACTATGCTAATTTTGAGTGACACTTCTGTCTATATGAAATTGCCTACTGATCCAGCCAATCATTTTCATAATCTTTGGAAGCGGTGTTAGTATGGGGTTTTGAACAAAAATTGTTTTGAATATCTTTATGTGAATCATCCAATTACAATAATGTCACTCTCTACCTAAAGTCCATAAAAATGTTTTTCCTCCAAAATTTAGATGCACTGGGATGGAGTAACTTACTGAGAGATTGAGGGCAAGGATTGGTCACTACTTACAATCCCTTGTTCAAAACATTCCTAGCTATATGAGGGACTCAAAATACCGTATATACTCGAGTATAAGCCGACCCGAGTATAAGCCGACCCCCCTAATTTTGCCACAAAAAACTGGGAAAACTTATTGACTCGAGTATAAGCCTAGGGTGGAAATGCAGCATTTACCGGTGAATTTCAAAAATAAAAATAGATCATTATTTCCCCATAGCTGTGCCATACAGTGCTCTGCACCGTTCATATTTTCCCATAGCTGTGCCATATACGGTGCTCTGCACCGTTCATTGTGCCCCATAGATGTGCCATATACGGTGCTCTGCACCGTTCACTGTGCCCCATAGATGTGCCATATACGGTGCTCTGCACCGTTCACTGTGCCCCATAGATGTGCCATATACGGTGCTCTGCACCATTCACTGTGCCCCATAGATGTGCCATATACGGTGCTCCTCACCGTTCACTGTGCCCCATAGATGTGCCATATACGGTGCTCCGCACCGTTCACTGTGCCCCATAGATGTGCCATATACGGTGCTCTGCACCGTTCACTGTGCCCCATAGATGTGCCATATACGGTGCTCTGCACCGTTCACTGTGCCCCATAGATGTGCCATATACGGTGCCCTGCACCGTTCACTGTGCCCCATAGATGCTCCACATAAATCTCTGCTACCGCCACTGCTGCTGCTGCAATAAAAAAAAAAAAACACATACTCACCTCCCTTGATTGCAGCTCCCGGCATCTCGTTCCGGCGCCTCCATCTTTCCGGCGTCTCTGCTCTGACTGATCAGGCAGAGGGCGCCGCGCACACTATATGCGTCATCACGCCCTCTGACCTGAACAATCAGAGCGCAGACGCCGGGAAGATGGAGGCGCCGGCCGGGAAGATGGAGCGACGCTCGGCGGCTGGAACGAGGACAGGTGAATATGCTATACTTACCTAGTCCTGGCGATCCTCGCGCTGTCCCTCTGCACGGTCTTCGGTGCCGCAGCTTCTTTCTCTATCAGCGGTCACCGGCACCGCTGATTAGAGGAATGAATAGGCGGCTCCACCCCTATGGGAGGTGGAGCCGCTTATTCATTTCTGTAATGAGCGGTCCCACGTGACTGCTGAAGAGGGGAAGAAGCTGCAGCACAGAAGACCGTGGGACGGCAGGGACAGCGCGAGGATCGCTGGGACTAGGTAAGTATGCCTCAGCGCCCTCACCCCCTCACCCGCCGACCCTGCCACCCACCTTGACTCGAGTATAAGCCGAGAGGGGCACTTTCAGCCCAAAATTTTGGGCTGAAAATCTCGGCTTATACTCGAGTATATACGGTACATTGTTTCAACAGTTGATCATTTTTTGTGGCAGTCTAATTTTAACTGGCTCATCAGTGATGTGGTGGGACTCTTTCTTTGCATAACTTAACAAGGTTGCTATCCATAGACTCACATCTTTTCCTTAATGAATACAGTACTTGCACTGTGCGGATTCAAGAATTTTTTATTGTGGCTGTTTCTTTTTTACTTACTCACAATTTTTTGTTTCTTTTGACAAATATTTTTTTTTGCAGAAATGAGGAGTGAGCAAGTTCTCCCATTCCTTAGCGAATTTGGTAATGGCGAAGTGGCAGGAGAGATATTTGTTCAGTGATACAGATCCTTTCCATAAGCATATTTAATGGTTACTTTATTGATCTATCTGAACTATCTGATCAATATCAATCTGATACTTTTAATCTTAGTTTTATCCATTGTTTTGATTGATCAAACATTAATTACCTGGATGTTATTTAGTGGGGGGACCTTTACAGCAATTCCATCATTATTTCCACAGATAAAAAAAACACAGGGATTGTAGTTTGTTATTATAGGCATAGTCCTGTCATCCTTCTCATTTTATTAGGATTATCCCAGTAGGGGAAGTCACACAAACTAAATGGAATTGTAACAGATCTGAGATTTTACAAATAGAATCCCAAAAAGTCCTAAACAGACTCAGAGACGGAGGCTATACAGATAACATCCTAAACAATTCCAATGGAATAGTTGCTGAAATAGACAGGCAGGATTTGTTGGGGGATAGCAAACAAAGTTGCGGTAAAAAATAAAGCCTTCCACAACAGAAATAACACAGGTTATCAAAATAATCCTATTACTTTTTCTATCCAATTTAGTCCACAGTACTATGCCATAATTTCCATCATCAAAAAATATCTACCCATTTTGCACCAAGATCTTAAATTAGCCAGCATAGCTTATAGTACAGATATACATTTTGTGTCTAAAAGAGCTCCCATAGGCTCCTTACAATCTCCCAGCCTTATTTGAAAGATATCAAACAATCTACTGACACTTGGCTTACTATTAAGGTTTTTCTTGCGTGGTCATTAAAGATGTGTTTCATGTGAACATACGCTTAACCCCTTCATTACATCTGAGGTATATGTAGTGTCTCCCCCCTTTGATGCAGGCTCTGGAGCTGAGTCCGCGTCTTTTTATGTCACACGACAGCTGATTTCATCAGCTGACATGTGCTCATAACAGCAGTGGGTGGAATAGCGATCCAGTGCTGTTAACCTGTTAAATTCTGCTTTCAATCTCAGATAGCAGCATTTAACATGGTCGTGCATGAAATGCATCACTAGCTCCGCCCATCGGAGCCCCTGTCACATTATCGAAGAGCGCTGATGGGTTGGCATGATAACCTGAGGTCTGGAGGAGACCCTCATGGTTGTCACTGCCGATCTGCTAAGAGTGCCATCCTGTTGCCATCATTCATAGCAGATCAAACCTGCTACACATAGCAGGGCTAAAGCAACAAAATTGGCACATCCAATAGATGCGACTACCAATGAGGAAACCACTGTTGAAAGCAACTCATAAAGAAGTGAAACTGGAATTTGTCAAAATTCATATCAAAAAGCCACCAAAGCATTTGGGAGAATGTCGTTTCTTCAGATCAGACAAAACCTGTTGCTCTATGTTCACAGCTGTCAGCTCTATGTTCACAGATAAAAACATGAAGCATACAAAGAAAAGAACATTGAACCTTTTGTGAAACATGACAGTGGTTTAGCTATGTTTTGGTGCTGCAGGTGTAACACCCCAGGTAACCGGTTTTTACAGTGGTATTGCTTTCATTTTGGGGAGGGTGATGTCATGCTTGGAAGCGAGGAAGGATCCCTTTGACAGGTATGCAGTACATGCAACACTGTTCTGACTCCAGGCTAGAAAAGGGAGCTCTGAACCCAGTTTCAGGGGAGCTTCCCCAGATATATATATTCTTGCCTGGGGGAGGAGTTAGGCAGACTGTGAGAGGAGAGGGAAGAGAGTGGAAGCAGACAGAGGGAGTCTGAGAGAAGAAAGCTGGGGCCATGCAGACCTATGGATCTGCAGCTCCTGGAAGGAGAGAGGAACAGAGCAGTCTGTAGGAGACTGAAGGGGAAAGAGAAGTGCAGGAGAAGTAAAGAGCTGAAGGGAATCTACGACTGAGCTTCCTCCACGCTGAAGCACAGAATTCCGGTAGCTGGAAGACCGAGGTTGTGGGGGTAACTCTATGCCCCATGGCAGAAACCAGCGGACTGGAGATTGCAGTTCGCCTGACCACCAGTAACACCTGAAGGCACAGTAACAGATAGAGCCTGGAGTTATCATGAGAGACCCTGTAAAAAGGCTCGAGTTACCTGCCATGCTGATAGTGTCCTACCAGCAAGAGGGACAGAGAGAACGTGAGGACCTTGTGTGACGCCTAAGGCAGCAAGGGACTGCAACACAATGCAGAAGGGAAGGCTTCCAACCCCACCTGGCTAGAGGGATTCCTATGTCGCTTCCAAGCCTGCCGGACCACACCAGCATCTGTGATCTGTGCCCCGGATTGTGGCTGCCTTACACCAGTAAAAAGGTAAAGAGACTGCAACCTTGTGTCCTCTAGTTCTTTCTGGCATTACACCATCTTTATCTATTACGCCGGGAGCCCTGGGGACCCAGATTCACCTGAGGGAAGCCATACCATCCCTGCTGCCATGACATCACCCCAGTGGACCCCTTTAAGCAGCATCAGTCGTCTCTGACCGAATACCACAGGTGACCTCACGAAAAAACTTTATAAACTTTAGTTCCCATTTGCTTCAACCCCTTTTATTGGACACCCAGGGCCACAGACCGGGTCACTGCCGCCATGACACATCCCTTTAAGAACCGGCCTGGTTCTGACCACCCCACGGTCCTAGCGGGCGCTCCACAGTGTTGCATCTGGCAGAAGGTATTATGAAACTGTGCAGGTGATAAAGACATTTTGGAGTAAAATATGCTGCCAGTATTGGATAGATTGATCTTAGTCACAGGTAATGGGTCCTCCAACAAGATAGTGATCGAAAACATACAGTTGAAAACATCCAAGAATGGCTATGTGCAAAGCATGAACTATTCTGAAGCAGCCTGCAAACTTGTAATAACTGGAGCAGTTTGCTTACAATGAGTGGACAAAAATATATGTGGACAGGTGCAGAAGTCGCAGTGACATTTACAAAAATTGTTGCTTTGCAGTGATTACCTTAAAAGATAACAAAATATTAAGTAAAAGGTACCATCATTTTGAACCAGTCCATTTTAATTAGTTTTCTTTTGTTGAACCAAAATTCAAAAGCAATGCCTGACTTTTATCAGTTAATGTAGTTAGTATATTTAAATTGAAATTTAGTTTTGTCAGTTTCAAGTTATTTGAGTGATCATTGTGAGTTTTTCTTACTTTACCAAAACAGTACCAACAATTTTGTCGACATGAGTATGTAAGGGCCGTGGGGGATATCATGCTGCATATAAAAGATCTGTGAGGACATAATACTGTACATAGGTGGCTGTTATGGACATAATACTTTATATAGGGAGCTGTAGGTCCATCATAATAGGGAAATATGTGGCCCTCATAATGTATACACAAAGTTGTGAGTTGTGGGGTTTCATACTGTATATAATCAACTGTGCCATTCTAACGGTTGGACATGATGACGCTTGAGGTCCCTCCCAACTCTGACATTCTATGATTCTAATGTGCATGGAGAGCTGTAGGGACTTCATACTGTACATATGAAAGCAGTGGAAGACATCATACTGTATATAAAAAACTATAAGAGCATCATTTTGTATATGGGGGTGAATGGGGATATCATACTGTATATAAGGATCTGTGGAGGATTTAACATTTTACATAAGGAAGCTGTGGGGGAGATCATACTTCATATGTACAGTATATATACTCCATACTTCACCATATATACAGTACAGACCAAAAGTTTGGACACACCTTCTCATTTAAAGATTTTTCTGTATTTTCATGACTATGAAAATTGTAAATTCACACTGAAGGCATCAAAACTATGAATTAACACATGTGGAATTATATACTTAAAAAAGTGTGACACAACTGAAATTATGTCTTATATTCTTGGTTCTTCAAAGTAGCCACCTTTTGCGTTGATGACTGCTTTGCACACTTTTGGGATTCTATTGATGAGCTTCAAGAGGTAGTCACCGGGAATGGTTTTCACTTCACAGGTGTGCCCTATCGGGTTTAATAAGTGGGATTTCTTGCCTTATCAATGGGGTGGAGACAATCAGTTGTGTTGTGCAGAAGTCTGGTGGATACACAGCTGATAGTCCTACTGAATAGACTGTAAATACAAATTCTATAGCAAGAAAAAAGCAGCTAAGTAAAGAAAAATGAGTGGCCATCATTACTTTAAGAAATGAAGGTTAGTCAGTCTGAAAAATTGGGAAAACTTTGAAAGTGTCCCCAAGTGCAGAGGCAAAAACCATCAAGAGCTACAAAGAAACTGGCTCACATGAGGACCGCCCCAGGAAAGGAAGACCAAGAGTCACCTCTGCTTCTGAGGATAAGTTTATTTGGGTCACCAGCCTCAGAAATCGCAGGTTAACAGCAGCTCAGATTAGAGACCAGGTCAATGCCACACAGAGTTCTAGCAGCAGACACATCTCTACAATAACTGTTAAGGGGAGACTTTGTGCAGCCGGCCTTCATGGTAAAATAGCTGCTAGGAAACCACTGCTAATGACAGGCAACAAGCAGAAGAGACTTGTTTGGGCTAAAGAACACAAGGAATGGACATTAGACCAGTGGAAATCTGTGCTTTGGTCTGATGAGCCCAAATTTGAGATCTTTGGTTCCAACTACAGTGTCTTTGTGAGATGCAGAAGGTGAACGGATGGACTCTACATGCCTGGTTCCCACCGTGAAGCATGGAGGAGGAGGTGTGATGGTGTGGGGGAGCTTTGCTGGTGACACTGTTGGGGATTTATTCAAAATTGAAGGCTTACTGAACCAGCATGGCCACCACAGCATCTTGCAGCGGCATGCTATTCCATCCAGTTTGCATTTAGTTGGACCATCATTTATTTTTCAACAGGACAATGACCCCAAACACACCTCCAGGCTGTGTAAGGGCTATTTGACCAAGAAGGAGAGTGATGGGGTGCTACACCAGATGACCTGGCCTCCACAGTCACCAGACCTGAACCCTGACCACAGAGTGAAGGCAAAAGGACCAACAAGTGCTAAGCATCTCTGGGAACTCATTCAAGATTGTTAGACCATTCCCGGTGACTACCTCTTGCAGCTCATCAAGAGAATGCCAAGAGTGTGCAAAGCAGTCATCAAAGCAAAAGATGGCTACTTTGAAGAACCTAGAATATAAGACATAATTTCAATTGTTTCACACTTTTTTGCTAAGTATATAATTCCACATGTGTTAATTCATAGTTTTGATGCCTTCAGTGTGAATGTACAATTTTCGTAGTCATGAAAATTGTTATGAAGGCAATCCAGGGACACAGTGTGCCAGCAATCAGAGCACATGCAGTGATCTGAGAATAACCCAAAAACAATAGAACGAGCTCTGAGACGTGGAATCTCTGTAGACCGCAATACCTGAACCTATCCTAAACACAACTAAAGGCAGCTGTGGATTTCGCCTGTCACTACCTATGCAACTCGGCACAGCCTGAGGAGCTGACTAGCCTGAAGATAGAAAAACAAGCCTGACTTGCCTCAGAGAAATACCCCAAAGGAAAAGGCAGCCCCCCACATATAATGACTGTTAGCAAGATGAAAAGACAAACGTAGGGATGAAATAGATTCAGCAAAGTGAGGCCCGATATTCTAGACAGAGCGAGGATAGCAAAGAGAACTTTGCAGTCTACAAAAAACCCTAAAGCAAAAAACCACGCAAAGGGGGCAAAAAGACCCACCGTGCCGAACTAACGGCACGGCGGTGCACCCTTTGCGTCTCAGAGCTTCCAGCAAAAACGAATAGACAAGCTGGACAGAAAAAGTAGCAACAAAAGCAAAGAAGCACTTATCTAAGCAGAGCAGCAGGCCACAGGAAAGATCCAGAAGCTCAGGTCCAACACTGGAACATTGACAAGGAGCAAGGAAGACAGAATCAGGTGGAGTTAAATAACAAAGCAGCCAACGAGCTCACCAGAACACCTGAGGGAGGAAGCTCAGAAGCTGCAGTACCACTTGTGACCACAGGAGTGAATTCAGCCACAGAATTCACAACAGTACCCCCCCTTGAGGAGGGGTCACCGAACCCTCACCAGAGCCCCCAGGCCGACCAGGATGAGCCACATGAAAGGCACGAACAAGATCTGGAGCATGGACATCAGAGGCAAAAACCCAGTAATTATCTTCCTGAGCATAACCCTTCCATTTAACCAGATACTGGAGTTTCCGTCTAGAAACACGAGAATCCAAAATTTTCTCCACAATATACTCCAATTCCCCCTCCACCAAAACCGGGGCAGGAGGCTCAACAGATGGAACCATAGGTGCCACGTATCTCCGCAACAACGACCTATGGAATACATTATGTATGGAAAAGGAGTCTGGGAGGGTCAGACGAAAAGACACAGGATTGAGAATCTCAGAAATCCTATACGGACCAATAAAACGAGGTTTAAATTTAGGAGAGGAAACCTTCATAGGAATATGACGAGAAGATAACCAAACCAGATCCCCAACACGAAGTCGGGGACCAACACGGCGTCTGCGATTAGCGAAAAGTTGAGCCTTCTCCTGGGACAAGGTCAAATTGTCCACTACCTGAGTCCAGATCTGCTGCAACCTGTCCACCACAGAATCCACACCAGGACAGTCCGAAGACTCAACCTGTCCTGAAGAGAAACGAGGATGGAACCCAGAATTGCAGAAAAATGGAGAGACCAAGGTAGCCGAGCTGGCCCGATTATTAAGGGCGAACTCAGCCAACGGCAAAAAGGACACCCAATCATCCTGGTCTGCAGAAACAAAACATCTCAGATATGTCTCCAAGGTCTGATTGGTTCGTTCGGTCTGGCCATTAGTCTGAGGATGGAAAGCCGAGGAAAAAGACAGGTCAATGCCCATCCTGCCACAAAAGGCTCGCCAAAACCTCGAAACAAACTGGGAACCTCTGTCAGAAACAATATTCTCAGGAATGCCATGCAAACGAACCACATGCTGGAAGAACAAAGGCACCAAATCAGAGGAGGAAGGCAATTTAACCAAGGGCACCAGATGGACCATTTTAGAAAAGCGATCACAGACCACCCAAATGACTGACATCTTTTGAGAAACGGGAAGGTCAGAAATGAAATCCATCGAAATATGTGTCCAAGGCCTCTTTGGGACCGGCAAGGGCAAAAGCAACCCACTGGCACGTGAACAGCAGGGCTTAGCCCTAGCACAAATCCCACAGGACTGCACAAAAGTACGTACATCCCGTGACAGAGATGGCCACCAGAAGGATCTAGCCACTAACTCTCTGGTACCAAATATTCCAGGATGACCAGCCAACACCGAACAATGAAGTTCAGAGATAACTTTAGTAGTCCACCTATCAGGGACGAACAGTTTCTCCGCCGGACAACGATCAGGTTTATTCGCCTGAAATTTTTGCAACACTCGCCGCAAATCAGGGGAGATGGCAGACACAATGACTCCTTCCTTGAGGATACTCGCCGGCTCAGATGAACCCGGAGAGTCGGGCACAAAACTCCTAGACAGAGCATCCGCCTTCACATTTTTAGAGCCCGGAAGGTACGAAATCACAAAATCGAAGCGGGCAAAAAATAACGACCAACGGGCCTGTCTAGGATTCAAGCGCTTGGCAGACTCAAGATAAGTAAGGTTCTTATGATCAGTCAATACCACCACGCGATGCTTAGCTCCTTCAAGCCAATGACGCCATTCCTCGAATGCCCACTTCATGGCCAGCAACTCTCGGTTGCCCACATCATAATTACGCTCAGCAGCCGAAAACTTCCTGGAAAAGAAAGCACATGATTTCAACACTGAGCAACCAGAACCTCTCTGTGACAAAACCGCCCCTGCTCCAATCTCAGAAGCATCAACCTCGACCTGGAACGGAAGAGAAACATCTGGTTGACACAACACAGGGGCAGAACAAAAACGATGCTTCAACTCCTGAAAAGCTTCCACAGCAGCAGAAGACCAATTAACCAAATCAGCACCCTTCTTGGTCAAATCGGTCAATGGTTTGGCAATGCTAGAAAAATTACAGATGAAGCGACGATAAAAATTAGCAAAGCCCAGGAATTTTTGCAGACTTTTCAGAGATGTCGGCTGAGTCCAATCCTGGATGGCTTGGACCTTAACCGGATCCATCTCGATAGTAGAAGGGGAAAAGATGAATCCCAAAAATGAAACTTTCTGCACCCCGAAGAGACACTTTGATCCCTTCACAAACAAAGAATTAGCACGCAGGACCTGGAAAACCATTCTGACCTGCTTCACATGAGAGTCCCAATCATCTGAGAAGATCAAAATGTCATCCAAGTAAACAATCAGGAATTTATCCAGATACTCACGGAAGATGTTATGCATAAAAGACTGAAACACAGATGGAGCATTGGCAAGTCCGAACGGCATCACTAGATACTCAAAATGACCCTCGGGCGTATTAAATGCAGTTTTCCATTCATCTCCTTGCCTGATTCTCACCAGATTATACGCACCACGAAGATCTATCTTAGTGAACCAACTAGCCCCCTTAATCCGAGCAAACAAGTCAGATAACAATGGCAAGGGATACTGAAATTTAACAGTGATCTTATTAAGAAGGCGGTAATCAATACATGGTCTCAGCGAACCATCCTTCTTGGCTACAAAAAAGAACCCTGCTCCCAGTGGTGATGACGATGGGCGAATATGTCCCTTCTCCAGGGATTCCTTCACATAACTGCGCATAGCGGCGTGTTCAGGCACGGATAAATTAAATAATCGACCTTTAGGGAATTTACTACCAGGAATCAAGTTGATAGCACAATCACAATCCCTATGCGGAGGTAGGGCATCGGACTTGGGCTCATCAAATACATCCTGATAATCAGACAAGAACTCTGGGACCTCAGAAGGAGTGGATGACGAAATAGACAAAAATGGAACATCACCATGTACCCCCTGACAACCCTAGCTGGATACCGACATAGAGTTCCAATCCAATACTGAATTATGGGTTTGCAGCCATGGCAACCCCAACACGACCACATCATGCAGATTATGTAGCACCAGAAAGCGAATAACTTCCTGATGTGCAGGAGCCATGCACATGGTCAGCTGGGTCCAGTACTGAGGTTTATTCTTGGCCAAAGGTGTAGCATCAATTCCTCTCAACGGAATAGGACACCGCAAAGGCTCCAAGAAAAACCCACAACGTTTAGCATAATCCAAATCCATCAGATTCAGGGCAGCGCCTGAATCCACAAACGCCATGACAGAATACGATGACAAAGAGCATATCAAGGTAATGGACAGAAGGAATTTGGATTGTACAGTACCAATGACGGCAGACCTATCGAACCGCTTAGTGCGCTTAGGACAATCAGAAATAGCATGAGTGGAATCACCACAGTAGAAACACAGACCATTCAGACGTCTGTGTTCTTGCCGTTCAACTCTGGTCATAGTCCTATCGCACTGCATAGGCTCAGGTTTAATCTTAGATAATACCGCCAAATTGTGCACAGATTTACGCTCGCGCAAGCGTCAACCGATCTGAATGGCCAAAGACATAGACTCATTCAAACCAGCAGGCATAGGAAAACCCACCATGACATCCTTAAGAGCCTCAGAGAGACCCTTTCTGAACAAAGCTGCCAGCGCAGATTCATTCCACAGAGTGAGCACTGACAACTTCCTAAATTTCTGACAATATACTTCTATATCATCCTGACCCTGGCACAAAGCCAGCAAATTTTTCTCAGCCTGATCCACTGAATTAGGCTCATCGTAAAGCAATCCGAGCGCCAGGAAAAACGCATCGACATTACTCAATGCAGGGTCTCCTGGCGCAAGAGAAAATGAGGGTCGCCGCGCAAAAAAGAAATAATAATCAAAACCTGTTGAATAGGATTCCCAGAAGAATGAGGTTTCAAGGCCAGAAATAGCTTACAATTATTTTTGAAATTAAGAAACTTAGTTCTATCACCAAAAAACAAATCAGGAATAGGAATTCTTGGTTCTAACATAGATTTCTGATCAATAGTATCTTGAATCCTTTGTACATTTGTAAGGAGATTATCCATTGAAGAGCACAGACCCTGAATATCCATGTCCACACCTGTGTCCTGAAACACCCAAATGTCTAGGGGAAAAAAAAGACTGAACACAGAGCAGAGAAAAAAAAATGATGTCAGAACTTCTTTTTTCCCTCTATTGAGAATCATTAGTGGCGGCTCCTTGTACTGTTATGAAGGCAATCCAGGGACACAGTGTGCCAGCAATCAGAGCACATGCAGTGATCTGAGAATAACCCAAAAACAATAGAACGAGCTCTGAGACGTGGAATCTCTGTAGACCGCAATACCTGAACCTATCCTAAACACAACTAAAGGCAGCTGTGGATTGCGCCTGTCACTACCTATGCAACTCGGCACAGCCTGAGGAGCTGACTAGCCTGAAGATAGAAAAACAAGCCTGACTTGCCTCAGAGAAATACCCCAAAGGAAAAGGCAGCCCCCCACATATAATGACTGTTAGCAAGATGAAAAGACAAACGTAGGGATGAAATAGATTCAGCAAAGTGAGGCCCGATATTCTAGACAGAGCGAGGATAGCAAAGAGAACTTTGCAGTCTACAAAAAACCCTGAAGCAAAAAACCACGCAAAGGGGGCAAAAAGACCCACCGTGCCGAACTAACGGCACGGCGGTGCACCCTTTGCGTCTCAGAGCTTCCAGCAAAAATGAATAGACAAGCTGGACAGAAAAAGTAGCAACAAAAGCAAAGAAGCACTTATCTAAGCAGAGCAGCAGGCCACAGGAAAGATCCAGAAGCTCAGGTCCAACACTGGAACATTGACAAGGAGCAAGGAAGACAGAATCAGGTGGAGTTAAATAACAAAGCAGCCAACGAGCTCACCAGAACACCTGAGGGAGGAAGCTCAGAAGCTGCAGTACCACTTGTGACCACAGGAGTGAATTCAGCCACAGAATTCACAACAGAAAATACAGAAAAATCTATAAACGAGGCGTGTCCAAACTTTTGGTCTGTATTATATAAGTGGTGGAAAGGTATCACACTGTGTATAGGGGGCTATATGGCATTATACTCTGTATAGGGGAGCTATGAGGGCAATTATACTGTATATAAGTGGCTATGGGACATCATCTTGTGTTTAGAATTAACTCACTTTCAGGGAGTTCCAAGGGCTAGGGGGTAGTCGGAGCCGGGCCCTTCGGTTCTCAAAGGGGATGTCATGGTGTCTGACCCGGTCCGTGGCCCCGGGAGGTCCATTGTAATTGGGGGAAAGGTCTTTAAAGGGATAATGTTCGTGACGCCACCTGTGGTATTCGGTCAGGGTGACCGACGCTGCTTAGGGGTCCGCTGGGGTGATATTATGGCAGCTAGATGGTATACCTTCCCACAGGTGAAGTCTGTCCCCAGGGGTTCCCAGTGTGTGGATGGTGGATGGTGAAAGGCGCAGTGAAGAGCAAGGACACAAGGTTGCAGCCTCTTTACCTTTTTACTGAAGGCTTCAGCATCCACAGTCCAGAGCACCAGATCACAGGGCAGGCAGAGTCCGGCCGGTCTGAAGGCAAATCCGGAGTCCTCTTATTTAGGTGGAAATCAGTAGCCTTCCTCTAGCGCCTGAGTGTTGTAGTACCTTCCTGCTGAGCTTCTCGGTAAGGTCCTCATAACTATTGTAGATGTTATTTCTCTCTCTGTCCCCCAGATAGATAGGAACAAGCCTGGTGGCTTGAGGCTTTTTACAGGGACTCTAGCATGCCCCAGCCTCCCATAGTTGCCACCATGCCTCCTGGGTAAAGGTAGGGCAACTAATATGGAATTAGCTGTCCTGCTGGTCTCTGGAGGCAGGCTTGGAGACGATGACTCCCTCGGTATTTCGGCTACCAGATCCTGTGCCTCAGAAAGGAGGCAGCCTTTTACAGGGCAGAACTCCTTCTGGTTTCCTCTCCTTTTGCTATGACTTCATTTCTCACTCTCTGCAACACAATTCTCCTTCAATGTCTCTTTCTTAGGATGCTGCCGCAAGTCGGGCCGACGCAGCTCCGTGACCTTCTGTATAGGCCTCTGACAGGATCCCACCCCTGTCAGGGACCCACTACCTCAGTGGAGCTCAGATAGCAGCTAACTGGGTGAAGCCCAGCTCACTTCTGTCTAACTTCCTATCCAGACCACCAGTTTTACCTAATTGTGAAGAGTGTCCTACTAAATAGGAGCATAGCTCCCCCTGGCGGACTGAAGTGTGAAGTGTGTTGTGTGGTTTGTGATACCTGGTAAAGTGATCTCCTTTATTGCCTTCAGATGTACCATCACTCCCCCTGGTGGGAGAATGACATTACTGCAATCACCAGGACCCTGGGGTGCTGCAAAACTACTACTCCCAGCATGCAGTGTCAGTAATTGTGATAAATCTACTACTCGTAGCATGCAGGGTCAGTAATCTCTGGTAAAACTACTACTCCCAGCATGCTGTGCTTGTAGTTCATGATAAAAATCCTATTCCCAGCATGGTAAAACTACAACTCAGTTAATAGTAGTTTTATCATGTATCACTAATGGGAATGGGGGCATGTACGGATGAATGGGGGGCATGTGCGAGAAAAAAGTACAAGGGAATGGGGGCATGTACGAGAAAACAGTATGGGGAAATGGGGGCATGTATGAGAAAACAGTACGGGGAATGGGGGCATGTACAAGAAAACAGTGTGGGGGAATAAGGGGAGAAGTGGTGCATAAACAGTGGTACCCGCGGGAGCCATCATGCTGCAGATTTGTCCTGTGCCCGGCGGATGCCCTGCGCTCTCAGCGCTGTGCTGCGGACAGGGGCTGGAAGTTTATGCCACGAACAGGTGGGCTGCAGGGGGAGCGCGTGGGTGCCGGCTGTGCGGGGAGGGGGCTCCCGCCTGCAGCAGCGCTCAGCCCTCATTGCAGCATCTGCAGCGATCAATCCCGGCCGGACAGCAGAGGGCTATGGCTGTGCATCAGCTGCACGCAGGAAGTGGGGACAGCAAGGTAACGCTGAGCAGCATCAGTGCTCCTGACAGGCACCGCACGGCCAATCAGCCTCATAGGAACCACTGGGGGGGAAATAATACACTCTCCTCAATCACGAACAGTAGGCAGAGGCACCGTGCCGTAAGCCTTCATATCCTACCGCTCGTTACGCTAAAACACTAGCGTAACTCAGGTACTAGAATGCAGCCGCTCGTAGTAACCAGGGTGAGACATTGCATGGAAACCGCGACGCCAAGCGGGCGGGAGCCAGCTGCTCACTTGTAAATCTGGAAGTAACGACTGTTCCGAAAGGGATTCTGGGAACTGTAGTGATCAGCTGTGGAACGCTCAGGTGTTTACATCGTGTAATGAGGGAGAAGATACTCAGATTCCCAAGGTGCTTTGCGGCCAGCAAAATCTGAACACCAATATCCTGCTTCTTCACCTTCTGAGCTTTGCACTATGCCTCAAAAGTAGTTTTCAACCACATATGGAGTATCGGCATACTCGGGAGAAATTGTACAATAATTTTTGGCATCCATTTTCTCATGCTATCCATGTGAAAATGAAAAAAATGGGGCTAAAACAACAGATTTGTAGGAAATGTTTCTTTTTTTCTATTTCACAGGTCAACATTGTAAAATGCTGTGACGCACCTAGTGGTTCAAGGTGCTCACCACTCATCTAGATACATTACTTTTGATGTCTAGTTTCTAAAATGGGGTCACTTGTGTTTTTTTTTTCACTGTTTATGCACACCAGGGGCTCTTCAAATACGATATGACACCAGCACACAATTTCACCAAAGTCTACGTTCCAAAGCGTCACTCCTTCCTTTATGAGCCCTGCCATGCACTTAAACAGTAGTTTTCCCTAATACAGTTAGGTCCATATATATTTGGACAGAGACAACATTTTTCTAATTTTGGTTATAGAAATTACCACAATGAATTTTAGACAAAGCAATTCAGATGCAGCTGAAGTTGAGACTTTTAGCTTTCATTTAAGGGTATCCACATTAAAATTGGATGAAGGGTTTAGGAGTTTCAGCTCCTTAACATGTGCCACCCTGTTTTTTAAAGGGACCAAAAGTAATTGGACAATTGACTCCAAGGCTATTTCTTGGACAGGTGTGGGCAATCCCTTCGTTATGTCATTCTCAATTTAGCAGATAAAAGGCCTGGAGTTGATTTGAGTTGTGGTGCTTGCATTTGGAAGGTTTTGCTGTGAAGTAAACATGAGGTCAAAGGAGCTCTCCGTATAGGTGAAACAAGCCATCCTTAAGCTGCGAAAACAGAAAAAACCCATCTGAGAAATTGCTACAATATTAGGAGTGGCAAAATCTACAATTTGGTACATCCTGAGAAAGAAAGAAAGCACTGGTGAACTCATCAATGCAAAAAGACCTGGGTGCCCACGGAAGACAACAGTGGTGGATGATTGCAGAATAATCTCCATGGTGAAGAGAAACCCCTTCACAACAGCCAACCAAGTGAACAACACTCTCCAGGAGGTCGGCGTATCAATATCCAAATCTACCGTAAAGAGAAGACTGCATGAAAGTAAATACAGAGGGTTCACTGCACGGTGCAAGCCACTCATAAGCATCAAGAAGAAAAAGGCTAGACTGGACTCTGCTAAAAAACATCTAAAAAAGCCAGGACAGTTCTGGAATAACATTCTTTGGACAGATGAAATCAAGATCAACCTCTACCAGAATGGTGGAAAGAGAAAAGTATGGCGAAGGCGTGGTACAGCTCATGATCCAAAGCACACCACATCATCTGTAAAACACGGCGGAGGCGGTGTGATGGCTTGGGCATGCATGGCTGCCAGTGGCACTGGGTCACTAGTGTTTATTGATGATGTGACACAGGACAGGAGCAGCCAAATTAATTCTGAGGTATTCGGAGACATACTGTGTGCTCACATCCAGCCAAATGCAGCCAAACTGATTGGTCGTTGTTTCATACTACAAATGGACAATGACCCAAAACATAAAGCCAAAGCAACCCAGGAGTTTATTAAAGCAAAGAAGTGGAATATTCTGGAATGGCCAAGTCAGTCATCTGATCTCAACCCAATTGAGGATGCATTTCACTTGTTAAAGACTAAACTTCAGACAGAAAGGCCCACAAACAAACAGTAAATGAAAACTACCACAGTGTAGGCCTGGCAGAGCATCAAAAAGGAGGAAACACAGCGTCTGGTGATGTCCATGAGTTCAAGACTTCAGGCAGTCATTGCCAACAAAGGGTTTTCAACCAAGTACTAAAAATGAACATTTTATTTAAAATTATTGAATCTGTCCAATTAATTTTGGTCCCTTTAAAAACAGGGGAGGCACATGTTAAGGAGCTGAAACTCCTAAACCCTTCATCCAATTTTAATGTGGATACCCTCAAATGAAAGCTGAAAGTCTGTACTTCAACTGCATCTGAATTGTTTTGTTTAAAATTCATTTGTGGTAATGTCTATAAACAAAATTAGAAAAATGTTGTCTCTGTCCAAATATATTTGGACCTAACTGTATATGAGAAATCATTGTACTGAGGAGAAATTGCACAACAAAATTTAAAACTCTTCTGTTACCCTTGTGAAAATAGAAAATTGTTGATAAAGTAACTTTTTTGGGGAAAATTTTCATTTTTGTCACAGTTCAACGTTATAAACTTCTGTGTAGCACCTGTGGGTTCAAAGTGCTCATCACACATCTCAATACATTCCTTAAGGGCTCTAGTTTCCAAAATAATACCACTTGTAAGTGGTTTCTACTGTTTAAGCACATCAGGGGCTCTTCAAATGTGACATGATTCCAGCAAAGTTTGCGTTCAAAAAGTCAAATGGTGCTCCTTCCCTTCCGAGCCTTGCCGTGTGCTAAACAGTAATTTTTTACCCACATTTTGGGTATCAGCGCACTCAGGAGAAATCGCGCCACTTTTAAGGTTTTTCACTCTTTAGGAGATCAAGGGCTTGCCAAGCATGACATGGCGTCCCTTAATGATTCCAACTAATTTTTCATTCATAAACTCAAACAGTTCTCCTTCCCTTCTGAACCCTGCACCCAAACAGTACTTTTCCCCCAGATATGAGGTATTGGTGTACTCAGGAGATATTGCACAACAATTTTTGTGGACAATTTTCTCCTTTTATATTTATGAAAATAAAAAAAATTGAGGCTAAAAAATATTTTTGTGGAAAAAAATTGTATTTTTTCATTTTCACGGCTCAACATTATAAATTTCTGTGAAACACCTGGGGGTTTAACATGCTCACCACACATCTAGATAAGTTCCTCAAGGGGCTAGTTTCCACAATGGGGTCATTTGTGGGGTATTTACACTGTTTAGGCACATCTGGAGCTCTCCAAAAGTGTCATGGGGTCCACTTTAGATTCCAGTCAATTTTGCGCTCAAAAAGTCAAATGGTGCTCCTTCCCTTCCAAGCCCTGCTGTGTACCAAAAAAGCACTTTTCCTCCACATATGGGGTACTGTTGTGCTTAGGAGAAATTGCACAACAAATTTTGTGGTTCATTTTCCTCCTGCTTCCCTTGTGAAAATAAAAAAAATTGGGTCTAATTTAAAATTTTTGTGAAAAAAAGTTGTGTTCATTTTTTCCTTCCACATTCCATTAATTCCTGTGAAGCACCTGAAGCATTAATAAACTTCATGAATATGGTTTTGAGCACATTGAGGGGTGCAGTTTTTAGAATGGTGTCATTTTGGGGTATTTTCTCTCATATAGACTCCTCAAAGTCACTTCAAATGTGATGTGGTCATTAAAAAAATGGTTTTGTAAATTTTGTTGAAAAAATGAGAAATCACTGGTCAACCTTTAAGCCTTATAACTTCCTAACAAAATAAATTATGTTTTAAAAATTGTGCTGATGAAAAGTAGAAAGGTTATTTATTACCTATTTTATGTGACATAACTGTGATTTAAAGACATGAAAATTAAATCTTTGAAAATTGCTAAACAGTCAAAACTTTCACCAAATTTCCATTTTTTCACAAATAAATGCAAGTCATATAGAATTTTTTTACCACTATCAAGAAGTACATGATTGGCCATTTATATGGTTACATCTGGGTGGGCCATGAATATGGATACACCAAAATAAAATGGGAATGGTTGGTGATATCAACTTCCTGTTTGTGGCACATTAGTATATGGGAGGGGGAAAACTTTTCAAGACAGGTGGTGACCATGGCGGTAATTTTGAAGTCAGCCATTTTTCAATGCAACTTTATAAATGGCCCACCCAAGTGTAGACATATAAATGGCCCACCCTGTACACCCTGAAAAAAACTTCTCAGAATCATTGGGATCTGTTGAAGCGTTCCAGAGTTATTACCTCATAAAGTGACACTGGTCAGAATTGTGAAATTAGGCCTGGTTACAAAGTTGCAAAAAGGCTTATGGGGAAAAGGGGTCAATAAGGCTGTGCATACATTAAAAAGCTCAAAAGGCTTCAATTTTGCTATACATTAGAGGCTTATACATTCAATTACAGGCTTTAACTATTGCACTTTGCATGAAATTAACTTGCCATAAATCTTTTTTTTAAGACATTCAGTAAAACTGGAGAATTCTATTTTCAAATGATTTTCTCATCACTAATGATTTATTATTTTTATTACTTAACATTAAGAAGAATTAAGTATGTTGACTAGCTGCTACTGTTATTACATACAGTATTACCATTGGGCTCATTATAACTTATTTTTACCATTAACAATTAACCAAAAAAATATATAGTGGCATGTAAAAGTTTGGGCACACTTGGTCAAAATTACTGTTTTTGTGAACAGTTAAGCAAGTTGAAGATGAAACTATCTTTAAAAAGACCAAAAGTTAAAGATGACACATTTCCTTTGTATTTTAGGCAGCAAAAGTATATATATTTTCATTTTTTACATTTTAAAAATTACAAAATGAAAATGAGGCAATGCAAAAGTGTGGGCACCCTTGGAGATTTGTGTGCTCAGATAACTTTGACCAAGGCTTCAGACCTTAATTAGACTGTTAGTGTTCCCAGCTTCATAAAAACCCAGCCTCCTCTAACTTTTTGCCAAAAAACAGCAGCTATGGGTTCTTCTAAACTGCTGCTTAGCACTTTTAAAATGAAAATGGTGGCAGTCCACAAAGCAGAAGAAGGCTATATAAAGATAGCAAAACCTGTTCAAGTTGCCCTTTTACTGTATATTTTAGGCAAAAATATATATATTTTCATGTTTTACATTTTTAAAATTACAAAAAGGAAAATGGGCTAATGCAAAAGTTTGGGCACCCTGCATGGTTAGTAGCTAGCAGCACCCTCTTTTAAAGTATCACAGCTTGTGAAAGCTTTTTGTAGCCAGTCAAGAGTCTTTGAATTATTTTTTGAGAGATTCATCCATTCATCCCTGGAAAATTCTTGTAGTTCTGTGAGATTCTTGGGTCGTCTTGCATGCACTGCTATTTTAAGGTGTAACCACAGATTTTCAATGATGTTCAGATCAGGGGACTGTGACGGTAATTGTAAAACCTTCTGCTTGAGCCTTTTGAAGTAATCTTTTGTGGATTTTGATGTATATTCTGCTAGCGGGGATCTCACCAAGGTTACCGCAGTTCAGCTTGGCTGGGGACAGAGCCTCAGTGACCGTAGGTAACCTCAATGACGTCACCTCCAGTCACCGAGGATGCGCTCTCAGCAGTTCATTCCCCAGTGGTTCTCAGCCTGGAAAGTCGTATCTTGGCACTGTCCGAGTAGAAAACTATTTAGCCCACAGACATGGACTACAGCGTGGTACAGAATGATGGACAGGTATGGTATATTGTTGTTTTATTATTTTGTTTTATAACAGGAGATCGAGGGCTTCGGTGGAAAAAGTTGTAAGTATGGTTTAATTAAGATTATTAAAGGAGTCTGTGTCTTTATTTCAATTAAAGGACTTTAGACTTGCTGTGTCTTTATTTACGATACAACTGTAGGATAAGTAATGGAGAGGTGTCTTATAGACAGTTCTCCATTACTAAGCTGAGGGCTTGATGTCACCTGACAATACAAAGGTGACATTAAACCCACAAATATTAACCCCACTTGCCACTGGTACATGGCAAGTGGGAAAAGACGGGCAAAGTGCCAGAATTGACTCATCTAATAGATGTGCCTTTTCTGGGCAGCAGTGGACTGCTATTTTTAGGCTGGGGGTAATATCCATGGCCCCTTACCAGCCTGAGAATACCAGCCCCCAGCTGTCTGCTTTAGCAAGGTTGGTTGTCAAAAATGAAGGGGATCCCATGCCAGTTTTTAAATTTATTTAAATAATAAAAAACTAAGGTGTGGGGACCCCTCTATTCTTGATAACTAGCCTTGCTAAAGCTCACAGCTGAAGGTTGCAGCCCCCGGCTGAGTTTTGCCTGGTTGGTTAACAAAAATACAGGGGAACCCATGCTGGCTTTTTTCTTAAATTATTTATTTACAGCGCACGAGCAGCTGATGAATACTCACATGTGGTGCTCCTGCTCTCACTGCTATTAGCAGCAGCAGGTGTTGGATGATGGGATCAGTTGTCCCATCAGCTGACACCAGTGACCGGAGGTAAACTTTATACCTCCAATCACAGCTTTGCACTCATGCTGTCTTCTGACAGCGTGGGAACCATGGCTCTCTGACCGTTGGGAATGATTTCACCGCCAATCAGAAGCAGTTTTTGCCTCGCTGTCTTGCACATTACAGTGCAGCGAACACTGGATATTCGGGCCCCCCATTCAATTTAATGGGGTCCGGGTTTGGGTCCGGGTACTGTTCTGGTACCTAAACTTTTTGGAACTGTTCGGACAAACCTGCCAGACCCGAACATCCAGGGGTCTGCCCATCTCTATTGGTGACGTGTTTCTATTATACTATGCCTCTGAGTGTTCCACTCCTGATTTTGGCTTACAAACAAATGATGTATGAGCTGGGGAGAAAAGTAGCACACAATAGGGTTTTATCCAATTAACACAAAGATGAAGTGACAGATTATGCTAACCTGGTTTGTATTTTTATGCGCTTAAAGGCTATGTCAAATCATCTGCTGCGGATCAACGGGTCACTGATCACAGGTCACAGATATCCCTGTCAAAGAGATTTTTTGTGGAGATCCTCCACGCTGCTGGGTTGTAAAAACAAGTCAGTTTGAGATAGCATTCAATAATATATGTGTGGTATTATCATTATGTGTATTTCAAAGTTACAAGCACTTCTACAGGGAAAGATAGACCACATGTAGGAAGATACAGAGATTTTTTCTTATATGTTTTGGTTTTTTAATATGGGCAACAAATGTACCACATGACAGTCCTGGTCATGTCAAAGTTCAGTGTAATACGTAATGCAATTGGTATATATTATACAATGAATCAAGTGCTATTATACTGAACTTTGACATTATCAGGACTGTCATGTGGTGCATTTGTTGCCCATATTAAAAAAACATATAAGAGACCATCTCTGTATCTTACAACTTACATGTGGGTCTATGGTTTTCTGAAGAAGAAGTGCTTGGAACTTCAAAACGCATAGAATAATAAAACCACAAATATATTATTGACTACTATCCCGCATTGACATATTTCTACAACCCAGCAGCGTGGGCGTGGAGGATCTCCAAAAAAATCTCTTTGACACAAATAAATGATGTAAAATACTGAACAAGTGAACATGGCCTGAAGATAAGCTGCGGACAGACATCCCACCTGCCATTGCATTTTAAAATGAAGATAAAAGTTCCCCATTCTTTAGATTGATGCAGATTCCAATGGTCGAATTTTTCCAAGAATCGGCGGTGGGGCTGTGGAAGGTTTGAGGGGTGGAGCTTGGGCAGAGTCTGAAGGGGGCCCGAAAACTTTGCTGGTATGGAGCACTGAAATTTCTGGTGGCAGCCCTGCTAGTGATTATCTAACTCATACTGTGAGACTGAAAAAGGAGCACCGTTGATGATTTTCTAAAAACACACAGTACAGCTCTGACATCATATGAATAAGATTGCATTATATTTGCATTCAACAACCAGTAAATCATGGAGGCATGCATTTTCCAAAATGCAGAAGAGAGAAAGGAAAAAGACTCCTAATATCCTGGTTAAGCAAAAGTTTCCTGACAACTGTGAATAATCTCAAAAGTGTTTGCAAACAATTGCTTCACTTTACCTATGTACATATCCATTAACAGTAACTTATTATTAGTGGTCTAAAAATATAATATGTTAAGTCTACTAACAGAATATATGAACTGTATAAATATCTCTGTTTTTTCACAGCTTTGTTTTTAATTTGCTATAGCAAAATTTCCAGTTTTTTTGCATGGCTGTAGAATCAGCATAAATACATTTTTAATTAATGATCCCTTATTATCATTTACAATTAATTGTCATTTAATCTTTATTATATGCTATTTAATTACTTCCATGATAATGCTCACTCTCTAAGGTCTTGTCTAATAATACTATTACCCTGGCTTCCCACACATATGGAGATTAACTGCAAATGGATGCTTGTATAGTTATACCATAATAGCAAATTGCTGTAATGTATTTTAAGATTTTTAAACCTTAATTTAAAGATGGAGTCTTTATTATTTCCCTTTTGAAACATAACACTGTTATATATCCAGTCTCTTCATCTCTTTTATGTGTGTATGTTATCCAGAAAAAGGACAGATAATAAATGTGACAGTATAAGCTGTTTCTCTTCACATTGTAATGTGGAAAATACCACGAATAATATCAAATATAAAAGTCTGCAAATAATGTGAATGTATCATGACAGGGATGTACATAAAATGAGCAAAAGAGTCCTGTCTACCACCTCAGTTGCACAGAGTCCAAGCATTGACAAGCTTTGGACACTTTCAGGGCAGAGTACTACAGAACTAGGAGCTATAGAGGAGCCAGAAGAAGTATTATCAGTTGTTGTTTGATATTTGGAAGTGGGTGATTGCTCACGCACCCCTCAAATCCACCCTCAATCTGTCCAAATTATGCACTTAAATACAGCAATATATTTTAATGCATAGAGATAGAAGCAATTCAAATTCACCAGATTATGCCCATTTTCCCGTGAAATTTCGAACTGCAACGAAGTTATTCTCTGTGAATTGAATGATCCTTATTATGGATCTCTCCAGACTCCAGGGCATAATAAATATTAAATGCAGAAACAAAAAAATCCTTATTCTCACCTTATCGCTCACCCAGCTGGCCCCTCCACTTTTCACTTTCCACTATTCAATCATTGGCACATTTTCTTATCATCATCAAGTGCAGAAATTCACCTATGTGGATATTGACTTCTTGCTTGCTTATGATTGGTCAACAACATGCAGGGGAAAAAGGAACACCCCTCCAGAGAAGCTTAGAGCTTGCTTTCTCCTGTGAGCAACAGCAAAAAAAAAGAAAAAACTACAGCAACAACAACAAAAGTTGAGAAGATTAAAATATTTTTTTAAATGGAGACAATCTAGGATTTATAAAGAATATATATAGTGAAAAGAGTGGGGGACACAAGTCTACACATTTCGAGTTCACCGACTCCTAGTCTTGACTTTTTTTTCTGTTTTTTTTCCTGCTTTTCCAGTGCCCAAGAGTCGGTCTGTAGTCTCTGTGAATCGCACCTTCATTATGGTATTTTCTCCACATTTGGTGAGCCGATTTACTTTTCCTCCCTTTTTCCCCTTCCATTTTTTGCATTTCTCCTGTGAGACATGTAATTACACATAGCCCTACTCTCCTCCATGACTTATACACCTACTGTGTAGGGTAAAGCAGAGCAGAGTTATGTATCATTACGCACACCTTTGCAGCTTTCATCTCAAGGCTCCACATTGCTGACTACCATGAGATGAAAGCTGCAAAAGGTTTTTGTAATGATACATCGTTCTGCTCTAATCTACACAGTAATGTAGGCACTTTTACTGTTCTTTATATCTACTATTTATTTGAAATTTGGATACCACATTTATATATTTCTTCCCGGTGGAGATGTCACATTATTTCATTGAGCGGGTCATCTTTTTAACCTTGTCCTTTTAATATTTTCAATAAATTAATTTTTTTAACCCCTTAATCCCATATGACATACTATCCCGTCGAGGTGACCTGGGACTTAATTTTCAGGAATGGGATAGTACGTCATAGGCGATCGGCCACGCGGTGTCAGCTGATTATTACATGGACCGCTCCTGGCACATTAACCCCTGGAACACTGCGATCAAACATGATCACAGCGTTCCGGCAGCATAGGGAAGCATTGCGCAGGGAGGAGGCTCCTTGCGTGCTTCACTGGGACCCTCGGAACAAAGCGATGTGATCGCGTTGTTACGAGCGTCTCCTCCCTGCAGGCCCTGGATCCAATGGGTCCTGCAGGGAGGTGGCTAGCAAGCGCCTGCTCAGAGCAGGCGCCGGCAAGCCTGGAGCACTGCCTGTCAGATCACTAATCTGACACAGTGCTTTGCAAAGTGTCAGATCAGCGATCTGACATTATACTGTGATGTACTACACTGGGACAAAGTAAAAAAGTAAAAATATATATATATTTACATGTGTAAAAAAAAATAAATCCTAAATAATGAAAAAACTATATATATATTGTTCCAATAAATACATTTATTTATCTAAAAATAAATAAATAAATAAATAAAAGTACACATATTTAGAATAGCCGCATCCATAACGACCGACCTACTAGTTAACCCCTTTAGTGAACACTGTAAAAAAAAAAGAAAAACAAGGCAAAAAACAACGATTTATTATCATACCATTGAACAAAAAGTGGAATAACACGCGATCAAAAAGGCGGATATAAATAACCATGGTACCGCTGAAAACATCATCTTGTCCCGCAAAAAACGAGCTGCCATACAGCATCATCAGCGAAAAAACAAAAAAGTTGTAGTCCTCAGAATAAAGCTATGCAAAAATAATTATTTTTATATAAAATAGTTTTTATCGTATAAAAGCGCCAAAACATAAAAAAATATAAATGAAGTATCGCTGTAATCGTACTGACCCAAAGAATAAAACTGCTTTATCAATTTTATCAAACGTTGAAAAGTATAAACACCCCCCAAAAAAAGAAATTCATGAATAGCTGGTTTTTGGTCATTCTGCCTCACAAAAATCGGAATACAAAGTGATCAAAAAATTTAATATGCCCGAAAATGGTACCAATAAAAACGTCAACTTGTCCCGCAAAAAAAAAAGACCTCACATGACTCTGTGGACCAAAATATGGAAAAATTATAGCTCTCAAAATATGGAGACGCAAAAACTATTTTTTGCAATAAAAAGCGTCTTTTAGTGTGTGACAGCTGCCAATCATAAAAATCCGCTAAAAAAACGCTAGAAAAGTAAATCAAACACCCCTTTATCACCCTCTTAGTTAGGGAAAAATAATACAATTAAAAAAATGTATTTATTTCCATTTTCACATTAGGGTTAGGGTTAGGGTTGGGGCTAAAGTTAGGGGCAGGGTTGGTGCTAAATTTAGGGTTAGGGTTGGGGCTAAAGTTAGGGTTAGGGTTGGGTCTAAAGTTAGGGTTAGGATTGGAGTTAGAGTTAGGGCTAAAGTTAGGGATATATTTTGGATTACATTTATGGTTGGGATTAGGGTTAGGGGTGTGTCAGGGTTAGGGGTGTGGTTAGTGTTATGGTTGGGATTAGGGTTAGGGGTGTGAGGAGTTAGGGGTTTGCTTAGGGTTGGGATTAGGGTTAGGGGCATGTTGGGGTTAAGGGTGTTGTTGGGATTAGGGTTAGAGGCATGTTCGGGTTAGGGGTGTGGTTAGAGTTATGGTTAGGGTTGGGATTAGGGTTAGGGGTGTGTTTGGGTTAGAATTGGGGGTTGGGTTTCCACTTTTTATGCACATCAGGGGCTCTCCAAACGCCACATGGCGTCCGGTCTCAATTCCCACCAATTCTGCATTGAAAAAGTAAAACAGTGCTCCTTCCCTTCCGAGCTCTCCCGTGCGCCAAAACAGGGGTTTAGCCCAACATGTGGGGTATCAGCGTACTCAGAACAAATTGGATAACAACTTTTGCGGTCCAATTTCTCCGGTTATCCTTGGGAAAATAAAAATTTGGGAGGCTAAAAAATCATTTTTTGTGGGAAAAAATGAGTTTCTATTTTTAACGGCTCTGCCTTATAAACTGTACTGAAACACTTGGGGGTTCAAAGTTCTCACAACACATCTAGATAAGTTCCTTGGGGGGTCTTGTTTCCAATATGGGGTCACCTGTTGGGGGTTTATACTTTTTAGGTACATCAGGGGCTCTGGAAATGCAACATGACTCCTGCAGACCAGTCCATCTAAGTCTGCATTCCAAACAGTGCTTCTTCCCTTCTGAGCTCTGCCATGCACTCAAACGGTGGTTGCCCCCCACAATCACTCAGGACAAATTGCACAACAAATTTTGAGGTCCAATTTCTTATGTTACCCTTTGGAAAATAAAAAATTGGGGGCAAAAATATCATTTTTGTGAAAAAATATATTTTTTTATTTTTACGGCTCTACATTATAAACTTCTGTGAAGCACTTTGTGGGTCAAAGTGCTCACCAAACATCTAGATAAGTTCCTTAGGGGGTCTACTTTCCAAAATGGTGTCACTTGTGGGGGGTTTCAATGTTTAGGCACATCAGGAGCTCTCCAAACGCGACATGGCGTCCCATCTCAATTCCAGTCAATTTTGCATTGAAAAGTCAAACGGCACTCCTTCCCTTCTGAGCTTTGCTATGCTCCCAAACAGTGGTTTACCCCCACATATGGGGTATCAGCATACTCAGGACAAATTGCAACACAACTTTTGGGGTCTAATTTCTTCTGTTACCCTTGGGAAAATATAAAATCGGGAGCGAAAAGATAATTTTTGTGAAAAAATATGATTTTTTATTTTTACAGCTCAACATTATAAACTTCTGTGAAGTATTTGGTGGGTCAAAGTGCTCATCACACATCTAGATAAGTTCCTTCGGGGGTCTACTTTCCAAAATGGTGTCACTTTTTGGGGGTTTCAATGTTTAGGTAAATCAGGGGCTCTCCAAACGCGACATGGCGTCCTATCTCAATTCCAGTCAATTTTGCATTGAAAAGTCAAATGGCGCTCCTTCGCTTCCGAGCTCTGCCATGCGCCCAAACAGTGGTTTACCTCCACATATGGGGTATCAGCATACTCAGAACAAATTTACAACAACTTTTGGGGTCCAATTTCTCCTGTTACCCTTGGTAAAATAAAACAAATTGGAGCTGAATTAATTTTTTTGTGAAAAAAAGTTAAATGTTCATTTTTTTTAAACATTCCAAAAATTCCTGTGAAATACCTGAAGGGTTAATAAACTTATTGAATGTGGTTTTGAGCACCTTGAGGGGTGCAGTTTTTAGAGTGGTGTCACATTTGGGTATTTTCTATCATATAGACTCCTCAAAGTGACTTCAAATGTTTTGTAGTTCCTAAAAAAATGGTGTTGTAAAGATGAGAAATTGCTTGTCAAATTTTAACCCTTATAACTCCCTAACACAAAAAAAATTGGGTTCCAAATTTGTGCTGATGTAAAGTAGACATGTGGGAAATGTTACTTAATAAGTATTTTGTGTGACATATCTCTGTCATTTAATTGCATAAAAATTAAAAGCTGAAAAATTGGAAATTTTCAAACTTTTTGCCAAGTTTCCGTTTTTTTCACAAATAAACGCAGGTAATATCAAAGAAATTCAGGATCATCAGGATCCATTCAAGCGTTCCAGAATTATAACCTCATAAAGGGACAGTGGTCAGAATTGTAAAAATTGGCCCGGTTATTAACGCGCAAAGCACCCTTGGGGGGTAAGGGGTTAATTTCTCAATTTGATATTGCAACGTCTTTTTTTCTGTGTAGGGTATGAGTTCTAAACAGTATGTGCAGAGATAACATAGGCTTTGTGTCACTACATGTCTCACAGTAGGAAGCCTCTTCTAGGCTTCTCTAGGGCCAAGTTCCTTTTTCCCCTTCACTAGCAAACATCTGTACTCAAAGAGCAATTTTCTCTGCTCCCATTCCTTGTGCTCACACAAGTAAGGCTACGTTCACATTAGCGACGCGCCCCTATGTTTAACATGGGGGACGCGTGCGTTTTTTTGTTGCGTTTTCCGACACGTGCGTCGTTTCCGACGCTAGCGTCGGACGCAAGAAAATGCAACAAGTTGCATTTTTCGTGCGTCCGATTTTCGTCAAAAAACGACGCACGCGTCACAAAACGCAGCGTTTTTGCGTGCGTCGTGCGTTGCGTCGCCGACGCAGCGGCGCGCAACGCTAATGTGAACGTAGCCTAATAGTGTCTGAACATGGGAGAGGGGAGAAGATAGCCTCACTGTCTAAGTATGAATTTTTCAAGACCTGCAATTCAAATCAACTTCTAAGACAGAATGAACTAGGCTGAAAAGCCATCACTTACAGCATGGTGCTATAGACAGAAGGAAGCAAAATAAGGCTAGTGGTTTTGATTATAAAAAGTTGGAACTTTGCAAAGGCTGATAAATAATTAAACAAAAATAGGTTTAATTACTCTTTCACCAGTTAGGCAGAACCTAAAAATAAAATTCCTTAAAGGGAACCTGTCACCCCCGTTTTTTGAGATTGAGCTATAAATACTGTTAAATAGGGCCTGCGCTGTGTGTTCCTATAGTGTATGTAGTGTACCCCGATTCCCCACCTATGCTGAGATATAACTTACCAAAGTCGCCGTTTTCGCCTGTCAATCAGGCTGGTCAGGTCGGGAGGGCGTGGTGACATCGCTGGTTCTTCCTCAGCTTAACGTTGGTGGCGTAGTGGCGTAGTGGTGAACAAGCAGCGCGCGATCTGCGCTGTAATCCCTTGCATCGGTGGGGGCGGCCATCTTCCTGGGGCCGCGCGTGCGCAGATCGAGTGCTCTGCTGCACGGGGCTTCAGGAAAATGGCCGCGGGATGCCGCGCGTGCGCATTAGAGATCGCGGTGGCCATTTTCTCAAAGCCGAGTTTGCATCTCGGCTTTGGGAAAATGGCCGCCGCGATCTCTAATGCGCACGCGCGGCATCCCGCGGCCATTTTCCTGAAGCCCCGTGCAGCAGAGCACTCGATCTGCGCACGCGCGGCCCCAGGAAGATGGCCGCCCCCACCGATGCAAGGGATTACAGCGCAGATCGCGCGCTGCTTGTTCACCACTACGCCACTACGCCACCAACGTAAAGCTGAGGAAGAACCAGCGATGTCACCACGCCCTCCCGACCTGACCAGCCTGATTGACAGGCGAAAACGGCGACTTTGGTAAGTTATATCTCAGCATAGGTGGGGAATCGGGGTACACTACATACACTATAGGAACACACAGCGCAGGCCCTATTTAACAGTATTTATAGCTCAATCTCAAAAAACGGGGTGACAGGTTCCCTTTAAAGAGTATTTCTTTCTAAAAACTCCAGTAAAAAGGGCTGGCAGAAATAAAACTAGGTAGTTTCATGGAGTTATGACGGCCTAGAAACTGGATTAGAAATGGCCCATTTTTACCATGGTCAGAATATTGAAAGGAATAAAATATACTTACCAAATTTTTGCAGAAATCATCAAAATCAAAATCAATTGATGAACTTCTGCTGTAAAATGGTTATCGCCTTGTCTGACAGGCTCAATTGCCTCAAAAATAAATCTTAAAATATATTGTGCAAAGACAGACCTGTGAAAGGGTATGAGAAAAGCACAATATTGATTAAAACCTCTGGGATCTTAAAATTCTTTATCATACACCTAATATAGTAAGTGCCTTTGGGAGTATTTAAAGGGAACCTGTCACCCCGAAAATCGCGGGTGAGGCAAGCCCACCGGCATCAGGGGCTTATCTACAGCATTCTGTAATGCTGTAGATAAGCCCCCGATGTTACCTGAAAGAGGAGAAAAAGACGTTAGATTATACTCACCCAGGGGCAGTCCCGCTGCTGGTCCGGTCAGATGGGTGTCTCTGGTCCGCTGCGGTGCCTCCCATCTTCATTCCAAGATGTCCTCTTCTGATCTTCAGCCACGGCTCTGGCGCAGGCGTACTTTGTCTGCCCTGTTGAGGGCAGAACAAAGTACTGCAGTGCGCAGGCGCCAGAAAGGTCAGAGAGGCCCCTGGGTGAGTATAATCTAACGTCTTTTTCTCCTCTTTCAGGTTACATCGGGGGCTTATCTACAGCATTACAGAATGCTGTAGATAAGCCCCTGATGCCGGTGGGCTTTCCTCACCTGCGATTTTCGGGGTGACAGGTTCCCTTTAAGTGTTTTTGAGAGCTGAACATCATGTACAATTCATATGCAAAAAGTATAAATGCTTCTTAAATTTGACATGCAGTTAATTCCCCCCTACACAAGCACCTACATAATCTTTTGTGTGATCTACTCCGAAGGGAATATGTTCTATTTTAAAGTGTTTATGAGGTATTAAGCCTCCAAATGCTAAAACAAATGGTTTGTTACAGTTCTAAAAATCATAACACAGTATAATAAATACGCTTTACCTTTATAGCTGTCTTTTATTGATTTTTAAATTTTTTTTCAGATATAGCATCCATCCATTGTGTGATGAATAGTGTTGAGTGATGCCTTCCGATATCCAGAAGTATCGGTTAGGATCGGCCGATATCCCAAAAATATCGGATATCGCCGATACCAATACCCGATACCAATGCACGTCAATGGGACACAAATATCGGAATGTAAATAAGCCTTTTCTGTCCTTCCACATCCTGTTCCGGAGGGGGGAAGAGTGTGGGCGGTGCGTGAGCGGAGACGGAGCGTGTCTGTGTGTGCAGGTGGGGTCTGTGTGGGCCTGCCGGGGATCTGCATGGGCCTCTCAGGGCACTGTGCGGGCTGCCGGGGGTCTGTGCGGGCCTGTTGGGGCTCTGTGTGGGCTGCTGGGGGTCTGTATGGGCCTGCCAAGCGTCTGTACGGGCCTGCCGGGGCTCTGTCCGGGCCTACCGGGGCTCTGTGTGGGCTGCCGGGACTCTGTGCGGGCTGCCAGGGCTCTGTGCAGGCTTCCAGGGGTCTGTGCGTGTGTGCAGGCATCATCCGATGGGACTACAAGTCCCATCAGATGAATGCTGCTACAGTGAGAGTGATTGACACATTAGCCAATGATGGGACAGTAGTAGTCACATCATCCGGCTAATGTGTGGAATGAAAAAAAGAAAAAAAAAACATGCATACTGCATACATACTACATACATACTATAAACATGACATTCATACATTACATACAATACATACATATAGACATACAGTGTATTAAACATAGAGTACATACTCACCATTACTTGTCAGTTTGATCCCGGAAGCCAGTGTCACCTGTAAAAAATATTAAAATAACATACAACCAATATACTCCCTGTCCGTAGAAATTCACGAGTGTCCGACAACGATCTCCCATGGAGAACAGCAGCATCAGCTGATGCGACCGTTCTCCAGGGGCTCCAGGAACACAATGACGGGAGGAAGGTATCCTTCCGCACTGTATTCCTCTGCCACTGTAAAGAAAAATAGTCCCTAGTCTCACTTTTGGCATTGGTGTATGAGAAATTTTCCCACGCAGCAATTGCCAAAAAGTGAGACTTTGAACTTTAGTAACCTCTCAGTGATGCACTGCAGGAGCCATTATCTCCTGTCAGTGTGTCACTGAAGGTCCTATAAAGCAGTGACATCACCCGATGTCACTGTTTCATAGGGGAGATCGTTGTGGGACACTTGTTATTAATTGGACTATGGCGGACAGGTAGTATACGGTTTATTATTTTATGTTTTTTGCAGGCGCTGAAATATGGTAAGTATGGTTAAATGAAGAATATTAAAATACTTTTTTCCTAATGTGTGCGTGTTTTATTAACCCTTTAAAAAAACAGTCCCTTAGTCTCACTTTTGGCATTGCTGTGTGAGAAAATTTCCCATGCAGCATTTGCCATAAAGTGAGACTTTGGACTATAGTAACCTCAGTAATTCACTGCAGGAACCATTGTCTCCTGTCAGTGTGTCACTGAGGGTCCTATAGAGTAGTGATATCACCCGATGTCACTGTTCTATAGGGGAGATCGTCGTGGGACACTCGTTATTAATTGGACTACGGCGGACAGGTAGTATACGGTTTATTATTTTACTTTTTTGCAGGCGCTGAAGTATGGTAAGTATGGTTAAATGAAGAATATTAAAATACTTTTTTCCTAATGATTGTGTGTTTTATTAACCCTTTATTACTATTGGATTAATAATGGATAGGCGTCTTATTGATGCCTCTCCAATATTAACCCGGCTTAATGTCACCTTACAATAGCAGGGTGACATTAACCCCTTATTACCCCATATCCCACCGCTACACGGGAGTGGGAAGAGAGGGGCAAGTGCCGGAATTGGCGCATCTTACAGATGCGCCATTTCTGGTGCGGCTGCTGACTGGTATTTGTAGCCGGGGGGGGGGGGAGGCCAATATCCATGGCCCCTCTCTGGGCTATGAATATCAGCCCGCAGCTGTCTGCATAGCCTTCCTGGCTATAAAATATAGGGGGACCCCATGTCAATTTTTTTGGGTCCCCCTATTTTAAATAGTAAAGGCTACGCAAACAGCTGTGGGCTGATATTCATAGCAGGCTACAAATATTGGCCCCAGACCGTCGGCTTTCCCCCTCTGGCGCAGAAAATTGCATGGGAGCCCACGCCGTTTTTTTCATTTTTTTAAATTAAATGCTCATTACCGACGCATGTTGTGAAATTTGTGCACAACATGGGCAGCGGATGCAGTTTTTCAATGCATCCGCTGCCCATTCTGAAGTCCGGGGAGGAGGGGGAGGAGTTTCGGCCGTGCATGCGCGTTATAAAATGGCGGATGCGACAGACAAAAAACGTTCACTTGAATGTTTTTTCATGCCGACTGTCTGCCAAAACACGACAGATCCGCCGCTTTTTTCTGTTTTTTTTTTTAATTAAACGCCTCTTTCACACTTGCATCGGTACGTGTCCGTCGCACGTTGTGAAATTTGTGCACGACATGGGCAGCGGATGCAGTTTAACACATCCGCTGCCCATTCTGAAGTCCGGAGAGGATGGGGCGGAGTTTTGGCCACACATGCGCAGTAGAAAATGGCAGACACGATGGACAAATAAACGTTCACTTGAATGTTTTTTCGAATGTTTTTCGTCTTTCCGCCAAAACACAACGGATCCGTTGCACGATGGACGTGACATGTGGCCATCCATCGCGATCCGTCGCTAATACAAGTCTGGATGATGGGACTACTACTGTCCCATCATTGGCTAATGTGTGAATTATTGCCATTGTAGCAGGCATAGCCCGATGGGACTTGTAGTCCCATCGCACGATTCCTGCACACAAACACAAAGACCACCGGCAGGCCTCACAGACCCCCTAGAGGCCCGTACAGACCCCCATCAGGCCACACACACCACCGGCAGGCCACACAGACCCCCGAGAGTCCTGTACAGACCCCGGCAGACCGCACAGACCCCCGAGAGGCCCGTACAGATCCCCGGCAGGCCGCATAGACCCCCGGCAGGCCCGCACAGACCCCAGCAGGCCCACACAGACCCCCAGCAAGCCACAAAGACCCCCGGCTGGCCACACAGACCCCCAGCAGGCCCATACAGATCCCCGGCAGGTCCGCACGGACCTGCCACGGTCACACACAGACCTCACCCACACACAGAGACACGCAGTCTCCGCCCACGCACCGCCCACACTCCATTATAGTGCATCATTGCACTATAGGAACTTCTGATTCCGGTATCCGATATCTTAAAAGTATCGGAACTCAGTATTGGAATTCCGATACAGCGAATATCGGCCGATATCCGATATTTGCAGTATCGAAATGATCAACACTAATGTTCAAAGCTTGGACTATTATTTGTATATAAACCAAACATGCTTCACTGTTCTCCATAAATGTGAACTTGCATGGTGTGTTCCTTAGTTTTCATGATGCTGTTTGATCCCTAATATTCTGACACCTTCAGAGAACAGCTGTAATTATTCTGAGAATAAAGTTCCCTGAGGTGGACTCAATTAAGTAATTTTGAGACGTCTGGAGGCATTGGTCACTCGGTGTTAGGGCTAGTGGAACGCACCGAGTATAGATAGGTAACAACAAGATGCGTTCTCAGCCCGGGGTCCACGGTGCAGAGATATCTGCTGCAAAGTAACGGCGGTTAACCTCTGAGCTCACACGTGGGTTAAGCTTCACCCCGTGTGAATTGGAAGCGATCTCTGTTGACTCATAGAGTCGCACTGTACACCAAACTATTACCCTAACTAAGGGTTGTGCTTGCTCTGGAACTCTTCTGTGCTAACCGCACACATGAAGGAACCAGATGCTAAGCCAAGGCTAATTGTCCCCACTGACGATAGCTGCCTGCCTGAGTGTACAGTCCCAAAGCTACAGCCTCACACCACATAAGTATAGAGTGGTATAGTGATACTAGCGCGTGGCCATGCGGCCATGCAAACCTTTTATAGTTGCAGCCCTTCAGGACCTTCCTGGTGGACCAATAGGAGCTGCTACAGGACCTGAGCGTGTGACCCTCGACCTCCAATGAGAGGTCTTCCCGTGGGCATGCTCAGTGCGTGAAAAGCAGGACTTAGTCTGTCATGATCCCAATGGCAGGGGATCACAAAAGGACCAGCACAAAAAACAAAACAAGCTCTAGGGTGATGGAAACTGAGCTGACCGCGATCCTGAACCTAACACACAACTAGCTGTAGCCGGGGAACGTGCCTACGATGATTCCTAGACGTCTCGCGCCAGCCGAAGGACTAACTTCCCCTATTAGAAGAAACACAGACCTCTCTTGCCTCCAGAGAAACACCCCACAGAAATAGCAGCCCCCCACATGTAATGACGGTGAAATGAGAGGAAAGCACATACGTAGTTATGAAAACAGATTCAGCAAAATGAGGCCCGCTAAAGCTAAATAGCAGAGGATACAAAAGTGAACTGCGCGGTCAGCGAAAAACCCTACAAAAACCCATCCTGAAATTACTTGAACTCATGTGCCAACTCATGGAACATGAGGAGTAATATCAGCCCACTAGAGCAACCAGCAAAAAGGAATCACATATCTGCAAGCAGGACTAAGACAAAAAATTAAGCAAAACGTGGAACAGGAAAATCAAAAACTTAGCTTGTCCTGAAGTTTACAGAAGCGGGAAGCAGAGGTAACAAGACACACTGATTACATTGATAGCCGGCGAGGAAATGACAAGAAAGCCAGGTTAAATAGGAAACTCCCATATCCTGATAGAACAGGTGGACACCAGAGACCGCAGAAAACACAAGTCACCCAGTACCATCTGTAACTACCAGAGGGAGCCCAAAAACAGAATCCACAACAGTACCCCCCCCTTGAGGAGGGGTCACCGAACCCTCACGAGAACCACCAGGGCGACCAGGATGAGCCCTATGAAATGCACGGACCAAATCAGCAGCATGAACATCAGAGGCAACCACCCAAGAATTATCCTCCTGACCATAACCCTTCCACTTGACCAAATATTGGAGTTTCCGTCTGGAAACACGAGAATCCAAGATCTTCTCCACAACATACTCCAATTCTCCCTCCACCAGCACCGGAGCAGGAGGTTCAAGCGAAGGAACAACAGGTACCTCATACCTCCGCAACAACGACCGATGGAACACATTATGAATAGCAAACGATGCCGGGAGATCCAAACGAAACGACACAGGGTTAAGAATTTCCAAGATCCTATAGGGACCGATGAACCGAGGCTTGAACTTAGGAGAAGAAACCTTCATAGGAACAAAACGAGAAGACAACCACACCAAGTCCCCAACACGAAGTCGAGGACCCACGCGGCGACGGTGATTAGCAAACTGCTGAGCCCTCTCCTGGGACAACTTCAAATTGTCCACCACATGACTCCAAATCTGATGCAACCTATCCACCACCATGTCCACTCCAGGACAATCAGAAGGCTCCACCTGACCAGAGGAAAAACGAGGATGAAACCCCGAATTACAAAAGAAAGGAGAAACCAAGGTAGCAGAACTAGCCCAATTATTAAGGGCAAATTCGGCAAGCGGCAAAAAGGTAACCCAGTCATCTTGATCAGCAGAAACAAAACACCTTAAATAAGTTTCCAAGGTCTGATTAGTTTGTTCCGTCTGACCATTCGTCTGAGGATGGAATGCAGACGAAAAGGACAAATCAATGCCCATCTTAGCACAGAACGTCCGCCAAAATCTAGACACAAACTGGGATCCCCTGTCAGAAACGATGTTCTCCGGAATCCCATGCAAACGAACCACGTTCTGAAAAATCAGAGGGACCAACTCTGAGGAGGAAGGTAACTTAGGCAAGGGTACCAGATGAACCATCTTAGAAAAGCGGTCACACACAACCCAGATGACGGACATTTTTTGAGAGACAGGGAGATCCGAAATAAAGTCCATGGAAATGTGCGTCCAAGGCCTCTTCGGGATAGGCAAAGGTGACAACAATCCACTGGCCCGAGAACAGCAAGGCTTAGCCCAAGCGCAAACTTCACAAGACTGCACAAAAGAACGCACATCCCTCGACAAGGAAGGCCACCAAAAAGACCTGGCCACCAAGTCTCTAGTACCAAATATTTCAGGATGACCTGCCAACACAGAAAAATGGACCTCGGAGATGACTCTACTGGTCCAATTATCCGGAACAAACAGTCTTTCCGGCGGACAACGATCAGGTTTATCCGCCTGAAACTCCTGCAAAGCACGTCGCAAGTCTGGGGAGACAGCCGACAAAATCACCCCATCCCTAAGGATACCAGTGGGCTCAGAATTTCCAGGGGAGTCAGGCACAAAACTCCTAGAAAGAGCATCCGCCTTCACATTCTTTGAACCTGGCAGGTATGAAACCACAAAATCGAAACGGGAGAAAAACAGTGACCAACGAGCCTGTCTAGGATTCAGACGCTTGGCAGACTCAAGGTAAATCAGATTTTTGTGATCAGTCAAGACCACCACACGATGTCTAGCACCCTCAAGTCAATGACGCCACTCCTCAAATGCCCACTTCATGGCCAAAAGCTCCCGATTACCAACATCATAATTCCGCTCAGTGGGCGAAAACGTTCTAGAAAAGAACGCACATGGCTTCATCACTGAGCAATCGGAGCTTCTCTGCGACAAAACCGCCCCCGCTCCAATCTCGGAAGCATCAACCTCAACCTGAAAAGGAAGCGAAACATCTGGCTGACGCAACACAGGAGCAGAAGAAAACCGGCGCTTAAGTTCCTGAAAGGCCTCCACAGCCGCAGGAGACCAATCAGCAACATCAGCACCCTTCTTAGTCAAATCCATCAAAAGGCTTAACAACACTAGAAAAATTAGTTATGAAACGACGATAAAAATTAGCAAAGCCCAAGAACTTCTGTAGACTCTTAAGAGATGTAGGCTGCGTCCAGTCACAAATAGCCTGAACCTTGACGGGATCCATCTCAATAGTAGAAGGGGAAAAAATATACCCCAAAAAAGAAATCTTCTGGACTCTAAAGAGACACTTTGAACCTTTTACAAACAAAGAATTGGCCCGCAGGACCTGAAACACCTTCCTGACCTGCTGAACATGGGACTCCCAGTCATCAGAAAAAACCAAAACTTCATCCAAATACACAATCATAAATTTATCCAGATATTCACGGAAAATATCGTGCATAAAGGACTGGAAGACAGAAGGAGCATTAGAAAGTCCAAAAGGCATCACCAAATACTCAAAATGGCCCTCAGGCGTATTAAATGCGGTTTTCCACTCATCACCCTGCTTTATCCGCACAAGATTATACGCACCCCGAAGATCAATCTTAGTGAACCATTTAGCCCCCTTAATGCGAGCGAACAAATCAGTCAACAATGGCAAAGGATACTGATATTTGACTGTAATCTTATTCAAAAGACCGTAATCTATACAAGGCCTCAAGGAACCATCTTTTTTGGCCACGAAAAAAAAACCTGCTCCCAAAGGGGACGAAGATGGACGGATATGTCCCTTTTCCAAGGACTCCTTAACATAATCCCGCATAGCAGTATGCTCTGGCACTGACAGATTGAACAAACGTCCTTTAGGAAATTTACTGCCAGGAATCAAATCTATAGCACAATCGCAATCCCTGTGAGGAGGAAGCGAATTGAGCTTAGGCTCCTCAAAAACATCCCGATAATCAGACAAAAATACAGGAACCTCAGAAAGAGTAGATGAAGCGATAGAAATCGGAGGTGCATCATCATGAACCCCCTGACATCCCCAGCTTAACACAGACATCGTTTTCCAGTCCAAGACTGGGTTATGAGTTTGTAACCATGGCAGACCAAGCACTAAGACATCATGTAAATTATACAGTACCAGGAAGCGAATCACCTCCTGATGAACGGGAGTCATACGCATGGTCACTTGTGTCCAGTACTGAGGTTTGTTCATAGCCAAAGGTGTAGAGTCAATTCCTTTCAAAGGAATAGGGACTTCCAGAGGCTCCAGACTAAACCCACATCGGTTGGCAAATGACCAATCCATAAGACTCAGGGCAGCGCCTGAATCCACATAGGCATCGACGGAAATGGCTGATAATGAACAAATCAGAGTCACAGACAGAATGAACTTAGACTGTAAAGTACTAATGGCAACAGACTTATCAACCTTTTTTGTGCGTTTAGAGCATGCTGATATAACATGAGCTGAATCACCACAATAAAAACACAACCCAGTTTTCCGCCTATAGTTTTGCCGTTCACTTCTGGACTGAATTCTATCACATTGCATTGTCTCAGGTGCCTGTTCAGAAGACACCGCCAAATGGTGCACAGGTTTGCGCTCCCGTAAACGCCGATCAATCTGAATAGCCATAGTCATAGACTCATTCAGACCTGTAGGTGCAGGGAACCCCACCATAACATCTTTAATGGCCTCAGAAAGGCCATCTCTGAATCTTGCAGCCAGGGCGCACTCATTCCACTGAGTAAGCTCCGACCATTTCCAAAATTTCTGACAATATATTTCTGCTTCATCTTGCCCCTGAGAGAGAGCCAATAAAGCTTTTTCAGCCTGAATCTCTAGGTTAAGTTCCTCATAGAGCAAACCCAATGCCAGAAAAAACGCATCCACATTGAGCAACGCAGGATCCCCTGGTGCCAATGCAAATGCCCAATTCTGAGGGTCACCCCGCAGGAAAGATATAACAATTTTGACTTGCTGAGCAGGGTCTCCAGAGGAGCGAGATTTTAAAGAAAGAAACAACTTGCAATTGTTCCTAAAATTCAGAAAACTAGATCTATCTCCAGAAAAAAACTCTGGTATAGGAATTCTAGGTTCAGACATAGGAGCATGTACAACAAAATCTTGTATATTTTGAACCTTAGCAGCAAGATTATTCAGGCTGGAAGCCAAACTCTGGACGTCCATGATAAACAGCTGAGGTCAGAGCCATTCAGGGATTAAGAGGAGGTAAGACGCAGCCAGGCTGCAATTAAGGCTAGGCAGCAAACTCTGAGGGAAAAAAAAAAAACTTCCTCAGACTACTTTTCCTCCTACTTCAGCCAATACGATTACCACTTTTTGGCCGGCTATACTGTCATGATCCCAATGGCAGGGGATCACAAAAGAACCAGCACAAAAAACAAAACAAGCTCTAGGGTGATGGAAACTGAGCTGACCGCGATCCTGAACCTAACACACAACTAGCTGTAGCCGGGGAACGTGCCTACGATGATTCCTAGACGTCTTGCGCCAGCCGAAGGACTAACTTCCCCTATTAGAAGAAACACAGACCTCTCTTGCCTCCAGAGAAACACCCCACAGAAATAGCAGCCCCCCACATGTAATGACGGTGAAATGAGAGGAAAGCACATACGTAGTTATGAAAACAGATTCAGCAAAATGAGGCCCGCTAAAGCTAGATAGCAGAGGATACAAAAGTGAACTGCGCGGTCAGCGAAAAACCCTACAAAAACCCATCCTGAAATTACTTGAACTCATGTGCCAACTCATGGAACATGAGGAGTAATATCAGCCCACTAGAGCAACCAGCAAAAAGGAATCACATATCTGCAAGCAGGACTAAGACAAAAAATTAAGCAAAACGTGGAACAGGAAAATCAAAAACTTAGCTTGTCCTGAAGTTTACAGAAGCGGGAAGCAGAGGTAACAAGACACACTGATTACATTGATAGCCAGCGAGGAAATGACAAGAAAGCCAGGTTAAATAGGAAACTCCCATATCCTGATAGAACAGGTGGACACCAGAGACCGCAGAAAACACAAGTCACCCAGTACCATCTGTAACCACCAGAGGGAGCCCAAAAACAGAATCCACAACATTAGTCCCAGAAATGCCTGCTTACCACTAACCAGAGCTGGCTACAAAGGCAGAGCCTGGAAAGGCAGCAGTAACCATTCACACAGTATCAGGCTGAGCCAGACGCTTTGACCGACGTCTCCGCTGAACAGGTTCCACTGCCGGTGGAGGAGAATGGGAGACTACAGCAGACATGGTTCGATATTCCTCCTGTGCAGCAGCGGGAATTCGACACCTAACATTACCCCCTTCTCCTTGAGCCTCGCTACGCTTAAAGGATGCAATGAGCAGTGGAGCCCGAATGTGCTCCACAGGTTACCAGGTTCTGTCCTCTTGGCTGTGACCCATCCAATTCACCAGATAGTATTTCTTGCCATATACCACCTTGCACCTCTAGATCGAGTTCACCTCATACTTATCCGTGGATGAACCCGATGTCCCAGCAGATGACTCGGAAAAGCGGGGCTTTAAGAGCAAAACATGAAAGGTGTAGGTGATACCAAGGCATGGAGGAATAGCCAGACGGTAGACCACAGGGTTAACCTGTTCCAGAACTTTGAAAGGACCAATGTAACGAGGCGCAAACTTAGTGGACTCAACTCACAGCCTGATGTTATGGGCGGAGAGCCACACTAAGTCACCAGGAGCCAAGGTCGGAGCAGGGCGCCGGTGTGAATCGGCAGAAACACTCATTCTCTCCTTAGAGGCCCGAATGGCATCCTGTGTGCGGTCCCAAATGTCACGTGCCTCCACTGCCCAGTCTACCACCCTGGAATCAGTGGATGACACGGGGACAGGGACACGCGGATGCTGGCCGTAATTAAGGAGAAATGGAGTCTGCCCAGTGAAGTGGGCTATGGCGTTGTTTAAAGCAAATTCCGCCCAAGGTAGCAAAGATGCCCAGTCATCCTGCCTAGCAGAGAAAAAATGTCGCAGGAATGTCACCAGAGTCTAGTTGGCCCTCTCTAGTAACCCATTTGTCTACAGATGTTATGCAGAAGAGGGATTCAGCTCAATGCAGAGTAAACGACAGAGCTCTCTCCAAAACCGAGATGCGAACTGGGGACCCCGGTCATTGACAATTTTGTCAGGCATGCCATGCAGATGGAAAATATGTTTTATGAACAACGCCGCCAAGGCCCGTGCGGAAGGTAACCGTGGAAGTGGCACCAAGTGCACCATTTTAGAAAAATGATCGGTGACTACCTAGATAACGGTGCAGCTAAGAGACTTAGGTAAGCCCACCATGAAGTCCATCCCGACCTTCTCCCAGGGCCTGTCTGCCACTGGCAGGGAGTAAAGTAGCCCAGCAGGCCGTTGCCAAGGAGATCGATTCTTGGCACAGCAGACACATGCCTGAATATAATCTCCGACGTCACGAGCCATATTCGGTCACCAGTATGTCCTTTCCAGAAGCTCAACTGTCCTCTCGGTCCCAAAATGTCCACCCACCCTCGACAAATGAGCCCAAGAGAGAACCTCCAGTCGCAAATTTGATGGTACAAAAGTCTTGCCTGGGGGCACAGACTCTAGCGAAACCGGAGCCACGGTTCTCAGGCTCTCAGAAGGGACAATAAGCCAAGGCTCCTCCTCCTCTGATGACACTACAGAGCGTGAGAGACAGCGTCAGCACGAATGTTCTCCCCGGAGAGAAAATGTAGGGTGAAATAGAACCGGGAGAAGAACAGGGACCATCTGGCCTGGCGAGAATTTAGCCGCTGGGTTGTCTGTAAGTACACCAAATTTTTGTGGTCTGTAGAAACTTGGAAGGGAAAGCGAGCCCCCTCCAGGAGGTGTCTCCACTCTGAGAAAGCCAATTTAATGGTTAGCAACTCCCTGTCCCTGATGGAATAATTCCTCTCCGCTGGTGAAAAAGTCTTGGAGAAGAAGAAGCAAGGATGCTTCTGACCTTGAGCATCCTTCTGGAAGAGGACTGCTCCAGCATCAACGGATGAGGCATCCACCTCTATTAAAATTGCTTTTCTACATTGGGGCGATGTAGGATGGGAGCGCTAGCGATGTGTGACTTAATAGCAAGAAAGGCCTTGTAGACCTCCTCCGACCACAATTTGGGATTTGCTCCCTTCTTGGTGAAGGCAACCAAGGGAGCTACCAAAGTTGAGAAGTGGGCAATGAACTGGCAATAGTAATTAATGAACCCCATAAAGCGCTGCACCGCTTTAAGAGAATGGGGTTCCTGCCAGTCAATCACAGCCTGTAGCTTGGCAGGATCCATAGCCAATCCCTGGGCAGAGATGACATAGCCCAGGAAAGGCAAGGACTCCTGCTCAAATACACACTTCTTCAGCTTGGCGTAGAGGGAGTTTGCCTGTAAGAGGTCGAAGACTTTGCAAACATCTCTCCGTTGAGAGTCAATATCTGGAGAGTAGATGAGAATATCATCCAGATAGACTACAACCCAAGGGGGTGAGCATATCCTGGAAGATATCATTCACAAAGTCTTGATTAACGGCTGGGGCATTACAGAGCCTGAAGGGCATCACTAGATATTCATAATGCCCATCCCTGGTGTTAACAGCCATCTTCTATTCATCCCCCTCATGGATGGAATCATGTTGTAAACACCCCACAGTTCTAATTTAGTAAATACCCTTGCTCCCTGTAGCCTATCAATGAGCTCAGATATCAGGGGTAGTGGGCACTTATTCTTAACGGTGATGGCGTTAAGACCCCTGCAGTCTATACATGGACGTAGTTATCCACTCTTTTTCTGCACGAAGAAGAACCCAGCCCCTGCAGGTAACACTGACTCCCTAATGAATCCTCTTGCCAGATTCTCTTGGATGTGCTTGGACATTGCCACCATCTCTGGAAGAGATAACGGATAGACTTGACCCCGAGGAGGCTCTGCACCAGGCAAGAGGTCAATAGGCCAGTAATAGGGTCGATGAGGTGGAAGGGTCCCCACCGCCATTTTGGAGAACACATCCGCATAGGACCAATTGTGCTTGGGGAGAGAGGAAAGATCTGCGGGTACCTCAGATGTAGCAACCTGAACGCACTCCCTCTGACATCTACTCTCACAGGATTTACTATATCCCAGAATTCTCCCTGAAGACCACTCTATATGAGGAGAGTGGTAGCGTAGCCATGGTATCCCCAACAGGACCTCATCAATACCCTTGGGAATGACTAATAGGGAAATAATCTCCTGATGAGATGGGGACATGGAAAGGGTGAATGGAATGGTTTGGTGTGTAATCTGTGAGGGTAGTGTCAACCAATTTACCACTCGAACGTTCACAGGTTTGGCGAGCATCACCAGGGGTATTGCGTGTCGTTGGGTGAAAGCAGACAACATAAAATTGCCCTCCGCCCCTGAGTCCATGCAAAGCTCTACCATAAGATTGGAAGGGCCTATGGTGATTGTCCCCTTGAAGGACAATTTGGAGGAAAACGTCGCCGTGTCTAGTGTACCTACTCCGACTACCACTAGACGCTGACGTTTCCCCAACTGCTGAGAACATGTGGAGGCAAAGTGTCCTGACTGCTGGCAAACACAACAGACCTTAAGTGTACAAGCGGTACTGGACTGAGATCCCACTCGTGACACCTCAATGGCCTCATGTGACTCGGATGCCTGGACTGGAGATTCGAGAGGTTTGGCAAAGGTGGGAGCCAGCCGAAACCTCTGCCTACATCGGGCTCGCTCCAACCTTCGTTTGTTAAAACGAATGTCAATGTGAGTTGATACTGCTATGAGCTCCTCCAGTGTGGCGGGAATCTCCCTAGTGGCCAGAGCGTCCTTCACATGGTTAGCCAGCCCCCTCCAAAACTCCAGGATGATGGCTTTATCCGCCCATTCCAGCTCGGATGCTAGAGTCCGGAATTGGACAGCAAAATGGCTGACCATGGACGAACCCTGAGTCAATGCCAGCATTTGGAGCGCCATATCATGGGTGACTTGAGGTCTTAAAAAGACCTGTTTCAGAGTGCTCAAAAACCGAGGAGCATTTTGCGCCACATGATCGTCGCGCTCCCACAGTGGCGTAACCCACTCTAATGCCCTGTCCGACAGAAGAGAAATAATGAATCCCACCTTTTCCTGCTCTGTGGGAAAATGTGCAGCCAGGAGCTCAAGGTGTATACCGCACTGGCTCATGAAACCACTACAAGATTTACTGTCACCAGAGTATGTATCTGGCTGCGGAAGGTGGGATAAAGTCGGAACAGGGGTGGCAGTGGTTAAAGTTGCTGCAGCCATGCTAGCAGCCTGAACAGCTATTGCGGTAACATCCACAGCTGAGGTTGCACGCTCGAGAGCCGCCAACCTGCCCTCCAGCTGCTGGATGTACCCCTGCAATCACTGTTTGTTCGCCATTACTTAGCCTGACCCTGGCGCTAGTATACTGCTAGGGCTAGCGGAACGATAGATAGGTAACAACAAGATATGTTCGCAGCCCGGGGTCCACCGTGCAGAGATATCTGCTGCAAAGTAATGGCGGATAACCTCTGAGCTCACACGTGGGTTAAGCTTCACCCCGTGTGAACTGGAAGCGATCTCTGTTGACTCACAGAGTCGAGCTGTACAACAAACTATTACCCTAACTAAAGGTTGTGCTTGCTCTGGAACTCTTCTGTGCTAACCGCACACATGAAGGAACCAGATGCTAAGCCAAAGCTAATAACCCCCACTTACGCTAGCTGCCTGCCTGAGTGTACAGTCCCAAAGCTACAGCCTCACACCACAAAAGTATAGAGTGGTATAGTATCCACTGGAATAAGCCAAAGACATTTGATACTAGCGCATGGCCGTGCGGCCATGCAAAACTTTTATAGTTGCAGCTATTCAGGACCTTCCTGGTGGACCAATAGGAGCTGCTACAGGACCTGAGCATGTGACCCCCGACCTCCAATGAGAGGTCTTCCCGTGGGCATGCTCAGTGCGTGAAAAGTAGGACTTAATCCCAGAAAAGCCTTCTCGCGCTGACCAGAGCTGGCTACAAAGGCAGAACCCGGAAAGGCAGCAGTAACCATTTGCACAGTATCAGGCTGGGACTGACGCCTCCACTAAGCAGTTTCCACTGCGGCTGTAGGAGAATGGGAGACTGCAGCAGACATGGTTCGAGATTCCCCCTGTGAAGCGGCAGCAACTCGACACCTAACACTTGGGATTTTATTTTGGGGTATCAGACTGCACAGGGCTAAAGAAAATGCTTGTAACAATTTTCAGTTTTTCATTTTTAACATGGTTAGAAAACCATTTATCATTTCATTTCCTCTACAGTTCTCAAATATTTGCTACTTTGTGGTGATACAGTATATCACATAAAATCCCCTAAAAATACATTTAGGTTTTTGGGTGTAGCAATAAAAATTGTGGAAAAGTTTGCGGAGTATGAATACTATTTGAAAGCATATTATATATATATATATATTTATATATATTTATATATCTATATATCTATATCTATATATCTATATCTATAGATATATATACAGGGTTGGCCATTTACATGGATGCACCTAAATAAAATGGGAATGGTTGGTCCTATAAACCTCCTGTTTGTGGCACATTAATATATGGGAGGGGGAAACTTTTCAAGATGGTTGGTGACCATGGTGGCAATTTTGAAGTCAGCCATTTTGGATCCAACTTTATTTTTTTCAATGGGAAAAGGGTCATGTGACACATCAAACATATTGAGAATTTCACACAAAAAAAAAATGGTGTGCTTGGTTTTACCATAACTTTATTCTTTCATGAGTTATTTAAAAGTTTATGAAAACTTATAAAATGTGTTCAAATTGCTGCCCATTGTATTGTGTTGGATTGTCAATGCAACCCTCTTCGATCACTCTCAACACACTGATAGCAACACCACAGCAATTCGGTCATGCTGAGGGATGTTGCAGGCAGCAGATCGCTCTCCGTGGCATCTCCAAACTCTGTCACGTCTGTCACATGTGCTCAGTGTGAATATGCTTTCATCTGTGAAGAGCACAGGGCGCCTGGTGTTCTGTGGCAAATACCAAGCATTCTGCATGGTGCTAGGCTGTGAGCACAACCCCCATCTGTGGACGTCGAGCACTCAGACCATCCTCATGGAGTCGGTTTCTAACCGTTTGTGCAGACACACGCACATTTGTGGCCTGCTGGAGGTCATTTTGCAGGGCTCTGGCAGTGCTCCTCCTGTTCCTCCTTGCACAAAGGCTGAGGTAGCGGCCCTGCTGCTGGGTTGTTGCCCTCCTACAGCCCCCTCCATGTCTCCTGGTGTACTGGTCTGTCTCCTGGTAGTGCCTCCAACCTCTGGACACTACGCTGACAGACACAGCAAACCTTCTTGCCACAGCTCGCATTGATGTGCCATCCTGAATGAGCTGTACTACCTGAGCCACTTGTGTGGGTTGTAGATTCCGTCTCATGCTACCACGAGTGTGAAAGCACAACCAACATTCAAAAGTGACCAAAATATCAGCCAGAAAGCATTGGTGCTAAGATGTGGTCTGTGGTCCCTACCTGCAGAACCAGTCCTTTATTGAGTGTCTTGAATATATTCACAAAGTTCATTGCAGATAACCTTGATAAAGACTGAAAATGTTATACTGTCTATATTTTAAATGTCCGAATCATTAAATACACTTGAGTATTATTGCTCCAATTTTCTATACTTCAGTGGTAAAGTCTAACAAGTTGAACAATAAATGTTTTACTTGTTTAATAGGATGCAATTTTACTTACATCTTTAGTTCAGTGACAAGCCAACAATTGACTTACAGTATGCAACAGGTAAAACATGGCAAGTAACTATCTGCCTGCATCTGGTATTCAAATGATATAAATTCCTGTGTTAGTGACCACGAAGATTAGGCTCCTAACAGTCCTAACTGTAGTGGTAACAGACAATAAATTAAGCTGGTGAAAGACGGGTAGAGTCTCCATTTCTGAAGTCAGAAGCAGTTGTGGAACATGATTGACTACCCTTGTCTAAGTTAGAAAGTACAAAAAAATATAGAAGCAAACAATTCCAAGTGAAAATAACAACCATGATGACATAACAGACATAATAAAATAAAATAAAATCATGAAGGGAGTATGGAACACAAATACCTCTTTCATCCAGATAACAGGTATTCAGAACAAGAAATATAAGGTATATACACTGCTCAAAGAAATAAAGGGAACACTTAAACAGCAGAATATCACTCCAAGAAAATCAAACTTCTGTGAAATCAAACTGTCCACTTAGGAAGCAACACTGTTTGACAATCAATTTCACATGCTGTTGTGCAAATGGGATAGACAACAGATTGAAATTATTGGTAATAATAAGTGTCCAGAGCCTGGAGGCACTGTCAGGAGACAGGCCAGTACACCAGGAGATGTGGAGAGAGCCGTAGGAGGGCAACAACCCAGCAGCAGGACTGCTACCTCAGCCATTGTACAAGGAGGAACAGGAGGAGCACTGCCAGAACCCTGCAAAATGGCCAACAACCCAGCAGCAGGAGGGCAACAACCCAGCAGCAGGACTGATACTTCAGCCATTGTGCAAGGAGGAACAGGAGGAGCACTGCCAGTGCTCTGCAAAATGACCTCCAGCAGGCCACAAATGTATATGTGTCTGCACAAATGGTTAGAAACTGACTGGGGTGTATGGGGTATCTAGATAGAGGTAGCACCTCTGGTGGAGGGCTTGCCGTGTTCCTTCTGGACAGCTCTTCCATCTTTAGTCCTCATCTGATGCCCAACTCTCACCTGTACCTCCAAGTAGCTGCTAGCATGCGGCAGCGGGTATAGCCCGGAACATCACTTCGGCAGGTGGGCCAAACCAGGTGAGGGTAGCTGTGGGGTTTCTTTGAGACCTACGGTGATTTTCAAGGGTTTGCGTACCCTTGCATGTGAAGACTGGATATGGCAGACTGTGCGGAAGAAACAATTCAAGATTCAAATGCGGGTTGTGCTCATAGTTGCACCACAGATTGTCCAGGAGTTGGCTTATGCTTTAGTCCAGATCTGGGAGGAGATCCCTCAGGAGACCATTGGCTATCCTCATCAGGAGCATGCCCAGGCATTGTAGGGATGGGATAATGTACACTGGTATATATATGTATATATATATATATATATATATATATATATATATATATATACTGTTCAAGAAAATAAAGGGAACACTAAAATCCCACATCTTTATTCATTACATAGTGGAATGCGTTCAAAACAATAAAACCTAAAAATTATCAATGTAAATCACAACTAATATCCCATGGAGGTCTAGAGTTGGAATCATGCTCAAAATCAAAGTGGAAAATGAAGTTACAGGCTGATCCAACTTCAGTGGAAATTCTTCCAGACAAGGAAATGATGTCAGTAGTGTGTGTGGCCTCAACGTGCATGTATGACCTCCCTACAATGCCTGGGCATGCTCTGATGAGGCAGCGGATGGTCTACTGAGGGTTCTGCTCCCAAACCTGAACTAAAGCATCTGCCAGCTCCAGGAGATGGCCAACATTTTGGATTTTAAAATTGTTTTTTCAAGCTGGTGTTACAAAGTATTCAAATTTACTGAGATAATGACTTTTGGGTTTTCATTGGCTGCAAGCCATAATCATAAATATTAACAGAAATAAACACTTGAAATACATCACTCTGTAATGACTCTATCTAAGATATGAGTTTCACTTTTTGTATTGAAGAACTGAAAAAAATTTACTTTTTGATGATATTCTAATTTTGCACCTGTGTGTATACAGTGGGTATGGAAAGAATTGAGACCCCTTTAAATTTTTTAACTCTCTTTGTTTCATTGCAGTCATTTGGTAAATTAAAAAAAAGTTCCTTTTTTCTCATGAATATACTCTCTGCACATCACCTTGACTGAAAAAAAAGAAATGTAGAAATTTTTGCATATTTATTAAAAAAGAAAATCTGACATATCACATGGTCATAAGTATTCAGACCCTTTGCTCAGACACTCATATTAAGTCACATGCTGTCTATTTCCTTGTGATCCTCCTTGAGATGGTTCTACTCCTTCATTGGAGTCCAGCTGTGTTTAATTAAACTGATAGGACTTAATTTGGAAAGGCACACACCTGTCTATATAAGACCTCACAGCTCACAGTGCATGTCAGACCAAATGAGAATCATGAGGTCAAAGGAACTGGCCAACAAGCTCTGACAAAATTGTGGCAAGGCACACATCTGGCTAAGGTTACAAAAGAATTTCTGCAGTACTCAAGGTTCCTAAAAGCACATTGGCCTCCATAATCCTTAAATGGAAGAAGTTTGGGACCACCAGAAGTCTTCCAAGTCCTGCCTGTCCAGCCAAATTGAGCAATTGTGGGAGAAGTGCATTGGTGAGACAGGTAAAGAAGAAGATCACTGCGGCTGAGCTCCAGGGATGCAGTAGATAAATTGGAGAAAGTTCCGCAAAGTCAGCTATCACTGCAGCCCTCCACCAGTCGGGCCTTTATGGCAAAGTGGCCGGATGTAAGCCTCTCCTCAGTGCTATCAAATAAATAAGGCAGCACTCTGTAGCGCCATAGTTTGCAAACATGAAATATGAAAATTGAATTGCATTACTGCACTAAAAATATGAAAAATTGAGAAGCGTGAGTGCATAAATTGGCCAATTCATGTGTACCTTGTAGTCACGGTAAGGCGTTTCTCATTACCAGCACCTAAACAATGCCAATCCTCTCTTAGAATAAAGTCTTCATTTGTATGGGAACCTGTGAGTCCTCTCTTAGACTAAAATCTATATCTCTGTGGAGTGGTAGTGGTCCTGCTTTGATTAAAAATGCCTGAAGCTAAGAGGCGGAGTGCTCAGTTAGAAGGTTAATGAAAACAAGTTTCAGAAAACTGACGGTCACATCCAAACATAGATTAGGTATGAACAGGTGCTAACCTAGGATCACCAACTCATATGCAATCAAATAAATAAGGAAGCACTGTGTAGCTCCATAGCTTGCAAACATGAAATATGAAAATTTAATTGCATTACTGTACTAGAAATGTGAAAAATTGAGAAAGTTTACCTCATAAATTGGCCAAATCATGTTTACCAGTAGCCACGGTAAGGCATTTCTCGTTACCAGGACCTAAACAATGCCAATCCTCTTCTAGAATAAAGTCTTCATCTGTTTGAATCTCCAAAGTGCAAGACATACAAAAGCCCACATAGAGTTTGCTAAACTCATGCTATGGGTGAGTTTTTCAGCTGCAGGGACAGGATGACTGGTTGCTATTGAAGGAAACATGAAAGCAGCCAAGTACAGAGAAATCCTGGATGAAAACCTCTTCCTGAATGCTCTGGACCTCAGACTTGGCTGAAGGTTCACCGTCCAACAAGACAATGACCCTAAGCACACAGCTAAAATAACGAAGGAGTGGCTTCAGAACAACTCTGTGACCATTCGTGACTGGCCCAGTCAGAGCCCTGACCTAAACCCAATTGAGCATCTCTGTAGAGACCTGAAAATGGCTGTCAATCAATGATCTCCATCCAACCTGACGGAACTGGAGAGGATCTGCAAGGAACAATGGGGGTCAGCTGCCGTGCGGCTGGGATCTCTCTTGGTGTAGCTAGTGTCCATCTGGAGCCAAGTCTAACCCTACCATCAGGTGCTCCAGAGAAGAGTAAAGTGTTCATCTAGATACGCCCCACCAGGCTTTTCTCAGACCACAGCACAGTGGTTCCACCACTACTCCAGTTACATTTTCACATGAAACTGGACACTTCCTCTTGGCTGCTGGACTAACCCCAGCTCTGGCCACATGCTCTCTCTTATTCCATTGGCAGCATGACAAACACATTGGTGTAAAAATCCTCTCCTGTAACCCTTTACTTATTGGGCCCTGCATACCCTTGCATTATAAAAAGGCAGTTAATTAGTCGGGATGAGTGAACGTTCTCGATGATACTTGGTTATCACTCAGGTTTCATTTTGCTCCGAAGTACTAGTTATTCGGTAAATATTGGGCAATGGTCTATGGAAAGCTTGGATCGTCGCCCCGCATGTTTGATGCTTGTTACACAGCCTATAAGCATGCGGGGATTGCGTGCGAGCCATATTGGTTGTGGCACTACTGTGATTGGCTGGCCATGTGACATCATCAGAGTTTATAAAAGAATAGACATCACCCAGCTCAGCACATTGACACCACATCCTTGTTCTGTGACGCTTCATATTAGAGGGAGGGAGGGAGTGCTTGTCTAGGCCTGTGTGTGCACAGTATAACGAATCATAGGCCTGTAGTGTTGATACTGGTGCTGAAGCTGAGCCATCATATTAACAGCCCTTCTAAAGTTCAATCATTTGCTTTGCTGTTTGTATCACATACATTCTGCATGCAGTGTAGGAAGGGAGAGAGAGTCGCAGGAGCAGGAAGAGTGGCTGAATACTGTCTGTAGACAGCCCGTTGCCAAATGTATAGCTGCATTGTTTTTGAGGAGATGGTGAAAAATTGAATACATTTTGATCCATTGAGTATTATGTGCTTTGTGTTAGTTTTTTGTCTTATATAACACTCAAAAAAATCATTGAAACATTTTCCTGGGTTAAATTTCTTAGCCATACACTATTCTGTGTTCTGGGGTAAAACATTTTACAGTATGTTTAATACTCCAAAAAAGTGTTTAAAATTCTGGCAAGGTTAAATTTCTCATATCTAACACTCCAAAAAAGCATTAAAAAACTATTTGGATGATATTTCTCACCCATACACTACTCCGTGGTCTGGGATACATTTCTCTGAACTGCAAAACTGAGAAAAAAGAGTTAAAAAGTTTTTCAGTATTACATTTCTCAGTCATACAGTTTTATGCTGTTTCTGGTACATTTCTTTGATATCTAGCACTGCAAAAAAGAGTTGAAAAAACTGCCTGGATTGCATTTTTCAACAATACACTATTCCGTAGTCTGTTGTACATTTCTGTGATATCTAACACTACAAACATCATTTAAAAAAAGTGGCTGGATTAGGCTGCTTTTACACATCAGTTTTTTGCCATCAGGCACAATCTGGCAAACTTTGAAAAAAACGGATCCGGCAAAAGTTGCCGCCAGATCCGTTTTTTTCTCATAGACTTGTATTAGCGCTGGATGGCCTCACGTTCCATCCGTTTTTTACCAGACCTGTCGAAAATCTGTTTTCTGGCGGCCGGAGAAAACAGACATAGGAACTTTTTTCTGTCTGTTGAAAAACGGCCAGCGACGGATCCAGCGAAAAATGGGTGAAACATGAGGCCAAATTATGGAATCCGGCAACGGATTTGTTTTTTTTTTTTTAAACAAATCATGCATTTCCCATTCTGGAGTTCTCTCTCTCTCATCCACATAATCGGATCCGGCAAAAAAACAGATCCGTTGCATCAGTTTTTCACAATTTGCAACGGATCCGTTTTTTAAAAAATTCGCTGGATTCTGCCTGATGGCAAAAAACTGATGTGTGAAAGCAGCATTACTGTTCTCATCTATACACTATTCCTTGGTATGTGGTACATTTCTGTGATCTATAATACTGAAAAATTATAAAAATGTTTCTGTGTTAAATTTTTCATCCATACACTATTCCATCTTCTGGAATACATTTCTTTGTTATATAAATTTAAAAAAACTTGTTGAAAAATGTATCGGTATTGTTTTGCTCATCCATACAGTATTATGTGTTCTTGCGTACATTTTGTTGGTATATAGCCCTAAAAAAACTTGTTAAAAAATGTATTACTTTTATATTGCTCATCCATAGGGTATTATTTATACCTTCTTGGTAGAGATGGGTGAACCTGAACAGTAAAGTTTGGCGTCCGAACTAAACACCTACTGTTCAGGCACCGGCACTGAACACGTACTTTATTGGTATAATATTGCCCATACATAGGGTATTACATCTCCTTGGGTGCATTTTGGTGGTATCTAACCCTCCAAAAATTGTTCAAAATTTTTTCAGCATTGTATTGCTCATACATACACTATCACATGTTCTTGGGTACATTTTGTTGCTATACAAGCCTCAAAAAATGTATCGGTATTATATTGCTCATCATAGGGTATTATGTCTTCTTAGGTGCATTTTGGTGGTATCTGATCTGCCAAAAAATTGTTAAAAATGTATTAGTATTATTTTTCTCATCCATAGAATATTACGTGTTCTTGGGTACATCTTAGTGGTATACAAACCTCAAAAAACTGGTTAAAAAATGTATCTGTGCTATATTGCTCATCCACACAGTATAACATGCTCTTGGATACATTTTGTTGCAATATAACCCCAAAAAAACTTGTTGAAAAATTTAACGGTATATATTGCCCATCCGTACAATATTATGTGTTCTTCGTTGGTATATAACCCTCAAAACTTGCTTATCAGTATTGTATTGCTAATTTATAGGGTATTACGTCTTTTTAGATGCATTTCAGAGGTATCTAACACTCCAAAAAATTGTTCAAAAATGTGTTCAGTATTATATTGCTCAAACATAGAATATTACGTGTTCCTGGGTACATTTCAATGGTTTATAACTAGTGTTGAGCATTCCGATACCGCAAGTATCGGGTATCGGCCGATACTTGCGGTATCGGAATTCCGATACCGAGTTCCAATACTTTTGTGGTATCGGGAATCGGTATCGGATCCATAGTGATGTGTAAAATAAAGAATTAAAATAAAAAATATTGATATATTCACCTCTCCGGCGGCCCCTGGATATCACCGCTGGTAACCGGCAGGCTTCTTTGTTTAAAATGAGCGCGTTTAGGACCTGAGAATGACGTCGCGGCTTCTGATTGGTCGCGTGCCGCTCATGTGACCGCCACGCGACCAATCACAAGCCGCGACATCATTCTCAGGCACTAAACTCCTCATTCTAGGAATTTAGGACCTGCGAATGACGTCGCGGCTTCTGATTGGTCGCGTGGCGGTCACATGAGTGGCACGCGACCAATCAGAAGCCGCGATGTCATTCTCAGGTCCTAAACGCGCTCATTTTAAACAAAGAAGCCTGCCGGTTACCCGCGGTGATGTCCAGGGGCCACCGGAGAGGTGAATATATCAATATTTTTTATTTTAATTCTTTATTTTACACATTAATATGGATCCCAGGGCCTGAAGGAGAGATATAAGCCTCAAAAACCTTGCTAAAAATATTACTGTTATTATATTTCACATAGAGTATTACAACTTCTTGGGTATAAATTAAACATGAAGCTTTGCATGCAGACCAGGTGGAGGTGGAGGAACACATGAGACAGGGAGATACTGCCCAGGCTCACTCTGATAGCAATGCACAAAGTCTGATTTAGACCCGTCTTTTACGCACCACCAGATGTTAGTAGCACATAAAATGTTTTTAATGTTCTATATTTGAATGAGGCCCACCAGTTGTTGTCTTCTAGGGTGCATGGATGACTCTACTTATAATTTGTTACTGGCTTTGCACTTTGTTGACAATATTTGAATAAGGCAATACAGATGGTGCCTTCAAGGGTGTATATGTTAGGAGTCGAGTTTCCTCTGCTGTACAGGGGGAATCTCGATCCGTCTCCGCTGCGGTCTCCCATTCTCCTCCAGCCGCAGTGGAGTCTGCTCAGCAGGGACATCGCTCCCAGTGTCTTGCTCGCTCTCACTCTGTACAGAGAGATACTGCTGCTTCTTCAGCTCCTGCCATTAAAGTCAGTGCTGGTCAGCGGCGAGCGGACTTTCCTGGGACTAAGTCCTTGTTTGCGCACACTGAGCATGCCCAGAGCAAGATCTCCCGTTGGAGATCGAGGGTCATGTGCTCTGGCTCTGCAGCGCATTTCATTGGTCCTCTTGGCAGGCCCTGGAAGGGCAAAGTTTCTGTGGCCACTTCCTGTCCTGCAATTATATAAACTGCGCATGACCGCACGGTCATGCGCTAGTGTACAATTGAATACGTGTGTTTGTTGTGAGTGCAAGTCGTTCATTAAATACCCCTACCCTATTGTATGACTGTTCGCGTATGGTGTATGGCTGCTATCTAGCGCCCGACAAATCACTCAACGTGTCACACACGTATCAGCGCCTATTGCTGTGACCGCCAGTGCAGCGCCACATGCCAGTAGTGCGCTTCCTGACCCACGTCTGGGTGCTTAGTGGTGCCTGCCAGCACGGCACAGTTCGCACTTCGGTGCTCTAATTCTAAGAGTTGCCTAACACACCCTGTTGCGGTGTTGTGTCAGCAAGTGGTCTAATCGGACTTCAATCCTAGTTGGGGTTAAGTTCGCTGACTGCTTGCTCGCCTTCTATGTGCGGTACCGCGATCCTGTGATGCAACAGGATCGCTTCCTTCACGTTGGGTGAAGTTTAACCCACGCGAGTATACTTATGAGTACCGCCATATAGTCCGTCATTACTCAGCAGCAGGTTATATCTCTTCACGGTGGACCCCGGGCTACGAACGCACCGTACACTATCAGTCTTATTATTTGGAGCGTTCCGCTAGCCCTAACATTACACTAGCGCCAGGGTCTGGCTAGTGATGACGGACAAACAGCAATCCCTGTGGTATATACAGCAGCTGGAGGGTAGGTTGGCGGCTCTCGAGAGCGCAACCTCAGCTGTGGATGTTACCGCAGTTGCTGTACAGGCTGCCAGCGTGGCTGCAGCAACTTTGTCCATTGCTACCCCTGTTCCGACATTTTCTCGCCTCCCGCTGCCAGAAAAATTTTCTGGTAATAGCAAATTTTGTAGGGGATTCGTGAGTCAGTGCTCTATTCATCTCGAGCTTCTGGCTGCACGTTTCCCCACAGAGCGGGCTAAGGTGGGATTTATTGTGTCTCTATTGTCGGACAGGGCGTTGGAATGGGCTACGCCGCTGTAAGAGCATGGCGATCATGTGGTGCAGAGTGCTCCTCTGTTTTTGAGCACTTTAAAACAGGTCTTTTTAGGACCTCAAGTCACCCATGACACTGCGCTCCAACTGCTGGCATTAACTCAGGGTGAGTCCTTGGTCAGTCATTTTGCCGTCCAATTCCGCACTTTAGCATCTGAGCTGGAATGGTCGGATAAAGCTCTTATCCCCATATTTTGGAGGGGCTTGGCTGACCATGTAAAGGACGCTCTGGCCACTAGGGAGATTCCTGCCACACTGGAGGAGTTAATAACAGTCTCCACTCGAATTGACCTCCGTTTTAAGGAGCGGAGGTTAGAGCGAGCCCAGTGTAGGCAGAGGTTTCGGCTGGCTCCTACTTTCGCCAAACCTCTGGAATCTCCGGTCCTGGTTCCTGAGTCACATGAGGCCAGGGAAGTGTCACAAGCGGGACCTAAGTCCCGGACCGCTTGTGCACTCAGGGTCTGTCATGTTTGCCAGCAGTCTGGACATTTAGCCACCAGATGTCCTCAGCGGTCGAGGAAACGTCAGCGTCTAGTGGTCGTAGGTGGAGGTACACTAGACACGGCGACGTTTGCCTCTAAATTGTCCTTTAAGGGGACAATTACTATAGGCTCATTCTCCCACTCGGTAGAACTCTGCGTGGATTCTGGGGCGGAGGGCAATTTTATGTCTTCTGCCTTCACCCAACGCCACGCAATACCTCTGGTTATGCTAGCTCAACCTGTAACGGTACGAGTGGTGAATGGGTCGACTTTGCCCTCACAGATAACTCACCAGACCATCCCTTTTACTCTGTCCATGTCGCCATCTCATCAGGAGATTATTTCTCTGCTCGTCATTCCAGAGGGAATTGATGAAGTCCTGTTGGGAATACCTTGGCTACGGTACCACTCTCCTCATATCGAGTGGTCCTCAGGCAGAATTCTGGGATGGGGTGAATCTTGTGGGGGTAGGTGTCAGAGGGAGTGCGTTCAGGTAGCTACAACTGAGGTACCCGCAGATCTTTCCTCTCTCCCCAAGCAGTATTGGTCGTATGCAGACGTATTCTCCAAAAAGGCGGCGGAGACCCTTCCGCCCCATCGCCCCTATGACTGTCCTATTGACCTCTTGCCTGGTGCTGAGCCTCCCGGGGTCGAGTCTATCTGCTATCTCTCCCGGAGACGGAGGCAATGTCACAGTACATCCAGGAAAATGTGGCAAGAGGGTTCATCAGGAAGTCAGTGTCACCTGCTGGGGCAGGGTTCTTCTTCGTGCAGAAGAAGAGTGGGGAATTGCGTCCATGCATAGACTACAGGGGTCTTAACGCCATCACCGTTAAGAATAAATACCCTTTGCCTTTGATATCTGAACTGTTCGATAGGCTTCGGGGAGCAAGGGTATTTACTAAATTAGATCTGCGGGGTGCTTACAACCTGATTCGCATCCGTGAGGGGGACGAATGGAAGACGGCTTTTAACACCAGGGATGGGCACTATGAATATCTGGTGATGCCCTTTGGGCTCTGTAATGCCCCAGCCGTTTTCCAAGACTTTGTGAACGATATCTTCCGGGATATGCTTTCCACCTCGGTCGTAGTCTATCTGGATGATATTCTCATCTACTCTCCAGATATTGACTCCCACCGGAGAGATGTTTGCAAAGTCTTCGACCTCCTATGGGCAAACTCCCTCTATGCCAAGTTGGAGAAGTGTATGTTTGAGCAGGAGTCCTTACCTTTCCTAGGCTACATCATCTCAGCCCAGGGATTGGCTATGGATCCTGCCAAACTACAGGCTGTGATGGACTGGCAGGAACCCCATTCTCTTAAAGCGGTGCAGCGCTTTATGGGGTTCATCAATTATTATCGCCAGTTCATCCCGCATTTCTCAACTTTGGTAGCTCCCTTGGTTGCCCTCACCAAGAAGGGGGCGAATCCCAAATTGTGGTCTGAGGAGGTCTCCAAGGCTTTTATCTCTATAAAGTCACACTTCGCTAGCGCTCCCATTCTTCATCGCCCCGATGTTGATAAGCCATTTATCATGGAGGTGGATGCCTCTTCTGTTGGCGCTGGAGCAGTCCTCTTCCAAAAGGATGCTCAAGGTCGGAAGCATCCTTGCTTCTTTTTCTCCAAGACCTTCGCACCAGCAGAGAGGAATTATTCCATCGGGGACAGGGAGTTGCTAGCCATGAAGTTGGCTTTCTCGGAGTGGAGACATCTCTTGGAGGGAGCACGTTTTCCCTTCCAAGTCTTCACAGATCACAAAAATTTGGTGTATCTGCAGACAGCTCAGCGGTTGAATTCTCGCCAGGCCAGATGGTCCTTGTTCTTCTCCCGGTTTCATTTCACCCTCCATTTCCTTTCTGGGGAGAAGAACATTCGGGCCGACGCTCTCTCTCGCTCCGTTGTGTCATCTGCGGAGGAGGAGGAGGAGCCTCGGCTTATTGTCCCCACCGAGAGTTTGAGAACCGTGGCCCCGGTTTCGCTGGAGTCTGTGCCCCCGGGCAAGACCTTTCTTCCATCTAGTTTGCGACCGGAGGTTCTCTCTTGGGCGCACTCGTCCAGGGTGGGTGGACATTTTGGTACTAAAAGGACATCAGAGTTACTGGCGAGGACATACTGGTGGCCGCATATGGCTCGTGATGTCACGGAGTACGTTCGGGCGTGTGTCTCTTGCGCCAGGAACAAGACTCCTCGGCAACGGCCAGCTGGGTTGCTTTATCCTCTGCCCGTGGCTGACAGGCCCTGGGAGATGGTCGGGATGGACTTTGTGGTTGGCTTACCCAAGTCTCGTAATTGCACCATTATCTGGGTGATCACCGATCATTTTTCCAAAATGGTGCATTTGGTGCCTCTTCCACGGCTACCATCTGCACGGGCGTTGGCTGTCTTGTTTATCAAGCATATCTTTCGCTTACACGGTATGCCAGACAAAATTGTTAGTGACCGGGGTCCCCAGTTTGCGTCTCGATTCTGGAGGGAGCTATGTCGTCTACTCAGTATTGAGTTAAATCTCTCTTCGGCATATTATCCCGAGACGAATGGGTTGGTAGAAAGGGCCAACCAGACCTTGGTCACATATCTGCGACATTTTGTTTCTGCCAGACAGGATGACTGGGCATCCTTGCTACCGTGGGCAGAGTTTGCACTTAACAATGCCGCAGCCGACTCTACCGGTCAGACTCCATTCCTCTTAAATTACGGCCAGCATCCGCGTGTTCCTGTGCCCATGCCTGTGTCTTCCGCTGATCCCAGGGTGGCAGACTGGGCTGTGGGGCATTTGGGATCGCACGCAGGATGCCATTCGGGCCTCCAAGGAGAGAATGAGGTCCTCCGCCGATGTTCATCGGCGCCCCGCTCCGACTTTTGCCCCTGGCGACTTGGTGTGGCTCTCCGCCCGTAACATCAGGCTGCGAGTTGAGTCCACTAAGTTTGCTCCTCGCTACTTGGGTCCCTTCAAGGTTCTCGAACAGGTTAATCCTGTGGTCTACCGCCTGGCTCTTCCTCCACGCTTGGGCATCACCGACACCTTTCATGTGTCCCTCTTGAAACCCGTATACATGTCCCGGTTTTCCGAGTCATCTGCCGGGACATCGGGTTCGTCTACGGACGATTACGAGGTGAACGCTATTTTGGGGTGCAAGGTGGTACGCGGCAAAAAGTTTTATTTGGTGGATTGGAAGGGTTATGGTCCAGAGGACAGGTCTTGGGAGCCTGCTGAAAACATTCGGGCCCCACAGCTCATTGCTGCCTTCGAGCGTAGCGAGGCCCAAGGAGGGGGGATCCCTAAGAGGGGGGGTAATGTTAGGAGTCGAGTTTCCTCTGCTGCACAGGGGGAATCTCGATCCGTCTCCGCTGCGGTCTCCCATTCTCCTCCAGCCGCAGTGGAGTCTGCTCAGCAGGGACGTCACTCCCAGTGTCTTGCTCGCTCTCACTCTGTACAGAGAGTTACTGCTGCTTCTTCAGCTCCTGCCATTAAAGTCAGTGCTGGTCAGCGGCGAGCAGACTTTCCTGGGACTAAGTCCTTGTTTGCGCACACTGAGCATGCCCAGAGCAAGATCTCCCGTTGGAGATCGAGGGTCATGTGCTCTGGCTCCGCAGTGCATTCCATTGGTCCTCTTGGCAGGCCCTGGAAGGGCAAAGTTTCTGTGGCCACTTCCTGTCCTGCAATTATATAAACTGCGCATGACCGCACGGTCATGCGCTAGTGTACAATTGAATACGTGTGTTTGTTGTGAGTGCAAGTCGTTCATTAAATACCCCTACCCTATTGTATGACTGTTCGCGTATGGTGTATGGCTGCTATCTAGCGCCCGACAAATCACTCAACGTGTCACACACGTATCAGCATCTATTGCTGTGACCGCCAGTTCGGCGCCACGCGCCAGTAGTGCGCTTCCTGACCCACGTCTGGGTGCTTAGTGGTACCTGCCAGCATGGCACAGTTCGCACTTCGGTGCTCTAATTATAAGAGTTGCCTAACACACCCTGTTGCGGTGTTGTGTCAGCAAGTGGTCTAATCGGACTTCAATCCTAGTTGGGGTTAAGTTCGCTGACTGCTTGCTCGCCTTCTATGTGCGGTACCGCGATCCTGTGACGCAACAGGATCGCTTCCTTCACGTTGGGTGAAGTTTAACCCACGCGAGTATACTTATGAGTACCGCCATATAGTCCATCATTACTCAGCAGCAGGTTATATCTCTGCACGGTGGACCCCGGGCTACGAACGCACCGTACACTATCAGTCTTATTATTTGGTGCGTTCCGCTAGCCCTAACAGTAGAGATGAACCTGAATGTAATGTTTGGCAGGATTTGCACTTAGTGCATAGCCTTTATGAATTTAAGAGTTTCAATACATGACAATTTGAACACTATGTCCCGGAAGCATTTCGCTGTGTTCCGGGACATAGTGCGGCGGCGCATGCGCACTAATGATTTTTGGCTTTGCCCGCAGTTGGGCAAAGCATGCTGCGCGTGCGCAAGGCAAGATTGCCTTGCCCACGTGTGTACTACGGAGGAAACCAACTCACATTCAAGAAAATAGTGCGGCCAGAGGGAAAGGAAGGGGTCAATGAAACAACAGAAGACACCGCCCATCGGACCGAACACAGGGCCCGCTAAAATCAGGTGACAGGTTCTCTTTAACTTCAATAGTCCATAGTCTGGAATGTGTTTACAAAACACAGAGAGCAGTGAATTGTGGTTTACAGTTTGATGACAGATTCTCATGGAACACTGTAAAATAATAAATAATTAATGCTCACCATATTGATCCTTCCCCATGTTCTTGTACCCCGTTATATATCTGTACTTTCTGTTTAATCCAGAATGACAAATGACCACTGCAGCCAATTACTGACTGCAGTGGTGGTGTTTTGGTGATTGCTGCAAGATATGCGGATACAGATTGGGGACTATGAAAACATCAGAACAGGTGCAGCTGAGGATCGGCAAAGAAACTATTACTTATCTTATTATTCTACTACATTCTGAGAGTTGATTTTATTTATTTATTTTTCAATGGCTGTTTAATCTCATGAAGTAATGCCCAATTCTTTCTGAAGAGGAACTAAATATGTGAAGCTTCACTATTTTGCAGTATGTTAACATTGTATATTATTTTTACTTTGAAACTGGAAATAATTATCTCATATTTTAATTAGACGTATTAAAAACTAATCTTATTTTTTTTAATATTACCTGACAATGGAGAGCCTGCAGAGGAAAACCTGTTTAAGATTTGTTGACATGGTTGGATTATAATTACGCAACTCTTTGCATATCTTTGATTGGCATGTGACATATTTAGAGATGCTTGAAATTATGCTTTCGCTAGAGCACTTGTCTTCATGTGATAGCATAAAAGGGCTCAGTGGGTAGCGAAGTCCAGTTAGCTAAGCAGCTGTGCTCAGATAGGATTCAGCTCCGTGGAAAATCTTGTTTTTAAAATCAAAAAGCATTCAGTTTGGAGAAAGATGTACCTCAAGAAAATAAATACAAGTGTTCATGACATTGTCAAATGGACTTACTAAATCAATAGCGCTAACGGGATAACTTGTAAACCCTTTCTGGTTCTTATTTGTTTTTTGTGTTTGTGTTGTTCTGTATAAGAACACCTGCCTAGTCATCCACTGGGCTACTAAGAGCTCTTGTATAGTGTGTCTAAAGGTACCGTCACACTAGACGATATCGCTAGCGATCCGTGACGTTGCAGCGTCCTCGCTAGCGATATCGTCCAGTGTGACAGGCAGCAGCGATCAGGCCCCTGCTGGGAGATCGCTGGTCGGGGAAGAAAGTCCAGAACTTTATTTCGTCGCTGGACTCCCCGTAGACATCGCTGAATCGGCGTGTGTGACACCGATTCAGCGATGTCTTCACTGGTAACCATGGTAAACATCGGGTAACTAAGCGCAGGGCCGCGCTTAGTAACCCGATGTTTACCCTGGTTACCAGCGTAAAAAAACAAACAGTACATACTTACATTCAGCTGTCTGTCCCTTGCCGTCTGGTTCCTGCACTGACTGCTGGCCGTAAAGTGAAAGCAGAGCACAGCCACAGCGGTGAGTCACCGCTGTGTGACTCACCGCTGTGCTGTGCTTTCACTTTCACTTTACGGCCAGCAGTCAGTGCAGGAACCAGACGGCAAGGGACAGACAGCTGAATGTAAGTATGTACTGTTTGTTTTTTTACGCTGGTAACCAGGGTAAACATCGGGTTACTAAGCGCGGCCCTGCGCTTAGTTACCCGATGTTTACCCTGGTTACCGGGGACCTCGGGATCGTTGGTCGCTGGAGAGCTGTCTGTGTGACAGCTCTCCAGCGACCAAACAGCGACGCTGCAGCGATCCGGATCGTTGTCGGTATCGCTGCAGCGTCGCTAAGTGTGACGGTACCTTTAGTGATGTCTAAAGATGTTAATGTTCACTAGCTACAGATCATATCAATCTGCATCCATTATCTTACCATGCAGGGACACCTGGACAGGAACCTCTTCCCTTTCTTTCATAGCCTGGACTTATAAAATAGAAATAGAAAAGAGCACGTACTTATGTTGCCGTATTCCTCAGCAGTTTCTTAAAAAGATTGGAGATGACTGAAGCACCTTAAGAACCCTTGAAGGCAAAATGTTCACTTTTATTCATTTCTCTTTTATTCCCATTTCAAATTAAAGGACATGCTACAAATGAGGAGAGTTGGTTGACATTTACCTTAGCATTTTTTCATTTTTCATCTGCTTAAATTGGCTGACCACTTCTGGGGACATTTTTTATTTACTGAAATACATGTATTTTGGGTTAAAAAAAATAATTTTTGCAATTGGATTACATCACAAATTTTGCACTGTTTGACTTTTATAGACCCTTTGTGTCCCTTCACATTCAACTCTAATATGTCTGTAGCAGGGGTGGATTAAGAGTAGCCAGGGCCCCAGGCTGTTCAGACACTGTGGGCCGCCTGGCCATGTGTCAGGGTCATGTGACTGGGTCATACGACGGTGTCATGCGAGAAGGTCATCATATACCTGAGCCAGATTATTCCAGAAAAAGTGTTGCTGTGTGAAACTATAACCAGTGAAACATTTATTGATCTAGTCAATTTACCCTTCAGTTAGGAAGAAAAAAAAAACACAATACTATCACCATAAGTGCCAGTATTCACAGGAGATCTGTATGCAGTGTATGTGTAGAGGTAATACAGTGATCACCGGTGAGATTATACACAGGACCTCTGTATATAGTATACAGTGTATAGTGTCAGTGTAAATGTAACACTGACTCACCAGTGACGTCTCTAGGTGAAGTCCTTCATCTTTCATCCAGCACAGACCGCCATCACTTCATCCAGCCAGGACTTGTCCCTGCAGGAAATAACACAGTTAATTTTTCCCAACTTCTACATTATACCACACAAAGAAAAAGAGGTGACATAGTGTCACTCTACACAGCAACAGGACTGCCCCCCATTTAAAACAGTGTCCTCAAAAAATAAAATAAATGCATCAGTGCGGTAATAATATCCCTTAATTAGCCCCTATGGTAATAATAATATCCCCCATCCTGGCCCCGTGTATCTCATTCCTAGCTTCAGCCATATGTTCTCCCATCCTGGCCTCATGAGTATCCATTCTGCCCCATATGATCACGCCATTTTGCCCCATATGATCTCCCCATCCTGACCTATCAGTCCCCATCGTATCCATCCTGCTCCATAATCCTGCACGATCTGTCTCCAATCCTGCCCCATGTCTTTCATTCTGCGCCATGTCTCCAATCTTGCCCAGTATCTACATTCTGCCCATGTCTCAAATCCTGCCCCATCTATCTCCAGTCTTGCCCCCAGTGTGTTCATCATCTCTGCCCTCAGTGTTCAGCATCTCTGCCCCCAGTGTCCAGCATCTCTGTCCCCAATGTGTCCAGCATCCTGCCCCTAGTGTGTCCAGCATATTGCCCCCATGTTTCCACCATTCTGCCCCAGTGTCCCCAGCATATTGCCCCAGTGTGTCCAGTATCCTGCCCCCAGTGTGTCCAGCATCCTGCCCCAGTGTGTCCAGCATTCTTCACCCAGTGTGTCTAACATCCTGCCCCCAGTGTGTCCAGCATCCTGCCCCAGTGTGTCCAGCATATTGCCCCCAGTGTGTCCAGCAATCTGCCCCGGTGTCTCCAGCATACTGCCCCCAATGTGTCCAGCAATCTGCCCCAGTGACTCCAGCATATTGCCCCCAGTGTGTCCAACATTCTGCCCCCAGTGTGTCCAGCATATTGCCCCCAGTTTGTCCAGCATTCTGCCCCCAGTGTGTCGAGCATCCTGCCCCAGTGTGTCCAGCATATTGCCCCCAGTGTCTCCAGCATACTGCCCCCAATGTGTCCAGCAATCTGCCCCAGTGTGTCCAGCATATTACCCCCAGTGTGTCCAGCATTCTGCCCCAGTGTCTCTAGCATATTGCCCCCAGTGTGTCCAGCATTCTGCCCCAGTGTGTCCAGCATTCTGCCCCCTGTGTGTCCAGCATATTGCCCCCAGTGTGTCCAGCATCATGCCCCAGTGTGTCCAGCATTCTGCCCCCAGTGTGTCCAGCATCCTGCCCCCGGTGTGTCTAGCATTCTGCCCCCAGTGTGTCCAGCATCCTGCCCCCAGTGTGTCCAGCATATTGCTCCATATTGCCTGCTGCAGACGCCTCACAGCCGTCACTCAAGTCTTCTTGGCGCCGGGTGCCGCCTCCTCAGCGCTGTTTGTTTTGAAATCTGCCGGCGTCTGCGCTCTTTTGTCAGTGAGCGCTGTCTGTCTGTCCTTATATGCAGTCTCGCTGACTGCGCCTGTGCGGCCACCCTGCTTGTGGATCCCAGCCCCTCAGTGTCTTATGATTTATTCACACTGCGGGGCTGGGATTCCTGGGCATGCACACTGCATGTCTAAGCCACTCACCCAGGTCGCAGTGCGCATGCCCAGGAATCCCTGCCCCATAGTGTGAATAAATCATAAAATAGATGAGGGGCTGGGATTCATAAGCATGGCGGCCGCACAGGCGCAGTCAGTGTGTGGTAAAACCAATAGGTTCCCTCCTTACCAGAGAGTTGGGATACCACATCTCTGGCTGAGATGCAGTACCTCTGTGGTGATTGGACCTTCAGGGGCAAAACAAATCACGCTAGCAACTACCCTCAAAAAGTATTTCTTCATGCACAACAGCTCAAATCACAGAACTATGTCACCACAGCACTAAATGACAAGGTGTGATATGGCATGCTGCTTCACATTTAGTGAGTGAAAAAATAAGATTTAGAACACTTTACTCATGCATCGAGCACACTAGAAGCAGTGCATAACACACTTGTATGACATGAGCTCTGCTGGCTTTGTCTGTGGACCTCAGTAATAGCACACAGGACACTACCTAGCTACACTATCTGAATAAGAAACAACCGTCTAGCTAACTACCTAAAATCTACCTGCTACCATTGCCAGCCTCAGGAGCAGCCTCTCTGCTCTGTTACAGTGTAAAATGGCGCTAAAGCAAGATATACATTCTTTACATGGAAAGGGACATGCGATTTTATCAGCCAATGACACAAGCCGTTGTGTCAGGACATTGTGGATGTTTACTGCCCCTGATTAACTAGCCGTAATGTGCACACATAAAGTTAGGAAAAAAAAAAAAAATGACTGTTTACAAGCACGCCGTGCCTCTGAACTCTGCAAACACCCTACCTTCATTAAAAACGTGCCCCATGCTCATGATATACCACCATTATCATAGTGCTGAAAATACTTTTCGGTCACCGCAAATATTTTCCCGCACTTTTTACTGAATGTTTCTGATTTTTCCCAATTTTATAAAATGTTGCTCTTATTTCCGATCATGAATCCCAATGTGCCATATTCCTGCTGAATTTATGTCTGGCGATCATTTTCCAAACAAATTCGCATATCACTAGTGAGGAATTCATAGTATAGTGAGAGTATAGTGAGACAGAATTGGGACATAGGAATAGAAGTAGATATCTGTAGGAATGCCAGGGAAGAGGGACTTTATACTGTCTCTAATATAGCAAAGCCCTAGTCTATCACTAACCCGAGGGCTACTCCTGAAAGTCGAGATACCCAGTACTTGTCCCTCTCTTTGCTGCTACTAATCCTACACAGCTCCCACCCTCCCCCATTGAGGAAAGGAGTAGTACTCAAAAGGGTACCACCAGCTCAACAGACAGGGGAAAGTCAAGGCAGACTCAAACAACAGGCACACAGGATAAAATACAAAAGGAAAGTGGGAGCACAGTAACAAGGCACAAAATCAATTAAAAAGGAAGGTCAAAAAGGGGAAGGAAGAGGTATTAACAACCAACTGCAAACAACAATCTCAAAATGACAATAGTGACTCTCCAGAACTACTTCTCCAGTGCAGCCAAGAAGAGAATGGAGATTCTATTGCTTGCATAGAGTGAAGCCAGATACAGGTTTTGCTTAATGGAAGGGTGTGGTTCCAATAAGCAGCACAGCCAATGGACCACAAAGGACTCAAAATGCTTTCCATGCCACAAAAACCTGTTAGCTCATGAATAGCCACGTAGATTTAAAGAGGACCTGTGCTCAGCTAAGCAACAATTTTCTAATCTCAGATGCACCACATGTCCCAGCAGAATGTGGCACATTCTCGACTGGAATTGTTTGAGGAGACAGTATGGGGAGAGGGAGTGTGTGAGGAGACAGTATGAGGAGGGGAGGAAACGTGTAAGAAGACCGTATGGGAAGGGGTATGTGTGAGGTGACAGTATTGGGAGGAAGGGGAAAGGTTGGAGGAGAGTGTTTGAGGAAAGAGAGAATATATGAAGGGTCAGTAAGAGAGTATCATTAGAAAAGTGTGAGGGGCACAATGTAGAGACTGGGTAGTATAGGGGAAAAGTGTAAGTAGAAAGTGTAAGACAGCATGGGAGGACAGTGGGATGGCACAGTTTGGAGGGGAAAGTATTGTAAAGAGGGACTGTGAGGAGGGGAATAAAGATAAAGAATAGAGACTGGGCAGTATAGGGGCAACAAGTGTAAGGGCATAATATGAAGACGGGGCCTTATGGGTTGTTTTGACAGCCAAAGTCTGCTGATGACCACCATACCTGTCATTATGATCCTCCTGTGAAAGCTAGCCTGTAGTTGGCGTTCATAAAAGATCGTGATATTCCCTATACATAACAGTGCTGAAGAGCTGCATAGTAGTACAAGTGATCACATGATTGCAGCTTCAAGTCCCCTGCGGGGAATAACAAATACAATAAAATGTGAAAAAAGGTTTAAAAAATATGAAGAAACAAGTCAAACGTTCAAATTATCCCCCATTGGCATCAGTAAAAATAAAAAATACATATATTTGGTATCGTCGGGTTCGAAAGTCCATTCTATCAGGCTATAAAGTAAATGGTGATCAAAACATTGTGTCTACTTCAAAATGTTATCAGCAAAAACGTCAGCTCAGGGCGCAAAAAATATCCTCTAATAAAACTCTGTATCCAGAAAAATGAAAACCTTATGGATCTCAGAAAATGTCAACAAAAATAAACATTATTTTTATTACAAATTTAAAAATTTATTTTTACTACTTAAATTTAAAAAAAAAAAATACACTTTTGGTATCTGCCTGTTCATACTGACCTGAAGAATCATATTGCTAGGTCAGTTTTACCATATAGTGAAGAAGGTTAAAAAAAAAAAAAACAATTGTGGAATTAGGCTTTTTTGCAATTTTAACATCCTTGGAATTTTTTTCCTGCTCTCTAGTACACTTTGTGGTAGATTGAATATAATTGAAAAGGTCAACTCATCCAGCAAAAACAGACCCTCGTACGGCTATATTGACAGAAAAATAAAAAGTTGTGGCTCTTGGAAAAAGAGGGATAAACTAAAACAAAAATCATCATGTCATGAAGGGTTTAAGGGCACCATATTCGGGGTGCCGCAGAAGATTGGAGAAGAGGGACATCTGCAGAGACAAGCTGTCGATGTGAAATATTGTGGCAACTGAACGAGATGGAGAAGATGTCTCCAGGATGCCAATGTTTATGATACTGCCAGTGTCTCATCAGTACTGTGGTTCCTGTATGGTTTGCATTCTTTTGAAATAATAATAATAATTTTATATATAAAATGACAAGAATTTCTGTAGCACTTTACAAATGTGCTGGGACATGTACAGATAATGAAGACAATACAAAGAAACATATAGTTGACAGTTACAGGAGGAGCACTGATCCAGCTAGCTGCTTACAATAACCCCCAGTATCTCCTAACCACTGTTGAGAACCTACAGGGACCTGCAGACCCATATGATTCAACTGTATAAGGAGCCGAGCTGACTTTACCATAGATGGCTGTACTAAGCTTGGTGATGTATTCATATATTAATGATTCTAGTTCAGTATCCCTGTACTAATGATACTTATGACTTTGTATTCCTTTACTAACTGGGTTTCTGCTTCTGCATGCCTGTACTGTTGATGGTTCTAGTGATACATTTCTGATCTCTGACCTGACATTATAAATGATTGCCATACTAAAGTTGGTGCCTTATCCATGTACTGATGATGGTTCTGGTGATGTATTTCTGCACCAATGGTGTTTCTAGGGATGCAGTCATGTACTGATGGTGGTTCTGTTAATGTAGTCATGTCCCGATGGTGGTTATGTTGATGTATTTTGGTACTGACAGTGGTTTTGGTAATGTATTTCAGTACTGAAGGTGGTTTTTAGTTGGAATTTCTGTAGTTAGTGGTTCGGGTGATGTATTCCTAAGCTTTGTTCTAATCCTACACCCAAGCAACACTCTATAACTTGTCAGAAAAGATGATAAATAGCAATTTTAATAAAGTGTTGTGTCATCTGACAAGTTAAAGGGACACTGTCACCTGAATTTGGAGGGAACAATCTTCAGCCATGGAGGCGGGGTTTTGGGGTTTTTGATTCACCCTTTCCTTACTCGCTGGCTGCATGCTGGCTGCAATATTGGATTGAAGTTCATTCTCTGTCCTCCATAGTGCACACCTGCGCAAGGCAATCTTGCCTTGTGCAGGCGTGTACTACGGAGGACAGACAATGAACTTCAATCCAATATTGCAGCCAGCATGCAGCCAATGGGTAAGGAAAGGGTGAATCAAAAACCCCAAAACCCTGCCTCCATGGCTGAAGATTGTTCCCTCCAAATTCAGGTGACAGTGTCCCTTTAAGGATTTATCTTAGGAGCACAAATGATAAACTAAAGCACTGTAGCACAAACCAACTTCTAACAGCATGCCATTTACTCACTATTAGAATTCCGTTCTGTTTGCTGATTCCAGCGGTCATCACGTGACCACTAATATGCGATTTTCATACTTGCAGTCACATGTCAAATAGCTTATCTTTCTGATTATCTCAATGAGGCTGTAGTATTTAATTGAACATTGACAGAATTATGAAGATCAGCTAGTCGAAACGTGACTGTAAATGTACAAATCACATATGATTGGTCGACTACTTAAAAACTGTTAAACTATGTATAGAAGGGGTTACAATCTGAATTTTTGCTCCAGGTGCAGAAGGTTTACCTTTGCTCTCTTCTACATATTCAACTACAGGGTGGGCCATTTTTATGGATGCCTAGGTCCCTGTTGGTTCACTTTCCACACCTCATTTTGATGGATGGTTGTTATGTCCAACATCAACATTGTCATCATCAATTTATTTTTCACTGTCAGTCTTGTCCTCTGGGATAATTCATTGTCTCTTCCACATCAACCTGCTTCTCCTCCTTCTCCTTCTCCTTCTCCTTCTCCTTCTCCTTCTCCTTCTCCCTTCTCTCATATCCTACTGTGTAAATCATTGACTTTGAGTATCCCCAACAGTCTTAGGGCAGTGATGAACATGAACAAGTTTCTGATCTTCCTCCATCCATTTTTTCAGAGTGTTTTTTCCAAGATTAATATAGATGGGATGACATAGTTGATGTCTCAGTTCTCCCAACTGACAAATTTAGTAGCCTCTTTGAAGAGCCTCAATATGCAACACGTACCCCTCATCAGCGTCCAGTGGCGTATGTATATTTTAAAATAACCCAAGCTCCAGTTTGCTTGGTTTCATAATATAATCAGTCATTGCTTCACGTTGTTCATACAGATGCTCTGAAATACTGTATGCATTATGAAATTATAACGGATCGTGATATTACAAATCTGGCGGCACTAAAGCAGACCTTCCGGTTTTGTAAAGTTTTGAAGACAAGCATTACAAAAAGAATGGATGAAATGGCTCAATCAACAGGTCATGGTCATGATTACCACCTCCTCAAGAGGCTTTGCATCGAAGTCCGACCACATTTTAATTGACAATGCCAGTTCTTGACTACATCATATGATGGTGAAATATCACCAAAAACCTCTTTTATCTTATCGAATGTCTCCTTTGGTGGCTGGTCTTTCAAGTAAAGGAACTTGATAACTGCTCTGTATTCCACTGGGTCCATTATCAAACCTCACACCACTTCAGCACTGGTAAAATCAAGACCGTTATCAGTTCTGAGTTGGAAATTGGCACGTAACCTATAGAGACAGATATCATTACCCATGTGCAGTCACAGCATCCTGTGATAATAGAAGTGGGTCAGGGAAAATCTTTATCGAACGCCCCTCGTAATAACCGGACGAGTTTTGAACATGATATGTGTTCTTAGACCGAGTCCTCCTGGTTCTCCACATAGTATGTTTTTGGGACTGCTCATACATTAACTGTGGAACTATTCTTATATATCTGAGTGGTGGGGTATATATTTGTAAACACACATGGTCAAAATTGTTGGTACCCCTCGTTTAATGACAGAAAAACCCACAATGGTCACAGAAATGACTTGAATGTGACAAAGGTAATAATAAATTAAAAATCTATGAAAATGAACAAATGAAAGTCAGATATTGCTTTTTATTCATGCGTCCACAGAATTTAATGAAAAAAATAAAACTCATGAAATAGGCCTGGACAGAAATGATGGTACCCTTAACTTAATATTTTGTTGCACAACCTTTTGAGGCAATCACTGCAATCAAATGATTCCTGTAACTGTCAATGAGACTTCTGCACCTCTCGACAGGTATTTTGGCCCACTCCTCAAGAGCAAACTGCTCCAGTTGTCTCATGCTCGAATGTTGCCTTTTCCAAGTGACATGTGTCAGCTTTTTCCAAACATGCTCAAGAGGAAATAGGTCAGGACTCATAGAAGGCCACTTCAGAATAGTACAATGTTTTCCTCTTAGCCATTCTTGGGTGTTTTTAGCTGTGTGTCATTGAACGAGGGGCTCCAACAATTTTGACCACGTGTGTATATTTTTATATATTATACATATTTATTTAGATTGTCAAATCACCCCTTGCTTATTGTCATTGAGTCTACGAGTGTTTTTCAATTGTTTTTAATTTGCCTTAGCATTGTATTTTCAATAATGCCATTTTGTATTGCTTTGTCTTGCTTGGGTGTGCAATGTAATTTTGTGCAGCTCTTTTCTACAATGTAAGGCTGCCGTCACACTAGCAGTATTTGGTCAGTATTTTACATCACTATTTGTAAGCCAAAACCAGGAGTGGGTGATAAATGCAGAAGTGGTGCATATGTTTCTGTTATACTTTTCCTCTATTTGTTCCACTCCTGGTTTTGGCTTACAAACAGTGTTGAGCGATACCTTCCGATATCGGAAAGTATCGGTATCGGATAGGATCGGCCGATATTCAAAAAATATCGGATATCGCCGATACCGATACCCGATCCCAATGCAAGTCAATGGGACCAAAATATCGGAATTAAAATAAACCCTTTCTTGCCTTGTAGGTTCATTCTACGTGAAGGAAAACAACTAAGAATAATGTAGGATGTATTGTGGGAGGTGGCGGAGACATTAAAGGCAATGAGGTTTAGCCCAATCAAATAGAATAGCATGTTTTTGTTTTTTTTTAAGACGTTCGGAGTGAAAAAGATATTGAGTATGTAAATTTTTTTTTATTTTGTCAGATATTGATGTTTCACTATTCCACGCCCTTCCCCTTCTTTTTTTTTCTTTTTTTTTTTACTTTTCCCACACTTTCATCTTCATCATCATCAGCATCTTTGACATCAACTTCTTCTTCACCTTATTCATCTTCTTCTTTATCTTCTACCTATTTTTTTTTTTTATTACATTCTTCATATTCATTTTATTCAACTATTATTATTCTTCCTATTCTACTTCTTCATCATATTCTCATTTGTGACAGGCATTCCCGTAGTTGTTATCTATAAAAGTTGGAAGATTACACCTTCCGTTCTGCCAGTCACAAAAGTTACATTTGTCCGCGTTCAGTTTGGCCTGCAGCATCAGGCTTTATCCAGGGGCACCACGAGGAGGAACGGACTCACCCCCATACACTGCTTAGTCTTCTTCTGCATATAATTTAGATAATATCTTTTGCTCTGATATTAAGTCTTATGCTTAATGTTCTTCTGCTCTTTGTTCTGCAGCCTCTTGTTCTTCTGCTTCTCGGTCTTCCATGTCGTCGTCTCCAGGGTCGTCGTCTCCAGTGTCGTCATCTCCGCCGTCGTCGTCTCAGCCGTCGTCGTCTCTGCCGTCGTCGTCGTCGTCATCGGGGTGGTCTTCCGGGTCGTCGTCGTCGTCATCGGGGTGGTCTTCCGGGTCGTCGACTTTAGGGTCTTCAACTTGGAAATGTAGCAGAAGGTACAAGAAGGCTGAGAAAATGCCAAGAACCAGCTGATGGAACTGGAACTCGGATGGCTACCCGAAGGTTCAAGAGTCTATGGAACTACCGAGGACCAGCTGACGTTACTGGAACCCGGTTACTAAGCAGGAGGTACCCGTGCCCGAAAGCACTACCAAGGACCACCTGACGTTGGTGGAACTTGGATACCCAGAAGGAGGCACCTAAGCCAAAGGCTCTGCCCGGAACCAGCTGACGGTACTGGAACCAGGATGGGGAGCAGAAGGTACAAGAGCAAAAGACACTGCCGAGAACCAGCTGACGGTACTGGAACCCGGATGGGTAGCCGAAGGTCCAAGAGCCAATGGAACTACCGAGGACCAGCTGACGTTACTGGAACCCGGTTACTAAGCAGGAGGTACCCGTGCCCGAAAGCACTACCAAGGACCACCTGACGTTGGTGGAACTTGGAAACCCAGAAGGAGGCACCTAAGCCAAAGGCTCTGCCCGGAACCAGCTGACGGTACTGGAACCAGGATGGGGAGCAGAAGGTACAAGAGCAAAAGACACTGCCGAGAACCAGCTGACGGTGCTGGAACCAGGTGGTGGACCTGAAGGTCCACAGGAGAGGAGAGAACAGCTAGGCCGCGAGGCAGCCGCAGTTACCGAACCCCAACAGTCCTACAGGGGGAGCTGGGCCTACTGGCACTACAGAACCAGCCTTGACTACCAGTTCACGCAGCCCACATAGGAAGCTCCTAAACTGGAGGCACCCTGGAGTTGGCTAACCCGACCGCACCACGACGGGGCAAGCATAGGCGTCTCAGTGAGCTTGACACAACCCGGAAACAGCTGGCGGTGCTGAAACCAGGCTTGGCACGAGGGAGTACCTGTGTCAAGAACACTGCCGAGAACCAGCTGGCGGTGCTGGAACCCAGATGCGTTGCCCCAGTGTGCAAGAGCCAATGGCACGACCGAGGACCAGCTGACGGTGCTGGAACACGGTTACTAAGCTGTAGGTGCCCGCGCTTAAAAGCACTACCAAGTACCGCCTGACGTTGGCGGAACTCGGATACCCAGGAGGAGGCACCTAAGCCAAAGGCTCGGCCCGGAACCAGCTGACGGTGCTGGAACCAGGTGGTGGACCCCAAGGCCCACAGGAGAGGAGAGAACAGCTAGGCCGCGAGGCAGCCGCAGTTACCGAACCCCAACAGTCCTACAGGGGGAGCTGGGCCTACTGGCACTACAGAACCAGCCTTGACTACCAGTTCACGCAGCCCACATAGGAAGCTCCTAAACTGGAGGCACCCTGGAGTTGGCTAACCCGACTGCAACACGACGGGACAAACATAGGCGTCTCAGCGAGTTTGACACACCCCGGAAACAGCTGACGGTGCTGAAACCAGGTTTGGCACGAGGGAGTACCTGTGACAAAAACACTGCCGAGAACCAGCTGGCGGTGCTGGAACCCAGATGCGTTGCCCCAGTGTGCAAGAGCCAATGGCACGACCGAGGACCAGCTGACGGTGCTGGAACACGGTTACTAAGCTGTAGGTGCCCGCGCTTAAAAGCACTACCAAGGACCGCCTGATGTTGGCGGAACTCGGATACCCAGGAGGAGGCACCTAAGCCAAAGGCTCGGCCCGGAACCAGCTGACGGTGCTGGAACCAGGTGGTGGACCCCAAGGCCCACAGGAGAGGAGAGAACAGCTAGGCCGCGAGGCAGCCGCAGTTACCGAACCCCAACAGTCCTACAGGGGGAGCTGGGCCTACTGGCACTACAGAACCAGCCTTGACTACCAGTTCACGCAGCCCACATAGGAAGATCCTAAACTGGAGGCACCCTGGAGTTGGCTAACCCGACTGCAACACGACGGGACAAACATAGGCGTCTCAGCGAGTTTGACACACCCCGGAAACAGCTGACGGTGCTGAAACCAGGTTTGGCACGAGGGAGTACCTGTGACAAAAACACTGCCGAGAACCAGCTGGCGGTGCTGGAACCCAGATGCGTTGCCCCAGTGTGCAAGAGCCAATGGCACGACCGAGGACCAGCTGACGGTGCTGGAACACGGTTACTAAGCTGTAGGTGCCCGCGCTTAAAAGCACTACCAAGGACCGCCTGATGTTGGCGGAACTCGGATACCCAGGAGGAGGCACCTAAGCCAAAGGCTCGGCCCGGAACCAGCTGACGGTGCTGGAACCAGGTGGTGGACCCCAAGGCCCACAGGAGAGGAGAGAACAGCTAGGCCGCGAGGCAGCCGCAGTTACCGAACCCCAACAGTCCTACAGGGGGAGCTGGGCCTACTGGCACTACAGAACCAGCCTTGACTACCAGTTCACGCAGCCCACATAGGAAGATCCTAAACTGGAGGCACCCTGGAGTTGGCTAACCCGACCGCACCACAACGGGGCAAGCATAGGCGTCTCAGTGAGCTTGACACAACCCGGAAACAGCTGACGGTGCTGAAACCAGGCTTGGCACGAGGGAGTACCTGTGACAAGAACACTGCCGAGAACCAGCTGGCGGTGCTGGAACCCAGATGCGTTGCCCCAGTGTGCAAGAGCCAATGGCACGACCGAGGACCAGCTGGCGGTGCTGGAACCCGGTTACTAAGCTGTAGGTGCCCGCGCTTAAAAGCACTACCAAGGACCGCCTGACGTTGGCGGAACTCGGATACCCAGGAGGAGGCACCTAAGCCAAAGGCTCGGCCTGGAACCAGCTGACGGTGCTGGAACCAGGTGGTGGACCCCAAGGCCCACAGGAGAGGAGAGAACAGCTAGGCCGCGAGGCAGCCGCAGTTACCGAACCCCAACAGTCCTACAGGGGGAGTTGGGCCTACTGGCACTATAGAACCAGCCTTGACTACCAGTTCACGCAGCCCACATAGGAAGCTCCTAAACTGGAGGCACCCTGGAGTTGGCTAACCCGACCGCACCACGACGGGGCAAGCATAGGCGTCTCAGTGAGCTTGACACAACCCGGAAACAGCTGACGGTGCTGAAACCAGGCTTGGCACGAGGGAGTACCTGTGACAAGAACACTGCCGAGAACCAGCTGGCGGTGCTGGAACCCAGATGCGTTGCCCCAGTGTGCAAGAGCCAATGGCACGACCGAGGACCAGCTGGCGGTGCTGGAACACGGTTACTAAGCTGTAGGTGCCCGCGCTTAAAAGCACTACCAAGGACCGCCTGACGTTGGCGGAACTCGGATACCCAGGAGGAGGCACCTAAGCATAAGGCTCGGCCTGGAACCAGCTGACGGTGCTGGAACCAGGTGGTGGACCCCAAGGCCCACAGGAGAGGAGAGAACAGCTAGGCCGCGAGGCAGCCGCAGTTACCGAACCCCAACAGTCCTACAGGGGGAGCTGGGCCTACTGGCACTACAGAACCAGCCTTGACTACCAGTTCACGCAGCCCACATAGGAAGCTCCTAAACTGGAGGCACCCTGGAGTTGGCTAACCCGACTGCAACACGACGGGGCAAACATAGGCGTCTCAGCGAGTTTGACACACCCCGGAAACAGCTGACGGTGCTGAAACCAGGTTTGGCACGAGGGAGTACCTGTGACAAAAACACTGCCGAGAACCAGCTGGCGGTGCTGGAACCCAGATGCGTTGCCCCAGTGTGCAAGAGCCAATGGCACGACCGAGGACCAGCTGGCGGTGCTGGAACACGGTTACTAAGCTGTAGGTGCCCGCGCTTAAAAGCACTACCAAGGACCGCCTGACGTTGGCGGAACTCGGATACCCAGGAGGAGGCACCTAAGCCAAAGGCTCGGCCCGGAACCAGCTGACGGTGCTGGAACCAGGTGGTGGACCCAAGGCCCACAGGAGAGGAGAGAACAGCTAGGCCGCGAGGCAGCCGCAGTTACCGAACCCCAACAGTCCTACAGGGGGAGCTGGGCCTACTGGCACTACAGAACCAGCCTTGACTACCAGTTCACGCAGCCCACATAGGAAGCTCCTAAACTGGAGGCACCCTGGAGTTGGCTAACCCGACCGCACCACGACGGGGCAAGCATAGGCGTCTCAGTGAGCTTGACACAACCCGGAAACAGCTGACGGTGCTGAAACCAGGCTTGGCACGAGGGAGTACCTGTGACAAGAACACTGCCGAGAACCAGCTGGCGGTGCTGGAACCCAGATGCGTTGCCCCAGTGTGCAAGAGCCAATGGCACGACCGAGGACCAGCTGGCGGTGCTGGAACACGGTTACTAAGCTGTAGGTGCCCGCGCTTAAAAGCACTACCAAGGACCGCCTGACGTTGGCGGAACTCGGATACCCAGGAGGAGGCACCTAAGCCAAAGGCTCGGCCCGGAACCAGCTGACGGTGCTGGAACCAGGTGGTGGACCCCAAGGCCCACAGGAGAGGAGAGAACAGCTAGGCCGCGAGGCAGCCGCAGTTACCGAACCCCAACAGTCCTACAGGGGGAGCTGGGCCTACTGGCACTACACAACCAGCCTTGACTACCAGTTCACGCAGCCCACATAGGAAGCTCCTAAACTGGAGGCACCCTGGAGTTGGCTAACCCGACCGCACCACGACGGGACAAGCATAGGCGTCTCAGTGAGCTTGACACAACCCGGAAACAGCTGACGGTGCTGAAACCAGGCTTGGCACGAGGGAGTACCTGTGACAAGAACACTGCCGAGAACCAGCTGGCGGTGCTGGAACCCAGATGCGTTGCCCCAGTGTGCAAGAGCCAATGGCACGACCGAGGACCAGCTGGCGGTGCTGGAACCCGGTTACTAAGCTGTAGGTGCCCGCGCTTAAAAGCACTACCAAGGACCGCCTGACGTTGGCGGAACTCGGATACCCAGGAGGAGGCACCTAAGCCAAAGGCTCGGCCCGGAACCAGCTGACGGTGCTGGAACCAGGTGGTGGACCCCAAGGCCCACAGGAGAGGAGAGAACAGCTAGGCCGCGAGGCAGCCGCAGTTACCGAACCCCAACAGTCCTACAGGGGGAGCTGGGCCTACTGGCACTACACAACCAGCCTTGACTACCAGTTCACGCAGCCCACATAGGAAGCTCCTAAACTGGAGGCACCCTGGAGTTGGCTAACCCGACCGCACCACGACGGGGCAAGCATAGGCGTCTCAGTGAGCTTGACACAACCCGGAAACAGCTGACGGTGCTGAAACCAGGCTTGGCACGAGGGAGTACCTGTGACAAGAATACTGCCGAGAACCAGCTGGCGGTGCTGGAACCCAGATGCGTTGCCCCAGTGTGCAAGAGCCAATGGCACGACCGAGGACCAGCTGGCGGTGCTGGAACCCGGTTACTAAGCTGTTGGTGCCCGCGCTTAAAAGCACTACCAAGGACCGCCTGACGTTGGCGGAACTCGGATACCCAGGAGGAGGCACCTAAGCCAAAGGCTCGGCCCGGAACCAGCTGACGGTGCTGGAACCAGGTGGTGGACCCCAAGGCCCACAGGAGAGGAGAGAACAGCTAGGCCACGAGGCAGCCGCAGTTACCGAACCCCAACAGTCCTACAGGGGGAGCTGGGCCTACTGGCACTACAGAACCAGCCTTGACTACCAGTTCACGCAGCCCACATAGGAAGCTCCTAAACTGGAGGCACCCTGGAGTTGGCTAACCCGACCGCACCACGACGGGGCAAGCATAGGCGTCTCAGTGAGCTTGACACAACCCGGAAACAGCTGACAGTGCTGAAACCAGGCTTGGCACGAGGGAGTACCTGTGACAAGAACACTGCCGAGAACCAGCTGGCGGTGCTGGAACCCAGATGCGTTGCCTATTAAAGATTGTCTTCCTAGAGCCCCAACTAGCGGTGTTGGAGCTAATGGTAAGCAGGGGGAGCAGAGTGTGGGCCGAAGCCTGCACTGGAGGCAGCTTTGTGTCTGCGTTGCGTTTGCAGGACACTTTGCCGGCTACACAGTGGGGGAACAGCTGGCGTTGCTGAACCCCACTAACACAATGGCGTGTGTTTTTCTCTGTGCAGCTAGCACTTGCGGTCAAAAACTAGCGATGTTAGAGCCCGTGTTAAAGCAGGAGGAGGAAGAGAGGAGCAGAGTGTAGGCCGAAGCCTATTTGAACCAATTTCAAAGGAAACCTTTAACCCCCCCTCAGGTGTTACAAAGTACAAGAGACACACCTTGTGCAGTATTAATGCTGCACAAGTGAAAGGTTGCTCTATTAATTTGTCTACTTGCACACGCTGAATGAAAGACGTACACAATTTAGCCCATTCTACAGTCAAACTGTAGTGGATGCGTGACTTGGCTTTTTAAGGAGATGCAGCACAGGTGTCCCAAATAATGCCTTGGTGCTTGGCGCAGCTTCCTGAGCGTTGTTATTTGCTGTACAGGAGTCTGCGCTCTTGTGTTATCCCTTGGCAATGCCCTGTTAGAGCTGCCCGTCTTATGACCTCATTTCATGTTGGCCGGTGCGTTTAACGATGGCCATAAATCCCAGACCCACAGTGCCTTTTCATAAAATCACACTGCGGTGCTGTGATTCGTGGCCTTGAGCAGTAAATATTTTGGCCGCTCACACACGTCCTTACACCTGCTTCAGACTGGGCGGCCTCTGCTGATCCCTTCTCGCATGCCGCGGCCATGAGGCTGCACAGTCTGAAGAAGGCGGAAGGAGATGAGTTAAGACAGGTGAAGATATGCACTGCTCGTGCCCATCAATCACACCCTCGCAGTCAAAATAAGACAACGAGGAGCATTGTTTCAGGCAGGGCGGACGCACAGGCGCAACAAGCCAACAAATGATGTCAGAAGACGGGAAGCGCTACCAAGGGGGGTGCTGCGTATCATTAGAAAGGAAAGTCACACCTCAGGGACAGTGGAATGGTCTCAATGAGACACATTTTGTACGTTTTGAGTTCCACGTGGGCAAGGACAAAAAGTCAGCCACCTTGTACAAATGCAGCAGTACTGCTGTACAAGGTGGCTGTTATACATAGAAACACCTGGGGGTGGGAGGCAGGCTCCCTTCAATTTCAGTTCATGTGCCTGCGTGGCGTTTGCAGGACACGTTGCCAGCTACACAGCAGGGGAACAGCTGGCGGTGCTGAACCCCACTAACACATTGGCTGGTGTTTTTCTCTGTGCAGCTAGAATATCCGGGCAGAAACTGGCGTTGTTTGAGCCCAGGGTCAGCAGGAGGAGGAGAGGAGCAAAGTGTAGGCCGAAGCCTGCACTGGTGGCAGCTTTTGTTCTGTTGTGCCAGCGTGGCTTGTGCTGGACACGTTGCCGACTACACAGCAGGGGAACAGCTGGCGTTGCTGAACCCCACTAACACATTGACTGGTGTTTTTCTCTGTGCAGCTAGCAGTTCCGGGCAAAAACTAGCGGTGTTTGAGCCCAGGGTCAGCAGGAGGAGTAGAGGAGCAGAGTGTAGGCCGAAGCCTAGTTGAACCAATTTCAAAGGTTACCTTTAACCCCCCCCTCAGGTGTTGCAAGGTACAAGAGCCACACCTTGAACAGCATTAATGATGCACAAGTCAAAGGTTGCTCTATTTAATTTTGCTCCTTGCACACGCTGAATTAAACACGTACACTATTTAGCCCATTATACTGTCAAACAGTAGTGGAGGCGTGACTAGTCTACTAGTCTTTTTAAGGAGACGCAGCACAGGTGTACAAATTTACACCTAGGTGCTGTGCGCAGATTCCTAACCGTTGTTATTTGCAGTACAGGAAACTGCGCTCTTGTGTTATCCCTTGGCAATACCCTGTTTGTGCAGGCCGTTTCATGACCTCATTTCATGTTGGCCGTTGCGGTTAACGATGGCCATAAATCCCAGACCCACAGTGGCTTTTCCTAAAGTCACACTGCGGTGCTGGGATTCGTGGCCTTGTGCAGTAAATATGTTCGCCGCTCACACATGTCCTTACACCTGCTTCAGACTGGGCGGCCTCAGCTGATCCCTTATCGCATGCCGCGGCCATGAGGCCGCACAGTCAGAAGAAGGCGGAAGGAGGGGAGTGAAGACAGGGGAACATATGCTCTGCTCGTGCCCATCAATCACACCCTCGCAGTCAAAATATATGAGACAACGAGGGGCGTTGTGTCGGGCAGGGGGGACGCACAGGCACAGCCAGCCAACCAATGATGTCAGGAGACGGGCAGCGCTAACAATGGGGGTGCTGCGTGTCATTAGAAAGGAAAGTCACACCTCAGGGACATTGTAATGGTCTGTAATGAGACACATTTTGTACTTGTTGAGTTCCACGTGTGCAAGGAGAAAAAGTCAGCCACCTTGTACAAATGCAGCAGTACTGCTGTACAAGGTGGCTGTTATACATAGAAACACCTGGGGGGGTGGGGGGCAGGCTCCCTTCAATTTCAGTTCATGTGCCTGCGTGGCGTTTGCAGGACACATTGCCAGCTACACAGCAGGGGAACAGCTGGCGGTGCTGAACCCCACTAACACATTGGCTGGTGTTTTTCTCTGTGCAGCTAGCATGTCCGGGCAGAAACTGGCATTGTTTGAGCCCAGGGTCAGCAGGAGGAGGAGAGGAGCAAAGTGTAGGCCGAAGCCTGCACTGGTGGCAGCTTTTGGTCAGTTGTGCCAGCGTGGCTTGTGCTGGACACGATGCCGACTACACAGCAGGGGAACAGCTGGCGGTGCTGAACCCCACTAACACATTGGCTGGTGTTTTTCTCTGTGCAGCTAGCATGTCCGGGCAGAAACTGGCGTTGTTTGAACCCAGGGTCAGCAGGAGGAGGAGAGGAGCAAAGTGTAGGCCGAAGCCTGCACTGGTGGCAGCTTTTGGTCAGTTGTGCCAGCGTGGCTTGTGCTGGACACGATGCCGACTACACAGCAGGGGAACAGCTGGCGGTGCTGAACCCCACTAACACATTGGCTGGTGTTTTTCTCTGTGCAGCTAGCATGTCCGGGCAGAAACTGGCGTTGTTTGAGCCCAGGGTCAGCAGGAGGAGGAGAGGAGCAGAGTGTAGGCCGAAGCCTAGTTGAACCAATTTCAAAGGTTACCTTTAACCCCCCCCCTCAGGTGTTGCAAGGTACAAGAGCCACACCTTGAACAGCATTAATGATGCACAAGTCAAAGGTTGCTCTATTTAATTTTGCTCCTTGCACACGCTGAATAAAACACGTACACTATTTAGCCCATTATACTGTCAAACAGTAGTGGAGGCGTGACTACTAGTCTTTTTAAGGAGATGCAGCACAGGTGTCAAAATTTACACCTAGCTGCTGTGCGCAGATTCCTGAGCGTTGTTATTTGCTGTACAGGAGTCTGCGCTATTGGGATCCCTTGGCCATGCGCTGTGAGCGCTTCCTGTCTTCTGACCTCATTTAATGTCGGCCGTTACGGTTAGCGATGGACATGAATCCCAGACCCACAGTGTGTTTTCAAAAAATCACACTGCGTGGCTGGGATTCGTGGCCTTGTTCAGTAAATATGTTTGACGCTCACACATGTCCTTACACCTGCTTCAGACTGGGCGGCCTCATCTGATCCCTTATCGCCTGCCGCGGCCATGAGGACACCCAGTCTGAAGAAGGCGGAAGGAGATGAGTGAACACAGGCAAACATGCACTGCACATGCCCATCAATCACACCCTCGCTGTTCAAAAAAATAAGACACCGAGGGGCGTTGTTTCGAGCAGGGCAGACGCACAGGCGCAGCCAGCTAACCAATGATGTCAAAAGACGGGCAGCGCTAACAAGGGTGGTGCTGCGTATCATTAGAAAGGAAAGTCACACCTCAGGGACAGTGGAATGGTCTCAATGAGACACATTTTGTACGTGTTGAGTTCCACGTGGTCAAGGAGAAAAAGTCAGCCACCTTGTACAAATGCAGCAGTACTGCTGTACAAGGTGGCTGTTTTACATAGAAACACCTGGGGGTGGGGGGCAGGCTCCCTTCAATTTCAGTTCATGTGCCTGCGTGGCGTTTGCAGGTCACGTTGCAAGCTACACAGCAGGGGAACAGCTGGCGGTGCTGAACCCCACTGACACATTGACTGGTGTTTTTCTCTGTGCAGCTCGCATGTCCGGGCAAAAACTGGCGGTGTAAGAGCCCAGGGTCAGCAGGAGGAGGAGAGGAGCAATGTGTAGGCCGAAGCCTGCACTGGTGGCAGCTTTTGGTCAGTTGTGCCAGCGTGGCTTGTGCTGGACACGATGCCGGCTACACAGCGGGGGAACAGCTGGCGGTGCTGAACCCCACTAACACATTGGCTGGTGTTTTTCTCTGTGCAGCTAGCACTTCCGGGCAGAAACTGGCGGTGTTTGAGCCCAGGGTCAGCAGGAGGAGGAGAGGAGCAGAGTGTAGGCCGAAGCCTGCACTGGTGGCAGCTTTTGGTCAGTTGTGCCAGCGTGGCTTGTGCTGGACACGATGCCGACTACACAGCAGGGGAACAGCTGGCGGTGCTGAACCTCACTAACACATTGACTGGTGTTTTTCTCTGTGCAGCTAGCAGTTCCGGGCAAAAACTAGCGGTGTTTGAGCCCAGGGTCAGCAGGAGAGGAGCAGAGTGTAGGCTGAAGCCTAGTTGAACCAATTTCAAAGGTTACCTTTAACCCCCCTCAGGTGTTGCAAGGTACAAGAGCCACACCTTGTGCAGCATTAATGCTGCACAAGTAAAAGGTTGCTCTATTTGTTTTGCTCCTTGCACACGCTGACTAAAACACGTACACTATTTAGCCCATTATACTGTCAAACAGTTGTGGAGGCGTGACTTGTCTTTTTAAGGAGACGCAGCACAGGTGTCAAAATTTGCACCTAGGTACTGGGCGCAGATTCCTGAGCGTTGTTATTTGCTGTACAGGAGTCTGCGCTATTGTGATCCCTTGGCAATGCGCTGTGAGCGCTTCCTGTCTTCTGACCTCATTTCATTTCGGCCGTTGCGGTTAGCGATGGACATGAATCCCAGACCCACAGTGTGTTTTCAAAAAATCACACTGCGTGGCTGGGATTCGTGGCCTTGTGCAGTAAATAGGTTTGCCGCTTACACATGTCCTTACACCTGCTCCAGACTGGGCGGCCTCAGCTGATCCCTTATCGCCTACCATGGCCAGGAGGCCGTACAGTCTGAAGAAGGTGGAAGGAGATGAGTTAAGACAGGCGAACATATGCACTGCTCGTGCCCATAAACCACACCCTCGCTGACAAAATAAATATGACAACGAGGGGCGTTGTTTCTAGCAGGGCGGATGCACAGGCGCAGCCAGCTAACCATGATGACAAAAGACGGGAAACGCTACCAAGGGGGGTGCTGCGTATCATTAGAAAGGAAAGTCACACCTCAGGGACAGTGGAATGGTCTCAATGAGACACATTTTGTACGTGTTGAGTTCCACGTGGGCAAGGAGAAAAAGTCAGCCACCTTGTACAAATGCAGCAGTACTGCTGTACTATGTGGCTGTTATACATAGAAACACCTGGGGGGGTGGGGCCAGGTTCCCTTTAATTTCAGTTCATGTGCCTGCATGGCGTTTGCAGGTCACGTTGCCGGCTACACAGCAGGGGAACAGCTGGCGTTGCTGAACCCCACTAACACATTGGCTGGTGTTTTTCTCTGTGCAGCTAGCACTTCCGGGCAAAAACTAGCGGTGTTTGAGCCCAGGGTCAGCAGGAGGAGGAGAGGAGCAGAGTGTAGGCCGAAGCCTGCACTAGTGGCAGCTTTTGTTCTGTTGTGCCAGCGTGGCTTGTGCTGGACACGTTGCCGACTACACAGCAGGGGAACAGCTGGCGGTGCTGAACCCCACTGACACATCACCTAGTGTTTTTTCTGTGTAGACAACACTTCCAGGTGGCAACTGACAGTGTTGAAACCCAGGGAATCAAAGAGGAGCAGAGTGTAGGCCGAAGCCTGCAGTGGAGCAAGTTGAAAGGGAACCTTTAACCCCCCCCCCCCCAGGCATTTGTTGCTGAAAGAGCCATCTTGTACAGCAGTAATACTGCACATGGAAAATGGTGGCTCCGAAAATTATGCTCCTTGCAAACGCTGAAGTACACACTCATATAATGTGTCCCCTCACACCGTCAAACCATCCCGGAAGTGGGACTTTCCTTTGTAATGTGACACAGCACAGCCGTCATTCCAACCCCCTTGGTGCCGGGCGCCACCTCCTCAACGTTGTTTGGTTCTGTCACGGAGCCCGCGCTGTAATGTTATCCCTTGGCCATGCACAGTTAGCGGTGCCCGTCTTCTGACATCATGTAGGTGTCAGGCTGGCAGTGCCTGTGCGTCCAAGCTGCCCGAGATCCAACCTTGCAGTGTCATCTAATGTAGTCCCACTGCGGGCCAGGGATCCATGGGCATGCGCAGTGCATATCATCGCCTCTCACTCACCTCCTTCCTGCTTCTTCAGACTGTGCGGCGTCACGGCCGTGGCATGCTATTAGGGATCAGCTGACGCCGCCTAGTCTGAAGAAGCGTGAAGAAGGGGAGTGAGAGGCTAGTATATGCACTGCGCATGGCCATGGATACCAGGCCCACTGTGGGATCACATTAGACGACACTGCGAGGTGTGATTTCGGGCAGCGTGGACGCACAGGCGCAGCCAGGACGACAACAAATGATGTCAGAGGACGGGCAGCGCAAACTGTGCATGGCCAAGGGATAACATAACAGCGCAGGGTCCATGACGGAATCAAACAACGCTAAGGAGGCAGCGCACGGTGCCAAGGGGGTAGCAATGACGGCTGTGCTGCGTCACATTACAAAGGAAAGTCCCCACCTCCGGGACGGTTGGACGGTGTGAGGGGACACATTAGATGAGTGTGTAGTTCAGCGTTTGCAAGGAGCATAATTTCAAGAGCGACCTTTCCCTTGTGCAGTATTAGTGCTGCACATGGTGGCTCTTTCAGTAACAAACGCCTGGGGGGGGGGGGACAGGTCCCCTTACATTTTAGTTGTGCCAGCGTGGCGGTCGCATGACACGTTGCCGGATACACAGCTGGGGATCAGCTGACGTTACTGAACCCCAATAACAGAGGAGCGACTGTTGACTGTGCACACAGCACTTCCAGGCACCAACTGGCGGTGTTAGAGCCCAGGGACAGCAGGAGGAGCAGATTGGAGGTATTGCCGCACACACAGCTGGGGATCAGCTGACGTTACTGAACCCCAATAACAGAGGAGCGACTGTTGACTGTGCACACAGCACTTCCAGGCACCAACTGGCGGTGTTAGAGCCCAGGGACAGCAGGAGGAGCAGATTGGAGGTATTGCCGCACACACAGCTGGGGATCAGCTGACGTTACTGAACCCCAATAACAGAGGAGCGACTGTTGACTGTGCACACAGCACTTCCAGGCACCAACTGGCGGTGTTAGAGCCCAGGGACAGCAGGAGGAGCAGATTGGAGGTATTGCCGCACACACAGCTGGGGATCAGCTGACGTTACTGAACCCCAATAACAGAGGAGCGACTGTTGACTGTGCACACAGCACTTCCAGGCACCAACTGGCGGTGTTAGAGCCCAGGGACAGCAGGAGGAGCAGATTGGAGGTATTGCCGCACACACAGCTGGGGATCAGCTGACGTTACTGAACCCCAATAACAGAGGAGCGACTGTTGACTGTGCACACAGCACTTCCAGGCACCAACTGGCGGTGTTAGAGCCCAGGGACAGCAGGAGGAGCAGATTGGAGGTATTGCCGCACACACAGCTGGGGATCAGCTGACGTTACTGAACCCCAATAACAGAGGAGCGACTGTTGACTGTGCACACAGCACTTCCAGGCACCAACTGGCGGTGTTAGAGCCCAGGGACAGCAGGAGGAGCAGAGGAACAGAGTGTAGGCCGAAGCCTGATTGGAGCAAGTTGAAAGGAAACCATTAACCCCCCCCCAAGACGTTTGTAGCTGAAAGAGCCATCTTGTGCAGCACTAAGGATGCAAAAGGAAAAGGTTGCTCTTTTAATTATGCTCCTTGCAAACACCGAAGTAAACACTAAAAATGTGTCCCTTTATACCGTTAAACCATTCCGGAGGTGCGAATTTCCTTCGTAATGGGACACAGCACAGCTGTCATTCCTATCCCCTTGATGCCGTGCGCTGCCTCCTCAGCGTTGTTTTAAGCTGTCACGGAGCCTGCGATGTTCTGTTAGCCCTTGGCCATGCCCAATTAGCGCTGCCTGTCTTCTGACATAATTTGGTGTCAGGCTGTCAGTGCCTGTGCGTCCACGCTGCTCCAGATCCCACCTCGCAGTCTCGTCTAACGTAATCCCACTGCGGGCCTTGGAACCATGGGCATGCACAGTGCATAACCTCGACTCTCACTCCCCTCCTTCCCTCTTCTTCAGACTGTGCGGTGTCACGGCCGTGGCATGCTAGGGATCAGCTGACGGCGCACAGTCTAAAGAAGGCGGAGGGAAATGAGCGAGAGCCCGAGGGGAAGATATGCACTGGCGCATGCCCATGGATCCCAGGCCCGCAGTGTGACTCAATCAGAAGACACTGCGAGGCGGGATCTCGGGCAGCGCGGCCGCACAGGCGCAGCCAGTCTGACACCAAATTATGTCAGAAGACAGGCAGCGCAAATAGGGCATGCCCAAGGGATAACAGAACAGCGCAGGCTCCGTGACAGCTTAAAACAACGCTGAGGAGGCAGCGCATGGCACCAAGGGGGTAGGAATGACGGCTGTGCTGCGTCACATTACGAAGGAAAGTCCCAGCTCCGGGACGGTATAACGGTATCAGTGAACACATTTTATAAGTGTTAAGTTCTGCGTGTGCAAAGAGCTAAAAAAAAGAGCTACCTTTTCCTTGTGCAGCATTACTGCTGCACAAGATGGCTCTTTCTGTAACAAACGACGGGGGGGGGGGGACAGGTTCCCTTACATTTAGGTTGTTGTGCCAGCGTGGCGGTCGCAGGACACATTGCCGGCTACACAGCTGGGGATCAGCTGACGTTACTGAAACCCAATAACACTGGGTCGTATGTTTTTACTGTGCAGCCTGCACTTCTGAGCCGCAACTGGCGGTGTTGGAGCCCAGGAATAGCAGTTCAGGTGGTAGAAAGATGAACACAGCAGGAGACCTGCATGACACCCAATTACTTAATCAGGCAGAGGAGTGGCAAATTCCTGCGAGATCCAGGCCTGGTTCATTTTCAGGAAAGTAAGCCGGTCAACGTTATCGGAGGATAGTCGCATGCGACGGTCTGTTAGTACACCACCTGCGGCACTAAAGACACGTTCCGATAAGACACTAGCCGCAGGGCAAGCCAGCACCTCCAATGCATACTGGCTTAGCTCTGGCCATGTATCCAGCTTAGAGACCCAAAACTTGAACGGGGAAGAGCCGTCTGGGAGTACAGTAAGAGGGCAAGCCATGTAGTCTGTCACCATCTGACGGAACCGTTGCCTCCTGCTGACTGGAGCCGCCGGTGATGGTGTAGACATTTGGGGCGGGCACACAAAAGTGTGCCAGAGTTGTGCCATACTGGGCTTGCCTTGGGCAGAGGCACTGCTTCTGCTCCCTCTTTGGGCAGAGCCTCCCCCACTGCCTCGACGCACTGAGCTGCTTTGTAAAGCACTAGCAGCACTCCTCTCAGTTGGACAGGAGAAGATGATGGAATTCACCAGTGTGTCGTGGTACTCCCGCAATTTACGCTCCCGGGTCAACGCAGGGATGAGGTTTTGGACGTTGTCCCGGTAGCGAGGATCGAGGAGGGTGAACACCCAATAATCAGGCATGTTGAGAATGTGGTCGATGCGGCGGTCGTTTCTCAGGCACTGCAGCATGAAATCCACCATGTGCTGCAGAGTGCCAACTGGCCCAGAAACGCTGTCCCCTGCTTGAGACATGATCTCTGCCCGCTCGTCATCACCCCACCCTCGCTGTACACACTGACCACTGGACAATTGTGTCGCTCCCTCCTCTGGACGGAGCTCTTCCTCCTCCATTGACTCCTCCTCATCCTCCTCACAAATTGGCCCCTGCGTACCCCTTTGTGAGGAACCACGTGGCGCTGACTCTCCAGAAGCTGATGGAAAAGGTGACTCCTCATCCTCCACCTCTTCCACCACATCATCCCTTAACCCTTGCAAAGTTTGCTGAAGCAGGCAGATAAGGGGGACAGTCATGCTGACTAGTGCATCATCTGCACTTGCCATCCGCGTGGAATAATCAAAAGGACGCAAAACCTGGCAGACGTCCTTCATAGTGGCCCACTCTGTGGTTGTGAAGTCTGATCGGCGCTGACTGCGACTTCTTTGCGCCTGATGCAGCTGGTACTCCATAACTGCTTGCTGCTGCTCACACAACCGCTCCAACATATGTAACGTGGAATTCCACCGGGTAGGTAGGTCACATATGATGCGGTGTTCCGGAAGGCGGAATCGGCGCTGCAGAGCAGCAATGCGGGATCTGGCCAAGCTGGAACGCCGCAAGTGAGCACACTCTAGGCGGACCTTGTGCAGCAGGGCATCAAGATCCGGATAGTCCCTCAGAAAACTCTGCACAACCAAATTGAGCACATGTGCCAGACATGGGATGTGAGTGAGGTTGCCAAGGGCCAAAGCTGCCACCAGATTTCGGCCATTGTCACACACTACCATGCCTGGCTGGAGATTCGCTGGCAGTAACCACACATCGCTCTTCTGCTTGATGGCATTCCAGAGCTCCTGCGCTGTGTGGCTTCGATGCCCCAATGAAACTAGTTTCAAGACGGCCTGCTGACGTTTGGCCACGGCTGTGCTCATGTCGGTCATAGGTAAACGTTCACGGGTCCATGTGGAGGTGGACTGTGACGGATCCTGCAGAGAGGAATCAGAGGAACTGGTGTAAGAGGAGGAGTCGATGCGTACAGACTGGATTCCTGCAATCCTTGGAGTGGGCAGGACACGTCCTGCGCCACTCGCACGATCTGTACCTGGCTCAACAACATTAACCCAATGGGCAGTGAGGGAAACATATCGCCCCTGTCCATGCTGACTGGTCCACGCATCGGTGGTGAGGTGGACCTTGCTACTGACGGCGTTCAGTAGCGCATGTTTTATGTTTGCCTCAACATGCCTGTGCAGGGCAGGGACAGCCTGCCTGCTGAAGTAAAAGCGGCTGGGCACCTTGTACTGTGGGACTGCCAATGGCATCAAGTCACGGAAGCTGTCAGTCTCCACCAGCCTGAACGAGAGCATTTCCAGGGACAACAGTTTGGCAATGCCTGCATTCAGAGCCTGTGCTCGGGGGTGGTTGGCCGAGAATGCCCGCCTTTTCTCCCATGCCTGGACTACCGATGGCTGTAGAGTAGACTGGGAGTGTGAGGATGACTGGGAAGGTGGTGCTGTGGGTGGAATTACACTAGGTCTCTGGACAACAGTGGAGGAAGAGGCAACACAAGATGAAGAGGTGGTAGCTGCCGCTGTTGGTTGGCCTACGTCTTCACTGTGTTTCTGTAACTCCACCGCGTGCCTGTTCCGCACATGTTTCCACATATTTGTGGTATTGAGGTTGCTGACACTTTTACCTCTTTTTACTTTCTGATGACACAGCTTGCATTTGACAAAACAAATGTCATCTGCAACTGTGTCAAAAAAGGACCAGGCACTGCAAGTCTTGGGAGCGCCCTTTTTGGCTTTGGAAAGAGACAGGCTCCTAACGGGTGCCAAAGTGGAGGCTACAGGCTCCGCAGTCTTCCCCCTCCCTCTCCCTCTTTGGCCCGTAAGGGGAAGCTCTTCCTCAGAGCTGCTCCCACCACCTTCCTGTTCCTCACGCCACGATGGGTCAAGACGGCCTGCTGACGTTTGGCCACGGCTGTGCTCATGTCGGTCATAGGTAAACGTTCACGGGTCCATGTGGAGGTGGACTGTGACGGATCCTGCAGAGAGGAATCAGAGGAACTGGTGTAAGAGGAGGAGTCGATGCGTACAGACTGGATTCCTGCAATCCTTGGAGTGGGCAGGACACGTCCTGCGCCACTCGCACGATCTGTACCTGGCTCAACAACATTAACCCAATGGGCAGTGAGGGAAACATATCGCCCCTGTCCATGCTGACTGGTCCACGCATCGGTGGTGAGATGGACCTTGCTACTGACGGCGTTCAGTAGCGCATGTTTTATGTTTGCCTCAACATGCCTGTGCAGGGCAGGGACAGCCTGCCTGCTGAAGTAAAAGCGGCTGGGCACCTTGTACTGTGGGACTGCCAATGCCATCAAGTCACGGAAGCTGTCAGTCTCCACCAGCCTGAACGAGAGCATTTCCAGGGACAACAGTTTGGCAATGCCTGCATTCAGAGCCTGTGCTCGGGGGTGGTTGGCCGAGAATGCCCGCCTTTTCTCCCATGCCTGGACTACCGATGGCTGTAGAGTAGACTGGGAGTGTGAGGATGACTGGGAAGGTGGTGCTGTGGGTGGAATTACACTAGGTCTCTGGACAACAGTGGAGGAAGAGGCAACACGAGATGAAGAGGTGGTAGCTGCCGCTGTTGGTTGGCCTACGTCTTCACTGTGTTTCTGTAACTCCACCGCGTGCCTGTTCCGCACATGTTTCCACATATTTGTGGTATTGAGGTTGCTGACACTTTTACCTCTTTTTACTTTCTGATGACACAGCTTGCATTTGACAAAACAAATGTCATCTGCAACTGTGTCAAAAAAGGACCAGGCACTGCAAGTCTTGGGAGCGCCCTTTTTGGCTTTGGAAAGAGACAGGCTCCTAACGGGTGCCAAAGTGGAGGCTACAGGCTCCGCAGTCTTCCCCCTCCCTCTCCCTCTTTGGCCCGTAAGGGGAAGCTCTTCCTCAGAGCTGCTCCCACCACCTTCCTGTTCCTCACGCCACGATGGGTCAAGGACCTCATCATCTCCACTACCCTCTGCCACCAACTGCTCCTCCTGGGTAGTCTCGGCAGCACAGTACGCATCAGAAAGCGGCACCTGAGTTTCATCATCAGATGCGTACTGCGCTGTGGTCACCGGAGGCACTGGCCCACCTGCCTCTTCAGAGTCAGAGAGATAAAGCTTTTGGGCATCACTGCACACTGCCTCTTCTTCCATTTCTCCAATGCTGCTTGGCTGGCCCCCTGTTTCCAAGCCAAGAGATTCAGAGAACAGAAGTAGAGACGGCTCCTGTCCTGGGCTCTCTGACTGCCTGGCCAATTTGGCAGGTGGTGAAGAGACAGATGGCTGCTCTCCAGTGCTCTGTGCCTGAGAGGATGTGGCACTAACTGAAGTCGATGCCGAGGCATTAGCTGCCATCCACCCGACAACGGCTTCAATTTGGTCTTCACGTAGCAGCGGTGCACGGCGCTCTCCGACAAAGCTGCGCATGAAGGACTGTTCCCTGCTGAAACTGAGTGATGACGAGTCACCGGCGCCCGCAGCAGGCACAGAATCACCACGTCCTCTCCCTGCTCCTCTCCCTGCTCCGCGCCCACGCCCACGTGCCTTACTCCCTGCCCTCTTCATCTTGGTTGACAGATAAAGATAAGCAGAAAAGTACTAAGGCCTTAGTGTGCTTATTCCTGAAATGCTCCTCCTAACAGGTGTAAGAAACACTAATGTTGTAAATTGTGGACTAAACTTTATTATTTTTCAAATGTGGCCTACACAAGTGTTAAGTTGTGTTTGGTGAACTTAACTTTTTTTTTGGTGCAGATCGGGCTACAGAGCTAGTTTAAATCACACGGAGACCGTGTAGACAGCCGTAAACGGCGCTGCAAGGCCAAAAAACCCTCCTCTCTGTTATCCTATATAGTGTTTTTCCACTATTTAGCTGGATACGAGTGGAAAGACACTAATAGGAATTTTTTTTTTCAAATTTTAAACTGGCTGCACTATTTGAAAAAAAGGAAATTGTTTTTCAAGGTATGAGGCAGTAACGCACCCTGAGCTGAATCCAACCGGCTATGGCTGCACACAGACTACAGGGCGAGCTGCGCTCACACAGAGACCGTGCAGACAGCCATAAACGGCGCTGCAAGGCCAACAAACCCTCCTCTAGGTTATCCTATATAGTGTTTTTCCACTATTTAGCTGGATACGAGTGGAAAGACACTAATAGGAATTTTTTTTTTCAAATTTTAAACAGGCTGCACTATTTGAAAAAAAGTAACATTTTTCTCAAGGTATGAGGCAGTAACGAACCCTGAGCTGAATCCAACCGGCTATGGCTGCACACAGACTACAGGGCGAGCTGGGCTCACACGGAGACCGTGCAGACAGCCGTAAACGGCGCTGCAAGGCCAAAAAACCCTCCTCTAGGTTATCCTATATAGTGTTTTTCCACTATTTACCTGGATACGAGTGGAAAGACACTAATAGGAATTTTTTTTTTCAAATTTTAAACTGGCTGCACTATTTGAAAAAAAGGAAATTGTTTTTCAAGGTATGAGGCAGTAACGCACCCTGAGCTGAATCCAACCGGCTATGGCTGCACACAGACTACAGGGCGAGCTGCGCTCACACAGAGACCGTGCAGACAGCCGTAAACGGCGCTGCAAGGCCAAAAAACCCTCCTCTAGGTTATCCTATATAGTGTTTTTCCACTATTTAGCTGGATACGAGTGGAAAGACACTAATGGAAATTTTTGTTTTTCAAATTTTAAACAGGCTGCACTATTTAAAAAAAAGTAAAATTTTTCTCTAGGTATGAGCCAGTAACGAACCCTGAGCTGAATCCAACCGGCTATGGCTGCACACAGACTACAGGGCGAGCTGGGCTCACACGGAGACCGTGCAGACAGCCATAAACGGCGCTGCAAGGCCAAAAAACCCTCCTCTAGGTTATCCTATATAGTGTTTTTCCACTATTTAGCTGGATACGAGTGGAAAGACACTAATAGGAATTTTTTTTTTCAAATTTTAAACAGGCTGCACTATTTGAAAAAAAGTAAAATTTTTCTCAAGGTATGAGCCAGTAACGAACCCTGAGCTGAATCCAACCGGCTATGGCTGCACACAGACTACAGGGCGAGCTGGGCTCACACGGAGACCGTGCAGACAGCCGTAAACGGCGCTGCAAGGCCCAAAAACCCCCCTCTAGGTTATCCTATGTAGTGTTTTTCCACAATAGAGCTGGAGACTGGTGGAAAAACACTAATAGGAAATTTGAGAAAAAATGTGCAGCAGGCTGCACTAAGAGCAAAAAAGGACAACTGTGTGAGGCAGTGTGAACCCCCCCTGAGCTGAATACAACCGGGTATATGGCTGCACACAGACTACAGAGTGAGCTGCACACACACACACACACACACAGAGACCTTGCAGAACGCTGTTAAAACAGCGCTGCAAGGCAAGAGCAAGGTGAACAGTGAAGAACACACAGCGTTTTGCTAAATTAGCCTTTGGAAAGGAAAATAAAGCAATTAGCTAGCTCGACTGGCCCTCAGTTAGAACACAGCGTCCTGTCCCTAACTGAAATCACAGCAGAGTGAGCGCAAAATGGCGGCAGCGTTTTTTATAGTGCAGAGTGACATCATTTCAGCAGCCAATCCAAGCCTTGCCAGTACTTACATGCCCACCATGCTAAACAGGATGTGCCCACACTTCCAATCATTCCTCATTGGCTGCTGCGTTCAGTTTGAATTCTGGGAACTTCCGATTCCGGTATCCGATACGCGGGAAGTATCGGAATTCGGTATCGGAATTCCGATACCGCAAATATCGGCCGATACCCGATACTTGCGGTATCGGAATGCTCAACACTACTTACAAATACTGATGTAAAATACTGACCAAATACTGCAAGTGTGACGGCAGCCTAATAGTATTCTTTCACTCTGGACAAATCAGCTGTAACTGAAAATACTACATTGGCACAGTATATATATATATATATATATATATATATATATATATATATATTAGCTAAATTACATATGCACCGCAGTTTTTATGTATCTCACTGTCATATTTCTGTCTATATATTCTACTCTGATGGTTCGGGCTGTGAATTTATTGTACGTGGCTGATAAAATGTTGGGTTTCCTTTGAGATGGGTGCATAAAAAAATCGGACAGTACACGCATAGTCTATGTGTCATGCGGTTTTTTTACTTGCATCCATTGACTTGAATTGACAAGCTCAGAAAAAAATGTATAACGTTGGTCAGAGTGCAATGTGATATTTTCTCGCATTGCACTAGTCCAATTTATACGCATGTGTAAGTGAACCCGAAAAAGGATCAAAGAGCTTTATTCTTTGGTTTAGCACAATTACATGGATACCACATTTATATAGGTTTATATACAGTAGGTTATCTTTTACCATGTTCATTATTTGTCTTACAGTGTTCACTGTACAAGTAAAATAGTATGGCAGTTTAAAAAATCAGATAATTCTGGTCCCAGCCAAACCAAATATGTACACTTGTTTGTTTATTATTATTATTATTATTATTAGTGCTTTTATTGACTGGAAAATAGGGAAACCAATATATTGACTGGCTGGCTGTCTTCAGGCTGGCATGAGTCCTGCTGGCACATTTGGGGGTGATGCCCCAGGTCATGTTTATATAGATTTGGGGCCTGTCTGGCCAATTGGCTACAAATTCCTGATTCTGAGCATGCTCAGTGTAAAAAAACGGATTCCAGCGCTGGATTCCGTCATACGACGTGCCACAACTTATCCTGCGTACATAGGCTTCCATTCTAGTCAACGACGTATGCCGCAGGATCCATCGTGACACGTTTTCCCGACGCAGACAAAAAACGTTACATTGAATGTTTTTTCCAGACGACGGTCCACCAAAACACGACGGATCCATCGCACGACGGATGTGACAAGTGGCCATCCGTCGCGATCAGTCACTAATACAAGTCTATGGGAAAAAAACGGATCCTGCGGGCACATTTGCAGGATCCATTTTTTCCCCAAAATGACGCATTGCAATGGATCTGAAAAGATGGAAGTGACCTTAGCGCTGTCATTTATAATGTCTAACAGGCAACCATATTTGGCTGACCCGTTGGTCATTCTTTTAACCTCAGGCTCAGCCGTTGCTATGAAAACCATTGGCTCCCCACAATCGCGTCGCCGGGGTGCCAATGGTGCATCCTTCTAATTACTGTGATAACTAGAGTTTATTGACTTTTACTTTTTGTGGATTGACTCGGGTTTCGCGAAACCCAACTTTGTTAAAAGTCGGGTCGGTTGAAATCGGCCTATTATTGCGAAAAGTCGGGGGGTGACTGAAACACGAAACCCAATGCAAGTCAAAAGGAAATCAAAGTCGGCAGTGAGTGGAGGACAGGAAAACACTTACAGTGCCCATTTTAATGCCAAAACATCAATTCTTATTACTTAAGCTTGTCAATCTTAATTTACTTTATAATAATAGTTAGGCATTGAAAACTGGGGGTCATTTGGCTAAAGTTGTGGGGGGGTAGGGGTGGCTCAAGATTTTTGTGGGCCCAGGAAACGTGGAATACGTCACGGTGGTGGAGCAGGGAGAGGTAAGTATTTCAACTTTGCAATTGCTGTGATCCTGAGCAAGCAGGGGGGGCCACTTGTTGGCACTGGCACAGGGCCCCTCATAGTACGGTGGTGTGATTGACGGCAGGTGGCACCTCCCACTGGCAGAGACACTTTTGCGTACTATGAGGGGCCCTGTGCCAGTGACGTCGCCAACGAGTATGCCCCCCCACCTGATGAAGGAACCTGCACTTTCATCTGCACCTTCCTCTTTATCCCCGTGTAAGGTAGTATAGCATGCGTGAAGGGGAACCTGACTTTCAGCTGTGTAGAGTGCAAGGGGAATGTAGTGGTCTGTGTCAATGTACCAGCAGACTCATCTAGCAGTGGCTGGGCAATGGACAGGATGAGGAGGAAACACAGATATAGGCCCAAATAATAAAGTAGGCTAAATGCAGTTCAAAATTGGTAACAGGACTAAACAGGCGGCATTGCTTTGTTCAGTGGAGGAAAACTGTAATGCGTGGCAGACACAGTTAGTAGGCCCAAATAATAAAGTAGGCTAAATGCAGGCAGCCTAATAAGCTACAGAGCTGATGCGCAAAAACATAACCTCCACTGTCCCTGCAAAAAAATGGTGGTGTTGGACAGTGGAAATTGCTACAGCACAAGCAATTTGGGGTTAATCTTCCCTCCCTAACTATATCCCTTCTTCTGATGAAGCTGCAGCAACCTTTCCCTATGCTAAGATCGGCAGAAGTAAGATGGCGGTCGCCATGCACGCCCCTTTATAGCCCCTGTGACGCCGCAGAAAGCAAGCCAATCACTGTCATGCCCTTCTCTAAGATGGTGGGGACCAAGACCTATGTCATCACGCTGGCCACAGTCTGCGTCCTCCTTCATTGGCTGAAAAATGGTGCTGAAAGCGTCATATGAAACGCGACTTTTGCATGCAGATCACCGACCTTATGGCCGATCTCACACTAGGATCGGGTCGGGGTTTCATGAAACCCGACTTTGCAGAAAGTCTGCGATTTTTGAATTTGTCCGATCCGTTTCGCTCAACCCTAGTGATAACTATTGATCATGGCATTTAGAAGATTAATCAGCCATGGGTTGTGCTGACGCTGACTGTTGAAGCAGGAACTCAGGTATCAGATAAGCCGAGCTCCTGGCAGTGATTGTGCAGGCAGAGCTCATGTAATCAAAACGATATACTTTTTTGTCAATATGCAGGAACTACCTCTAAATTATGATGTACTAGTACATAATATTTTGTAAGGGCTTAAGTACAATTTAAAAAAGTAGACTAGCATATACCACCCAATATTTACCAAAAGTATATGCTTTCTATATTTAGATAAGTGTTCTATGAGAACATCCATTTCCGGTTAAGGTTGATCATTGTGCGCAAGCAAGTGTTAACAGACCCTAATAAAAATAAACAACACTTTAGTAACACAGCTCATAATAAAAATTATAATTTAATCAAGCAATATACAACATGTATTAGGTCAATTTCAGTTTATATTAAATCTAGCTTTTTATAGTGTGCCTTTGTTTTCTGAATTACTTAGAGGAAGTACATTGCTTTTCTCATAAACCATTAATACAAACCATTTATTTGAAATATGTGATTTTTTTTGTGAATTTGCGTTGTGTGTCATTAGTATTTGTGTGGAACAAGTGTTTCCCATTTTTACAGTTGTGGTTTGTCGGGGGAATGACAGCAAAATAGAAAAAAGGAGAAGTTTTCCATTTTAAAAATGCCATGTTTTCAGTATTTATGTTATCTGCGACCACACTGGAGGTGCAATATCCTTTCTGCAATAAACAGTATAATGCCAGATCTTCCTTCCTTCCTTGAAGAAATGCATGGGAGACTAGTTAGCCCGAGGGTTTGACACTGAAACTTCTTGTTTAGCTTATGAGACAAATAGCCTTGTGAGGCAATCATTCATTTGTAGAGGGGAACTGCAAAACCTAGAGGTACAAACATCTATCATCTGATATTAGAAGAACAGGTGCTTAAAGAAAATCTAATTAGTGAAATTCTCATTTAGTGGATGGATATTTTCAAGCTTGGAGCCTAAACTACTTGTTCTTTTCTCATTGGAGAAGCAGCTGGAAATAAAGCAGAAAAAGTCAATGCTCTTTTTGAATTTCGGGCTTTACTTTTCTAGACGTCTTATTGAACTTCTGCTAGATAATAGGCAATTTTACACAGTTCCTTAAACTTTCAATCTACGTGCTACTAATTATCCTGAAATAATTCTCCATCAGACCTACATGCCAGCCGTTTTGGGATGTGAACTACTCGTTCGACTTTCGCCTGCCTGTCAGTCAAATGGGGCTCAGCTGCAGCTCAGAATGAGAGGTATTAGACTCCCGCTAGGATGATTCTCCCAATCTTCCCTCTTCGAACATCACCTCCCAGCGATGCACCAAATTTGTACCTGTTAGACTAATCTGGTATTTTCTCTTGCTAATGTGAGTATTAAAAAAAAAGATAAAGTTGTTTTCTTATAGGGGATATCTTCCAAGCAAGAAGGTAAAAGAAAAGACATATTCAAATCTGAAAATTCATTGGGGAAGACTCTAACGTTGTAATGGAACTAAGAGCACTTGTCACAAAAATAGATTAAAAATATATTATATAAAGACTGCTATAATAATCGGTGTAACCACATCGCTTGCATACAATCTATTCTCACATACATTTAACTTGAGTAATGAGTCATCAGTTTTATCAGAAAGTCTGAATCATTTCTTTACTGTTTTCGATAGAATGTCTTTCTTTCGGGATTAGTAAAAACACAAACTGTAGACATATTGATCCTATCAAATGAGTTCAATGCTAAAATAAACTGGCTATTAGACCAACTATACAGATCCCAGTGATATATGTGTTAAAAGAAGCCATTATTGGTATGTATATTCACTAATGAGATGAAAAAATGGTGAAATTAAATTAAACTCAACGTAACTGCTGTTCAAAGGAAGATTTTTAAAGTTATTGTAAATGTTTGATTATTTTTACTTGCATTAGGCTATAAAGTAAAAAGTAGCATATAACTGGCATCGTTTTTATATGGGTTTTGCTTTTACACTTTTTTCTTCATATTTTAAAGCATTTTTTAAAATGTATTTCTTTTTCTGCCTGAGTTTTCTGCTTGTGTTTTCTTTTGTTTCTTTTTTTTTGTTTAATGTTTATTCATAAAGTCTTGCTATTAGAGATGGGTGAACCTGAATGGTAAAGTTTGGGCTCCCGGATACCGAGCAAGGACTTCTCATGGAAGTCCGTGTTAGGCCAGGATCACACATGCGAAAAATACGGCCGAGTCTCGCATGTTAATACCCGGCATTGCCGCCGTCAATTAGGAGCGGAGCGTCCGCATAGCAATACAAGGACCCATTTGAAGTGACTTTTAGGGTCTGTATGATAGAAAATACTCAACAGTGACACCATTCTAAAAACTACACCCGTCAATGTGCTCAAAACCACATTTCAGAAGTTTATTAACTTTTCAGGTGCTTCACAGGAATTTTTGGAATGTGGAAAAAAAAATGAACATTTAAATTTTTTCACTAAAAAATTAATTTAGATTCTATTTTTTTTATTTTCACAAGGATATCAGGAGAAATTAAACCCCAAAATTTGTTGCGCAATGTCTCATGGGCATGCCGATACCCATATGTGGGGGAAAACCACTGTTTGGGTGTACAGCATCGCTCGGAAGGGAAGGAGCGCCATTTGACATTTTGAATACAAAATCTGCTGTAACAATTAGCAGATGCCATGTCACATTTGGAGAGCCACTGATTTGCCAAAACAGTGACAATTACCAACATGTGACAACATTTTGGAAACTAATCCCAACAGGGAACTTATCTAGATGTATGGTGAGCACCTTGAACCCTCAGGTGCTTCACAGAAGTTTATAACATTGAGCCATGAAAACAAAAAAAAAATCACATTTTCCCAACAAAATTGTTTTTTAGCCCCAAATTCTGCATTTTCATCAGGGTAACATGAGAAATTGCACCATTCAATTTGTTGTGCAATTTCTCCTAAGTACTCCAATACTTCATAAGTTGGAGAAAACTACTGTTTGGGTGCATGGCAGAGCTTGGAAGGAAAGGAGCACCATTTGAGTTTATGTATGTAAAATTTGCTGGAATCTTTAGGAGACACCATGTCCATTTGGATCGCCCCTGATGTGCCTAAACAGTGGAAACCCCCAACAAAGTGACCCCATTTTGGAAAATAAACCCCTCAAGGAATTTATATAGATGTGTGGTGAGCACCTTGAACCCACAGGTGCTTCACAGAAGAATATAACGTTGAGCAGTGAATTTTCCCCACAAAAATGTTATTTTAGTCCAATATTTTTTATTTTCACAAGGGTAACAGGATAAAATGGACCATACAATTTGTTGTGCAATTTCACCCCTAAGTGGAGGAATTCTACTTTTGAGGCACAGTGAAAAGCTCAGAAGGGAAGAAGCGCCATTTTGGAGTTCAGATTTTGCTGGAATGGTTTTAGGGTGCCATGTCACATTGTCAGAGCCCTTGAGGTGCCAGAAAAACAGAACCCCCCCATATGGGAACATGTTTTAAAATCGCCACTCCCCAATTAGTCATCTAGGGCTGCAGTGATCATATTGACACCATATGTGCCTCGTAGAATTTTATACCATTGAGCAGTGAAGAAGAAATAATAAAATTTGTACCCGCAAAATCTTGTTTTAGCCCCAGAATTTACATTTTTCACAAGTGAGTAAATATGGCACCATGATTTGTCCCCCAAATCCTACTAAACGCGGCAGCACCCAATATTTAATTGTACAGTACTGCTTAGCCACACGGAGAAGCTCAGATGCTATTTGCTTCCTGTGGCACAAATTTTCCTAAAATAGTTTGCGGACTCCATATACAGAACCCCTAAGTGCTAGTAGAGCAGAATCCCTCCGTCAAGTAAACACATTTTGGAAATGACACCCCTTTTATCTACAGGTGTAGTGAAGATATTGACTCCATGGGTGTTTTCCAGAAATGAGCAGCAGTGAATGTTGCTGAGTGAAAATTTCAAACTGCTGATGTAGCAACCAGTACACTGTAGTGATGAGTACCTTATAGTGACCAGTACGTTATGCCCAGCTCATGCTTGTGGAGACATGCACTGATATATTAGGCAGGCTGTCATCATTTAGAAATGCCAAACATGTAGACGCTGTATGTGGTTTAGGTACACTGTGGGGCTCCAAAGGGAGGGGGTGCATTTGGATTTGAGAGTGCAGAATTTGCTGAATTTCTTTTGAGGGGCAAGAGCCATTTAGCTTTTCCAGAGCCTTTGTGCTACCAGTAACATGAAAGCCCCTATATTTCCATGACCGACCTGAGTGGATGACAGACCTGAGTGGAAACTTGCTTTTCTTGTGGATTGAGTTGAATCTTTTTTTAGAAGCATTTTACATAACATTTAGAATCACATTTATCCTGCACTCTACGCTGAGCACAGGGTTTCCATCAAAATCTCCGAGAGACGTGATTCAGATGAAAGCCCCGAGTGATCCATTCACTATAATGAAGCAGCAATAAAGCATTGTTTTTGCACAATTTTTTTTTTTTATAGTGTTCACTAAAGGGATTAACTACAAGGACAGTTTTATAGCTTGGGTCGTTCCGGATGTGGCAATCTCTGAGCATGATCAAGCAACTTTGCTAGCTCTCGTGACCCAGATGTCACCATGATGACATTAGGTCACCATGGCAATGATGGGTAACCCGCAATAACGTCACGGTGTCTCTGATCTAAGGGCAGAGGTTTTTCTTCCCTCTGCCTGCTCACAAAATGCTGTGATGGAGTTCGATCGCAGCATTTAGGGGGTTAAAGTGTCGAGAGCGGTGCAGGACCTGTGTACGGATGTCAGCTGTCAGAATTAGCTGACAACTGGTGGCGATCATGCATGCACAGCTGCTGAGGGAGCCAAATCAGCAAGACATATCCCTACGTCCCAAGTCAATAAGTACCAGGTCACAGGGACGTATGGATACGTCTCAGATGGTAAAGGGTTTAAAGGGGTTTTTACATGTACAAAAGTTGATTTTAATCAATACATCTTGTAATAATAATAATTTCCACAATCTAATATCTCTAAATAAAATGTTCCTGTGCTGAGATAATCTTATAAATGTGCCCCTGCTGTGTACTGTGTAATGGCAATGTCTGACCATACAGGGTTGGGGCTTCACATCCCTATCTGCTCATTGACATGGTCAACCTTAATTTTTTAGGTCCTTAATTACCTTCTCCATGTTGTGCCAGCGGCATAGGGCAAGGTAGGTTGCAATGCAAACTCCTATTTTATTTCTGGTATGCATACAATTGGGTACATTTTTGCACATGCACTTTATTGTCTTTATATATTGTACTGGACAGTCTATTAGGGGTTAAACATCCATTACATTGATTGCTCTAGATATTGTATATATGCGTTTTCATGAATATATAGGATGTCTTATTTCCTTGCTTGCTAATGGAAGAATACTCTACATACACTGCTCAAAAAAATAAAGGGAACACTAAAATACCATATCCTAGATATCACTGAATGAAATATTTTAGGTGCAAATATTTCTTCATTACATAGTGGAATGTGTGGAGAACAATAAAACAAAAATAATCAATGTAAATCAAAATGAATGTCCCATGGAGTTCTGGATTTGGAATGATACTCAAAAGCAAAGTGGGAAATCAAATTACAGGCTGATCCAACTTTAGTGGAAATGCCTCAAAACAAGGAAGTGATGTTCAGTTGTGTGTGTGTTGCCTCTATGTGCCTGTATGAGCTCCCTCCAATGCCTGGGCATGCTCCTGATGAGGCGGCGGGTGGTCTCCTGAGGGATCTCCCCCCAGACCTGGACTAAAGCATCTGTCAAATCCTGGACAGTCTGTGGTGCAGCATGACGTTCGTGGATGGAGAGAGACATGATGTCCCAGATGTGTTCAATTGGATTCAGGTCTGAGGAATGGGTGGGCCAGTCCATAGCTTCAATGCCTTCATCTTGCAGGAACTGCTGACACACTCCAGCTACATGAGGTCTGGCATTGTCCTGCATTAGGAGGAACCAAGGGTCAACCGCACCAGCATATGGTCTCACAAGGGGTCTGAGGATCTCATCTCGGTACCTAATGGTAGTCAGGCTACCTCTGGCGAGCACATGGAGGGCTGTGCGGCCCTCCAAAGAAATGCCACCCCACACCATTACTAACCCACGGCCAAACCGGTCATGCTGAAGGTTGTTGCAGGCAGCAGATTGCTCTCCACGGCATCTCCAGACTCTGTCACGTCTGTCACATGTGCTCAGTGTGAACCTGCTTTCATCTGTGAAGAGCACAGAGCACCAGTGGCGAATTTGCCAATCCTGGTGTTCTGTGGCAAATGCCAAACGTCCTGCATGGTATTGGGCTGTGAGCACAACCCCCATCTGTGGATGTCGGGTACTCAGACCATCCTCATGGAGTCAGTTTCTAACAATTTGTGCAGACACATGCACATTTGTGGCCTGCTGGAGGTCATTTTGCAGGGCTCTGGCAGTGCTTCTCCTGTTCCTCCTTACACAAAGGCTGAGATAGCGGTCCTGCTGCTGGGTTGTTGCCCTCCTACGCCCCCCCCCCATGTCTCCTGGTGTACTGGTCTGTCTCCTGGTAGTGCCTCCAACCTCTGGACACTACGCTGACAGACACAGCAAACCTTCTTGCCACATTTCACATTGATGTGCTATCCTGGATGAGCTGCACTACCTAAGCCACTTTTGTGGGTTGTAGAGTCTGTCTCATGCTACCACGAGTGTAAAGCACAACAAACATTAAAAAGTGCTCAAAATATCAGCCAGAAAGCATTGGTACTGAGATGTGGTCTGTGGTCTCCACCTGCAGAACCACTCCTTTATTGAGTGTGTCTTGATAATTGCCAATAATTTCCATCTGTTGTCTATTCCATTTGCACAACAGCATGTGAAATTGATTATCAAACAGTGTTGCTTCCTAAGTGGACAGTTTGATTTCACAGAAGATTGATTTACTTGGAGTTATAGTCTGTTTTTTAAGTGTTCCCTTAATTTTTTTGAGCAGTGTATCATTCTTTGTCACTCTGGCTTGAATGGTTTGGGCCGATATACTATTGTATAAATTGTTGACATATCTACAATTTTTGGACCCACGTCACTTTCAGGTTTGGAATTTGGACCCACAACACTACAATGTTGTGGTGTGGCATGGTTGCACAATCCCATATGCTTTTAAATGTTTTCATCATTTTGGTTTGGCTTGTTGTTAATAAATATTTTTTGCTTTATTCTGGTGATCAATGTCATTTCTAACTGCCTCTTTTTTCTATATATTTTGAGGAATCATTGAATTGTACCATGTTGTCCTCTTGCTCTGTAAAACCACACTCTACAACTGAATAGCAGCTTTCTGCCTATGCACAGTGTACACAGAAAACTACCAATCAGTAGGCGGGTTAGACTGAGCTCAGCATTTAGAGAACTGCTAGATCTGCAGAAAATAATACAGTGATTTCATCAAAATTACACCGAGCAACACAGTAAGTGACACGTAGCAGAAATCAGGGTCTCTGTCATTACAGAATATGGCTCTCAGATTACATAGTAAAAACCCGTAACAGATTCTCTTTAATTCATTTTTTTTCCATTCAATATTGCAACTTAGGAGAAGGGAGGAGAATTGTAATTTTGCTGTAGAAGTGACCTCATATTTGCAATACATGAAAAACAGTTAAAAATAAGAAGCTATAAATATGATATAAAGACAAAAAAGCATTTATATGACTGGTAGGGAAAAAATATAAAATACGTACTTATAGTAGAATACAGATATCCATTAATATACATTAATAAATTAGCCTGAAATTATATAATGAATTAAATCTGTGGCCTATGTGAGGGCTGGAAAAAGTCAATGTAAGACACACATGTGTTTTGTATGTGTCAATGTCATTGGCAGCAAAGAGATTATGAGAAGCAAGAATAAAATACAGTGGTCTCACCCTTGACAAGTGTTATCTAGTGTGTCATTGGTTCTAGCTCACTTAGCACAGTTCTTTCCATCTCACAACACATGTGAAGAAAGGGTAATGCCTGCGAACATATGTCACAAATATGTTACATTTCCTTTCGCTAATATATCCTAAGAAAACTTTGCCTTGAAATGTTTAGAAGTGGCAGAGATTTATTTATAATGTAGTACAAATGGAAGATTACATTTCTTGTTTTCTGGGGCCATATGTCAGTTTTAAATGTCAAAGTATTTTTAGTAGATTGCTTTAATTTTTATGAATTTTATTCATCTCTATTATTTTATTTCTTCTTTTTTCTTCTGTTCTTATTATTTTTACTACTATCTGGCTCTACCCAGTTATCATTTTTTTAGATCCATTTTGGGATCATAGAAAAGTAAAAATAATGTTAAAGTTATTTGAACTACATCAAATTAATATATGAATGGGAACAGAAGTGTCATGAAAATGTCATATGTTTACCTCGTTTTCAGTTGCTATCAATTTTTATTCGCAAGATCAAAAATTATAGACCTGCACAACTTTTTTGTTTGGCCCAAAAAATGGGTGGCAAAATTGTTATGTTGTTTTTTTTTCTTTGAAGTCTGTGGGAAATAGATTATAACAGATATTCAAGAATAATGTGATCCACATGCCCTGAACACTAGTGGTGTTCAGAGACAGTTACCATTAGTATGGATGAATAAGCACTAAAATGCTCGGATGCCTGCTACTCGAACTGAGCAATTCCTAATACTCTGATGCTCGTTTCAAGTAACGAGTAAATGGGAGCAGCTGGAGGGCAGGTTGGTGGCTCTCGAGCATACAACCTCAGCTGTGGATGTTACCACAGTAGCTGTTCAGGCTACTAGCGTGGCTGCAGCAAGTTTGTCCACTGCCACCCTTGCTCCGACCTTATCCCACCTCCCGCTGCCAGATAAATACTCTGGTGAAAGAAAGTCATGTAGGGGATTCGTGAGTCAGTGAGCTATATACCTCGACTCCTGGCTGTACGTTTTCCCACAGAGCAGGCAAAGGTGGGATTCCTTATATCCCTCCTGTCGGACAGGGCATTGGAGTGGGCTACACCGCTGTGGGAGCGCAACGATCATGTGGTGCAGAGTGCTCCGCTGTTTCTGAGCACTCTGAAACAGGTCTTTTTAGGACCTCAAGTCACCCATGACACGGCGCACCAACTGCTGGCATTGACCCAGGGCTCGTCCATGGTCAGCCATTTTGCCGTCCACGTGAATGTTGTGAGGGTAGATGTCTGAGGGAGTGCGCTCAGGTTGCTACAACTGAAGTACCCGCAGATCTTTCCTCTCTCCTCAATCACTATTGGCCATGTGCGGATGTGTTCTCCAAGAGGGCTGCAGAGACCCTTCCGCCTCACCACTGCTATGACTGTTCTATTGACCTCTTGCCTGGTGCTGAGCCTCCTCGGGGTCGAGTCAACCCAATATGTCTCCCGGAGATGGAGGCAATGTCTCAGTACATTCATGAGAATCTGGCAAGAGGATTCATTAGGATGTCAGTGTCACCTGCAGGGGCAGGGTTATTGTTTGTGCAGAAGAAGAACAGAGAACTATGTCCATGCATAAATTACAGGGGTCTTAACGCCATCACCATTAAGAATAAATCCCCTCTGCCCCTGATATCTGAGCTCTTCGATAGGTTGCGGGGAGTAAGGTTATTTACTAAGCTTGTTCTGCGGGGTGCTTAAAACCTGATTCGCATCCGTGAGGGAGACGAATGGAAGAAGGCTTTTAACACCAGGGATGGGCACTATGAATACCTGGTGATGCCTTTCAGGCTTTGTAATGCCCCCACTGTTTTCCAAGACTTTGTAAACTATATCTTCTGGGATATGCTCTCCACCTCAGTTGTAGTCTATCTGGATGACATTCTCATATACTCTCCAGATATAGACTCCCACCGGAAAGATGCTTTCAAAGTCTTAAACATCCTATGGCAAACTCCCTTTATGCCAAGTTGGAGAAGTGTGTGCTTGAGCAGGAGTCTTTGCCTTTCCTGGGCTATATAATCTCTGCCCAAGGATTGGCTATGAATCCTACCAAGCTACAGGCTGTGATGGACTTACAGGAACCCAATTCTATCAAAGCGGTGCAGCATTTTATGGGGTTCATCAACTATTATCACCAGTTCATTCCCCACTTCTCACCTTTGGTAGCTCCCCTGGTTGCCCTCACCAAGAAGGGAGCTAATCCCAATTTGTGGTCGGAGGAGGTATCCAAGGCCTTCCTCTCTATCAAATCACACTTCGCTGGTGCTCCCATTTTACATTGCCCTGATGTTGATAAACCATTTATCTTGGAGGTGGATGCTTCTTCCGTCGTAGCTGGAGCAGTCCTCTTCCAGAAGGATGCTCAAGGTTGGAAGCATCCTTGCTTCTTCTTCTCCAAGACCTTCACACCGGTGGAGGGGAATTATTCCATCAGGGACAGGGAAGTTGTCCTTTTCGGAGTGGAGACATCTTCTGGAGGGGGCTCGCTACCCCTTCCAAGTATTCATCGACTACAAATATTTGGTGTATTTACAAGCCGCCCAGCGGCTAAACTCTCGCCAGGCCAGATGGTCCCTGTTCTTCTCCCAGTTCCACTTTACCCTGCATTTTCTCTCTGGGGAGAACACTCGGGTCAATGCTTTCTATCGCTCCTTTGTGTCATCAGAGGAGGAGGAGCCTTGGCTTATTGTCCCTTCAGAGAGCCTGAGAACTGTGGCTCCAGTTTCCCTAGAGTGTGTGCCCCCAGGCAAGACTTTTGTACCATCTAATTTGTGACCAGAGCTTCTCTCTTGGGCTCACTTGTCCAGGGTGGGAGGACATTTTGAGACCAAGAGGACATTTGAGCTTCTGGCGAGGACGTACTGGTGGCCGCACATGGCCTGTGACGTCGGAGACTATATTCTGGTGTGTGTCTCCTGTGCCAAGAATAGGTCTCCTCAGCCACGGCGTGCTGGGTTACTTTACCCCCTGCCAGTGGCAGACAGGCCCTGGGAGATGGTCAGGATGGACTTCATGGTGAGCTGACCCAAGTCTCGTAGCTGCACCATTATCTGGGTAGTCACCGATCATTTTTCTAAAATGGTGCACTTGGTGCCACTTCCACAGTTACCTTCTGCACCGGCCTTGGCGAAGCTGTTTATTAAACATGTTTTCCACCTACATGATATGCCAGACAAAATTGTCAGAGACCGAGGGTCCTCAGTTTGCATCTCGCTTCTGGAGAGAGCTCTGTTCTTTACTCAGCATTGAGCTGAATCTCTCTTCTGCGTACCACCCCGAGACGACTGGGTTGGTAGATGGGTTGGCAGAGAGGGCCAACCAGACTCTGGTCACATACTTGCGACATTTTGTCTCCACCAGGCAGGATGACCGGGAATCCTTGCTACCATGGGCGGATTTTGCATTGAACAATGCCGTAGCCGACTACACCAGGCAGACCCCATTCCTCCTTAACTATGGCCAGCATCCGTGTGTCCCTGTGCCCATGCCCATGTCATCCATTGATTCTAGGGTGGCAGACTAGGCGGTGGAGGCACGTGACATTTGGGACCGCACACAGGATGCCATCCAGGCCTCAAAGGAAAGAATGAGGGTTTCTGCCGATGCACATTGGCATCCTGCTCGACCTTTTCCCTGTCGACTTAGTGTGGCTCTCCGCTCGTAACATCAGGCTTCGAGTTGTGTTCACTTAGTTTGCGCCTCGCTACATAGACCCCTTCAAAATCCTGGAACGAGTCAACCCTGTGGTCAATCGGTTGGCCCTTCCTCCACGCCTAGGTATCACTAACACCTTTCATGTGTTCTTCCTAAAACTCTTTTCACATGTCCCGGTTTTCCAATCATCTGCCGGACATCGGGCTCATCCTCGGACGATTACGAGGTGAATGCTATTATGGGATGTAAGGTGGTACATGGCAAAAAATTCTATCTGGTGGATTGGAAGGGTCATGGCCCTCAGGGCAGGACCTGGGAGCCTGTTGAGCACATTTGGGCTCCGCTGTTCATTGTGGCCTTTGAGCATAGCGAGGCCCAGGGAGGGGGTCCTAGGAGGGGGGTATTGTTAGGAGTCAAGTTCCCGCTGCTGCACAGGAAGAATCTCGAACCATGTCCGCTGTGGTCTCCCATTCTCCTCCTGCCGCAGTGGAACCTGTTCAGCGGAGACATCGGTCTGGCTAAAGCTGATACTGTGCGCTTGGTTACTGCTGCCTTTCCAGGCTCTGCCTTTGTAGCCAGTACTGATCAGCAGCGAGCAGGCATTTCAGGGACTAAGTCCTGCTTTTCCTATACTGAGCATTCTCAAAGGACGACCTTCCATTGGAGGTCGGGGGTCAAACACTCAAGTCCTGTAGCAGCTCCTATTGGACCACTAGGAAGGTCCTTGAGAGCTACAGCTATAAAAGGTTCGCATGGCTGCATGGCCATGAGCTAGTATAAACTTGATAATGTGTGTGTAGATGAATGTCTTTTGATGGATGAAAGCTCCTTAATCATTCCCATTCCTTGTGTTGATGACTGCACGCGAATGGTGGAAGCTACCTAGCACCCAACAGTGCTACCTGCACACTTAGCACACGTTACAGCGTCTATTCGCAGTGCCTGCCTGTACGGCACCGTGCGCAATCAGTGTAGGGTGGGAATTCCTGCTTGGACTCAGGTTGTCCTCAGGCTTGGGCTCAAAAGCCACCGAGGATCAGAGTAAGTCCAATCACCAGTTTAGTGGGGATGATTCATAGGGATCCCACTAGTGTCTTTCAGCTGCACCCTGTGACTGCTAATAGGGCGCAGCGTATTTATGGTGACTCTGTGAAGCAACAGAGTTTGCTTCCATTCACACTGGGTGAGGTCTAACCCACGTGTGAGCAAGCGTCCATCCACCATTACTCAGCAGCAGGTGTCATCTCTGCATGATGGACCCCGGACTCCGAACGCACCTCATATTCTCTAATATTAATATTTGGTGCGTTCTGCCAGTCCTAACACCATGTTTTCTACAGATCAAGCTACCAACCTATGACATAGGGAGCCCATAAAGTGCAAATAGTGCCTATCACTATAAAGAAGTCCCAATCAGAGACCCTCAAAAGATAGACCACTGGGATATATAAAGTGCCAAAGGTAAATTCTCAAAGTGACACAAATTATTTTACGACATATTATTAAATAACCAGCAATATGATATAGTGAAATTAGTACGTACATTCCATATCAATATAATATATATACATTATTATACTCATGTGAACGAGAAAATGTGACCACATATTCTACAATACCATAAAAAATTATACATAAAAAATTATCAAAAATGTGAAAAATAAAGAAAAAAACAAAATAAAATAAAAATAAAAATAAGAAACAAAAAATGGACTCCCATATAAAACAGAAGTATAAAGGCCTCCTGTTGTCGGTCGTCATGTAGAGAGTAGTTATATCACAGGAAATCTCAAACGGCATCCTTCGCCAAACTTCAGACCCAGTACATCCTTTCCAAAAGGCTAGTTGCATCATCAAATATATGGTAGGAACACACAAAGATGACTAAATATAAAAATTAAAAAATAAATGCATATTAGAACACACAAACAGCAACAAAGAAAAGAAAAAGACCAGAGACTGATCTCTATGAAAAGGAACTAAAGCTCAGTTTTTCGTTTAAGCCTGCCGGGGTGATGGTATTCAATACAGTAATCCAACGGCATACTCTCTGTGCCAGTTTACGTTTCATATCACCTCCTCTAATGCCAGCACAAACTTTATCAATACCCCGGACTTTTAGATCTTTTGGACTGCATTAATGATACAATTGAAAATGTTTAGGTATGGGTTGTATGTACACGCAATTCTCTTGATGTTAGACCTACATATATCAAATTACAAGGGCAGATTGCATAGTAGACCACTTAGGTCGTGCTACAGGTGATATATTCTCTTATTTGGAATTCCTTCTTACCATCTGATGACATGAAGGATGTGGCTCTCACAAAATTCTTGCAGGCAAGGCAGTCACCACATGGAAAAAAAACATTTTTTTGTCTTCCTGCTCCAAATGGATCTGGGGTCTTAGCAATGTAATGGCTATGTACGAGCATATCTCTAATGTTACAACTTCGTGCTGTCATCAGGGGTTGATCTGAAAGGCATTTATGTAAAACCGGATCAGTTTTTAACACTGGCTAGTGTCTACCAATAATATTTCTCATCAAATCCCATTTGCTGTTATATGTAGACACGAATCTCGGTTGACCATCGGAAGTTTTTTTCCTCTTTTCCTTCCTTCCCTCGACCAAAAGATCATTCCTGCAGATCTTTTTTGCTCTCATGTACCCCTTCTTGATTGAACGCCTACTGTAGCCACGTTACCTAAAGCGTTCCCCAAGGTTCACAGCTTGTTCCTCAAATAATGAATCATAGGTACAAATCCTTCTTGCACGCAGGAACTGTCCAGTGGAGATGGCCTTTATTGTGGAGCGTGGATGTGAGGATGAGGAATGCAATAAAGCATTCACAGAGGTTTCTTACGGTACATGTCTGTATAGATATATCCATTTTCCTGTACCTTTAGTGCAATATCAAGAGAGGAAATCTCATTGTGATGGTACGTATATGTGAGTCTGATATTGGAGTCATTGTGATTCAGACACACCATAAAATTCTGTAATTCCAGGACAGGGCCTTGCCAGATGAACAGAACATCGTCAATATATCTAAACAACCCAAGAATTTGGGGGGCAGCCTGTGAAAATCTCCGTCTCCCAAAAGCCCAAAAATACATTTGCATAGGATGGTGCACAGGCCACCCTAATTGCAGTGCCCTGTCTCTGGAGAAAAAAAACAGTCCTTAAAGACAAAAAAATTGTGTGTCAAAATAAAATCCAACAACTCCAATACAATATTAGCTCTCAAAAATCTGCTTCCAAATTACTGGATTCAAGAAATAATCTAGTTGCCCTCGTGCCATCCACGTATATAATGATTCTACATCCGCTGTTACTAAAATTATGTCCCATTCCATGACAAATCCATCAATCCACTTCAGGATGTCCATAGTGTCCCTGACATAGGAGGGCATCATCTCCACTTATGGCCTAAGATAATGTTTGATAAATTTACATGTTGTATCACACAGCCCTCCTATGCCAGAGACAATAGGACGCCCTGGAGGAGACACCGGATCTTTGTGGACCTTGGGGAGAAGATAAAAAATGGGTATCACTGGATATTGAACCCGAAGTCCACCCACATTTTTATCTCTTGCAATGCTTGTCTCTGGGAGACATTCAAATTATCTCTTTTCTTATAATTATTTATATTCTTGAAATCCCCCGTCACCATTTTGGTAAAGATTTCAACCTGTGGGCATAAAGACAGGGGGAGAAAGTGGTACATCTGGCGGAGATAGAAAGTGGAGAGGTACTTACCCCCTTAGGGTTGGATTCCTGTTCAAGTTCTTCTAAATTTTGTAATGCCTCCAATTCAATGGGATCAGGTATTTCTGAAGTGGGAAAGGACGAAAGATGTAGCTTCTTAAGAATAATCTCCCGGGAGAAGAGATGGAGATCTTTCAGTGCTACAAAAAAATAAAAATTATTACATGGGGAGAATCGCAATCCTAGCCCCAAGACCTCTTTTTGTGGTTCAGAGAGGACATGTGTGGACAAATTAATTACCTCTAAGGTACTTGTTTTTGATTTTTTGTTCATATGAGGAGAAGTCGTCATCTTTTGTTTGTTATTAAACCTTCCGCTTCTCCACTCATTATTTCTCACATGGTCTCTCTTATTCCACAAAGATTTAAAACTATCCTTACTTTGTGCTTTGTCCTCAGCCGAGGACATAGATGAGATCGAAGTTGAACGGCTCCTGTGATACATTTTATTATAAGAATGGCGTTATGCCACTTGTATACTCGGTCCTGTTGGTGATCCACCAAATTACTTGATATGTTTTAGTTTTATTTTGCACCAACTCAGTCTTCCATTATTTCAGGGCTGTATCCACCTCATTTTGAAATTTTGTCACCATTTCTCCAGTAAGGCACTTATTTATCTCGTCTTGGATTTTATTAAGCTCTGCATCCAATTTCTTAAGTTTTTTATCATTGGATCTTGAAAGTAATTCCATAAACTTCCTGGAACCTAAGGAAGCAGCATCCTCTCATTGTTTGATAAATTCACTGTCATCCACCACAAATGAAGGAAAAACCTGGACACGTAGTCCCCTAGGAATAAGGTCACATCCTTTATACCATTCCAAAAAAGCCCTATTCCACCATAGGTGGGTACGTTTATTGAGCAGTTCCTTATACATGTTTGTGAGACCACTGGTGTCTCCAGATTTAAAATCAACAGTGCTACCAGTACCCTCGCTGAAAACTTTGTCTAGCTGAGTCAGCCACGCTTTTTCGCGTTCACGAAAATCCATTTGCTCCACAATGGTTACTGTGAAAACACAGAAAACAATATAATAACTGCAACCCAAAATGGACATCATCAAAACTTATCTCTCACACATGCTCAGAAACCCGTAAAAAAGTTAATAGCAGAGAGATCACACAGAAGTACTGTTTGGACACTCCAATACTGCCAGAATTACCAGAAGAAAACGGAGTCTCGGTTGACCATCCCAAGTTTTTTCACCTCTTTTCCTTCCTTCCCTCGACCAAAAGAACATTCCTGCAGATCGTTTTTGCTCTCATATACCCCTTCTTGATTGAACGCCTACTGTAGCCACATTGCCTAAAGCGTTCCCCAAGATCCACAGCTTGTTCCTCAAATGATGAATCATAGGTACAGATCCTTCTGGCATGAAGGAACTGTCCAGTGGGGATGGCCTTTATCGTGGAGCGTGGATGTGAGGATGAGGAATGCAATAAAGCATTCACAGAGGTTTTTGTGGACCACTTGATTCTGGATCCATGATAGGGATCCATATAATATATATACTGATTACCCAGTCCTGTGAATCCTGCTAAGATAGGCACTATTGCACTTTATTAATGAATGCATGCGGCATCAATTGGGGCTCTCACCGCTTTTCAGTGTTTTTTTCAGTTTCCCTTGCTGTAAAAGCTAACAACTTATTGTTTTGTGATTAAATTCTGACTATTTTTGTATGTGATTCATTGTGGAATAAAATTTGTACTCTTTTTATTTGGACTTGAACTCCGTTTTCTTCTGGAAATTCTGGCTGTTTTGGAGTGTCCAAACAGTACTTCTGTGTGATCTCTCTGCCATTACCTTTTTTACGGGTTTCTGAGCATGTGTGAGAGATCTGTTTTGATGTTGTCCCTTTTGGGTTGTATTTATTATTAGGTTTAAGGAGTAGGAACAAGGACAAACACAGCAGGGTAGACTTGGATATGAACAGGTACAGGGATAAGACCAAATTCAGACAAGGATAGAATTAGATACAGGTTCAGAATTCAGTCATAGGCACTCAGCACCCAGGCTGGCAGAAACCAGAAACAGGCAAGATCAGAGACTGGACATGACAGGACAGGACCTGACAACTCAGTAGTTGCACACAGACTGAAAGAGCATGTTTCTCAGGCATCTTCCCATTGGTGGAGATACCTAAAGTACCAGTGCCTCTTAGCAATTGGATTTGGACACATTAGAAATGTGCATACTGTCTCTTTCAGAATCAGGAAGGGCAGGCGTGGTCACCCTAAGCATGCAACCAGTAAGTATGAAAACAGCAAGCAGAGGACATGAGGCTTACAGCAGATAGTAAGCAGGAGACAGAACTCACCGCCTGGCCGTGATTGGTGAGTAAGTAGTTGCATCTGCATTGTGGGGAATGGGAAGCTGGGTGGTGATCCCGGCAGGTATGTTACAATTTGATGAAAGAAAGACTCAGATACACCCTGTATTAGATATGAAGGCGGGCCTCATACACATTGTGTACAAAATTGTCATGTAGTGGTACTCATAATCTCAAAAAGGCTATGAATTAAGTGCAAAGCCTGCCAAAATTACAAGTAGGGTCCTGATTGCACTGTTGAAGGCCCCAACTCTTGTATCTCATTCAAATATTATGAACAAAATGTAGTTGTGGTACTCCTACACTTCTAAAAGTTCTGTACACAGTGCAAAAAATAACAAACAGGGGGGTCATTCATAGACTCTTCAAGGCACCAGCTGTAGTGCCTCATTCAAATGTTAAGAAAGTGTAATTATGGTACTCCTACACTCATAAAGGCTCCGTACACAGTGCAAAGGCAGAACAAACTTATAAGGAGGGTTTTCCATACACCCTTGCAAGCAGAAAGTGGAGAGCCTCATAAAAAAATTAACTAAGTGTAGTTGATGTACTCCTACACTTACAAAGGCTTTGCACAAGAGTCATCCATTTATACAAAAACCCCTTGAAGGCAACTACTGGAGAGCCTCATTCAAATATTGAACCTTAAAAATACTTTATATGCATGCTGTCATCTGGTGGTGTGGAAAAGTGGGGGCTAATCCAGGCTTTGTCATTTTTATAAGAGTGAGCCTGTCATCATTCTCTGTTGACTGGTGAAAGTGCCTGTCTGTTATGACCCCCGGTGACATTAAAAACCTGCTCAGACAAAACACTAGAGGCAGGGCAGCACAATACCTCCAGGGCATAGAGGGACAGCTCATGCCAGGTGTCCAGCTTTGAGACCCTATAGTTGAAGTTAGCAGAGGAATTAGGGAGCATGCTGGTTTGGTCAGCCAGGTATTGCTTGCCCTTCTTTAAAAACTTTTCGTTCCTTATCCAAAATATCTGGTCCTCAAGCCATGGATGTTGGGATAGTGTCATGAAATTGACCCAGACCTTTGGCAGTGTACCCCTGCCTCTTCTGTGTGTGTCCATCACCTCCTTTCCTTGGTTAGACAAGGAAGCTTGCCCCCTGCTGCTAGCTTTATCTGATGGAAATTGTTTTCAACATATTTTCCACAATGGCCTTTTGGTATAGCACCATTCTAACAAACCTCTCCGCCTCAAGAAAGAGAGATAATAAGTTTTCCTTGTAGCATGAGTCTAGCAGGGTGAACAACTAGTACTCTTTTTTTGCCAAGATAAATATGATATGAGGGTTACAGGAAAGGCAGCGGTGCATGAAGTTAGCCATATGTGCCAAGGTCCCTACAGCCAACACTCCCTGTCTTCATCATAAAGACGACTCTCCATCTCCTCTCCCTCATCCTCCATCTCTTCCTCCTCATTCCCCTCCTTAGGCCATCCAAGCAGAAGAGACGGGAAGAAGGCTGTGTGGGTGCCAGCCTCTGTTGCGCTAGCAATCTGCTCCTGTTCCTCCCCAGCCTTTACCTCTTCATTGTTAACCAATCTGCGCTGATCAGATGAGTTGAGGCTGGGTTTGGTAGTATCTCCCTTTCTCGTGTCTTCTATCTTCACCTGGTCCGCATGCATAGCTTCATGTTTCATTGTGAGCATCAACAGTTTGAATAGCCACAGAAGCAGGATCGTTGCACTGACTATGTCGTTATCACTGCACACCATCTTTGTGGACTTCTCAAATTTTTGGAGAACTGCACAAATGACAGACATCCATAACCATTCTTCAGCTATGTTCAGAGGCTTACCAGAATATTGACGGACTTGTTTGACATGGTGTTCCACAACCACTGGGCTCTGCTGCTCACAAAGCCTTGCCACTATGTTTAGTGTGGAGTTCCAGTACATGGTGATGTTGCACACCAGTTGGTGAGCTGGCAATTGCACGCGCTGCTGCAGCACTGTCAGAGTGACGGCAGCTGAATCCGCCTTGCAGTACATTGACCAGAAGCTCTGGCACATAGTGGTATGCTTCCAGAAACTGGTCAACTAACAAATTGACCACAGGGGTAAAGCATGTTATGTGTGTGAGCTTGCCAAGATTCACAGCCACCACCAAGTTACCCCCATTATCACACATGATCATGCCTGGTTAGAGGTTCAGTGGCAAAAGCCACAGATCTGTATGGTCTGTTATTCCTTCAAGTAACTCAGCCCTGATGTGCGGTTTGTCTTCTACACAAAGTAGCCTAAGCAGATCCTGTTGTAGCTTCTATGATGCAGTGCTGCAGAGCTTCCAGCTTTTGGTTGATGTGGACGACGTGCTCTGAGATAGCACATTGGAGATGGAGGATAAGGAAGATCAGGAGGGGGTTCAGAGGCTTAAGTACAAGGTGGAGGAAACCCAGATAGAAGTAGGGCCAGGAATCCTTGGCGTTGGGAGTACATGTACCATGCCAGAGCGGAAGTCGGCCCCAGCCTCCACAATGTTCCCCCTGGGTGCTGTCAGGGAAATGTAGTGTCCCTGGCCACAAGCACTTTTCTATGTGACAGTCATTAAATGGACAATCTCAGTAAGTGCTGTGGTAAGGGCGCGAGTGATGTTCCTGGACACATGCTAGTACAAGGCGGGGACCGAGTGCTGAGAGACGGCTGTTGACATGAGTCGGTGGAAATCCTCCTTGTCAAAAAAACAAAAAGGCAGCATTTCCATGGAAAGCAACAGAAAAATGTGCCTATTTAGCATTTTAGCCAGTGGGTGGTTGACTGGAAACTTTCTCTTCCTTTCCAAGACCTGGGGTGGGGACAGCTGAAACCTGTGTTGGGACAACGCATTGGAAGTTCCTGGTGATGGTTCATCAGAATGTGCAAGGACAGGTGCAGGGTGGGAGGTATCTGCGACAGTATAATGGACAGTGGATTGGGAAGCACAGGGGAAGAGTTGGCAACAATCGTGGATTCAGAAGTTCAGCCCACTGAGTCAAGTGCTTGGATGACATGTGCCTGATCATGCTGGTGATGGTTAGGCTCTTAATGTTCAGTACCCTGCTGCTGATCTTGGCATGGCAAGGGTTGCAAATGACCATTTTCTTTGTCTCAGAACTTGCTTTAAAAAAAGTCCTAGAATGGGGAGAATCTAAGTATTTCACAGAGAAATTCATGAATGTTGGTGCTCAGCATAACAGCTGCCTGCCTTCAACTTCTGGCCACCCCATTGCATCTTCCTGCCTGTTTTGGTGCTGCTGATCCCTCCTCCTCCTCAGCACTTCTGGCATCACTCTGCCTGCCCGCTTCCCAGGTTGGGTCATTGAGTTCATCATCCACCACCTCGTTTGCCACCGCTGCATCCTGGTCCTCCTGACTTGGTGACTGAACAACAACCTGACTTATCGGTAACTATGTCTCATCATCATCTTCCTCCTTAGACAAAATTTGCCATTCGTCACCATCATCCTTTTGCAGCAGTGGCTGCTCTAAGTTTGTGCATCACTAAGCAGCATGCCCCCCTTGGAGCATGCAGGGTGAGAGGCCATGATTAAGAAGTGATGTTGTAAAGAGCTTCTCAGAGTGTCCTAGTGTGGGATGACTAGTCTCCTGGGACTCAACCTGGTGGGAGGAAGGAGGATGAGAGGGAGGATTATGGGATCAAGGCTGTTGACTGATGAGACTGTACAGTGTGGAAGGCTGGATGGTGCTGTCAAGCATGCTGGAAGCATTATCTGCTATCCAACTGACCACCTGTTCGCACTGCTCTAGCTTCAGAAGTGGTGTACCCTGACTCCCTGCAAAGTGGGATAGGAACATATCTGTCATGGATGAGTGCATTTCTTGGGCTCCAGCAACAGGCGAAGTCACAACTGCCCCTTGACCTCGGTGTAAGCATGCCCCATCTTCCACACTTTCACTTCCCCATCCCTTACCGAATGCCTACAGAATCTTCTAATTGCTTGGTCTCTTGAAACCAAGTTGATTTAAAAAATATAAATAAATATTGTTCACCTGCAGCAGTCAAAGCGTTTTTTGGTATTTAATACCACCTTAATGTAATACAAAGCATGTAAAATTGTTTGGATCACTAATTGAATTCAGAAAAAAAATGTTACTACTTTTTTGACGTGTTCTGTACCACCAAAATGTAACAGAAAGCAGAAAACAGAAATACTCTATGGATGATTAACTGAATACAGATATGTCTTTCAACACTTTTTTTGAAGTTTTATATAGCACCAAAATGTACTGCAAAGTATGTAATACTCTATGGATGACTAACTGAATAAAAAAAAAATCAATGCTTTTTTTGAGTGTTATATCACTCTGAAATTTAACAGAAAGTACGTAATACTATACACAGTACATATACAGTAATATAAATGGCTAGTTGAATCCTGAAAAAATGTCAATGCTTTTTTTTGAGTGTTATAAACCACCAAAATTTAACAGAAAGCACGCAATACCCTATCGATGACTAGCAATGGACGAACCCGAACACTAAAGATCGAGGTCCGTACTGAACACCTAGTGTTCGGGCACTGACCCAGAAGAAAGACTTCTCTAGGAGTCAAGGACTTTTATTCATGCTGTATGTTTATTTCCAAACTTACTATGGGGTTAGCTATCCCGGTGTTTTATAAATGTCTCTTCATTACTAACCCCTGGCCTTGATGTCACTTGACAAAACAAGAGCGACATCAACCCCAGAAATATTATTACCACACTGTCCATCGCCACAGGGCAAGTGTGAAGAGCATGGCTAAGTGGCTAATTTGGCGCATCTTATCGATGCTCCATTTCTGGTGCGGCTGAGGTTCTTCGCCTGAGAGAAAGGTCAATTTCTCTTGCATATTTCCTGGCTATTAATATCAGTCCCAAGCTGTCTGTTTAGCCTTTGCTGGTTTGAAATTATAGGGAATACTACGACATTTTTTTCTGAGGCCACATATTTAAAGTCTGTTATCTCCGTCAGACGCCTGGTGTATCTGTGGTGTCTAAATCCTCGCTTTGCAGGCATTCATTGTATTCTTTGTCTGCTAGCCTTGGTCTACTTAGTATTTAGTGGTGTTTTTCAAATAATTTTTATTAACAATTTTTTTTAAACAAAACCAATATAATGCATTTGTGAAATATTAGTATGCATCTACATTAAAGAAAAGGAAGTGGTTGGGAGAAGGGGGGAAGGGGAAAAGGGGAACAGGAGGGGAAGAGGAAGGGGCACGGGAAACATAATAACAAAACAAGAAAGAACAAAACTAACAGATAAGCAATAACCTTGCTTTTTGGGCCACTGACCTAGTTAGGCCAGAAACAAATTGCCCTAATAAAGAAAGAAAACTTTTAACTTAGTTACTCGTCTTAATTTGATCGTCAACAATACCACAATCCACAGAAAAGATTACTGATTTTGGAATCTGAAGTACCAGTTATTCCATTTTTTTTCATATTTTTTTAAATATCCATTTGCTATAGCGAATTTAAGATCTAAGGAATTGTGAAGATTAAGATTGTCCACAACGTCAGGGAAACTCGGAGCCTCAGAGCTCTTCCACATCGCTGCAATTTTGTTTTTAATTATCAACAAGATATGGATCATTACAAACCTCATTGAGTAATGTAATTTTTCGATGTCCACTGACAGAAGAGCCGTCTGGGGAGTCAGGACAAAGTCCTCATTGAGCAGACTACTAATGTATTTGGAGACCTGCTTCCACAGGTTTGTTAATTTTGGACATGACCAAAATATGTGAAGTAAGTCCCCCTTGTTTCCACATCCCCTCCAACACAACGGTGAAGAGCTTCCGCCGAAATGAGTAATTCTATCTGGTGTAAGATACCACCTTGTAACTAATTTGTAATATGTCTCGTGGAGTGGAAGTGAGATATTAGAGGCATAAGTGTTTTTTAATGCTTCTTCTCACTGCTCGTCATCTATTTGTAGGCCTAGTGTTTTCCCCCATTTTTTCATGTATTTGTTCTTTTTAAATGTATAGTCTTTATTGAAAATATTATATAGGAACTTAGTGCTCCAGAAAACTTTATGATCAAGATTTCTAAGCAATAAATATATTGGTTCGAATTTAGGAGAAGCCTTAGAAATGAAGATCTGAAGGCATTCTTTAACAATGAGGTACTGATTAAATTCTGATGAAGGGATATTAAATTTTTGTTTGATTTCTGAGAAATTTAGTAGTTTATTGTTTGCCAACAAGTCTCCTAATTTTTTTACTCCCTTTTGTTCCCATAATGTTGGAAATTTTTGTCCGAATAGAGAGGTTATTAATGAAATTGGTAGAATTTCCCCAATTGTTGTTTTATTTTTTTCCCCCGGGATTTTAGCTAATTTATCCCATGCTTGAAGAATGGCTGAGATAATCGGATGACTATGTTTATATTTGTCTAAATTTAGGGTATGTTTAATGAGAAGGTTTCCCAAAGAATCAGATTTATTTAAAGACAACTCCATATCGAGCCACACCAGGTTATCTTTTTTATTGAACCATACCTGGCTATGTTTTATTAAATTAATTTTGTGGTATGCTTGTAAGTTCGGGAGACCTAATCCACCATTTCTTTTACTTTTGTAAAGGATGTCCCTAGATATTCTGGCTTTTTTCCCACTCCAGACAAAAGACAGTATTTTTTTTTGACAGTTTTTGAAAAATTCTGAAGAAAACTTCAAAGGTAATGTTCTAAAGATGTACAGAATTTTTGGAAGTATCATTGATTTGACCGCTAGAACCCTACCCATCAACAATAACCCCACTTTACCCCATGATTGAAAATCTTTATTAATTACTGAAAGAATGTTCTCCCCATTAGTCTTGGCCAATTCGCTAACCTTTTTTGAAAAAGTAATTCCTAAATATGAAATCTGTTCCTCCTCCCAGGTAAAATCTACCATTTGTTTTATTGAATTAATGGTTTCTTCTTGTAAGTTGAG